>NC_046164.1:68448519-68785019 GCF_011064425.1 Rattus rattus
TAATGATATCTGACGCCCTCTTCTGGTGTGTCTGAAGACAGCAACAGTGTTACTTATATATAATAAATAAAAAAAAAAACTTTTTAAAAAACCGTATTCTTTATTTTAATTTTTTTCATGTGAATGAATGTTTTGCCTGCATATATGTAGGCTTAGTATGTTTTACATTTCACAGCTGTAGAAGTTTTATGCCTAGGTACTTTAACAGGATACAGTTTCACACTGAAAATTATATGTACTTTATGAGATAATATTATTTGATACAATGTTTTTAACTTTAGCTGAGTAAGTTTTATGGAGGAACATCCATGGCTGAGAAAACAGAAAGATAACAGGTCCCTATGAAGCAATGCAAGACTGGTTTCACAGTGTGTCCTGGGGAAAAAAACAAAAAAGCCCAAACAAACCAAACCAAAACAAAACAAAAAAAACAGTGCTACCTTTGCTGTGAACCAGGAATAACCAAACGAATTAATTTGATTGACAGCTGTCAGTTAACTGCAACCCTGTTTTGTAGCATTGACCAGTCAATTGCACAGCAAGAATTGCTTGTCTGGTCACTCCAGTAGCAAGAAAATAGCTCTCTAGTCTCTTACCTCCAGCAGGCAGGCTGCTGGTAGGTCTGGCAGGTGTCCTGATCCTGTCCTTCCTTGTCCTGCATTGTTGGTGTCCTGGACACTTGTCCTTTTCTGCTCTGGTGTGAAGGGTAAATGCTTTTACATACCTGCCAATCTCTTCTAAGGTTTCATGCTTTACAGTTACAGACATTCCAAAAACTTTTTTGTTTGTTTCTAGGTAAACTTGTTTAGAAAAAAAATTTTTTGAGACAAAGTTTCACTCTAGCTCTGGCTGGCTTGGAACGCACTATGTAGATGAGGCTGGCTTTGAACTCACAAAGATCTGCCTGCCTCTGCCTCCTGAGTCCTGGGATTAAAGGCATGTACCTAAATGTATTTTTCAGAGTAAAATTTTAATCTCTCCTAATTCAAGTTTTAAGTTTATAAAATTTAGTTTAATTTTCCAATAGTCATTTCATATTTTTAAAATTAAAGACAATTTAATTTTTTATTAAAAAGTTAGTGTATGTGAATGTGTGTGTTATGTATACATGTGTTGGTGCCTGACTTGGTGTGTGTGAGGAGGTGAGAGAGAGGGGTGGTCAGAGGGTGATTTTGTGAAGTTGGCTCTCTCATCTCCATCTGGACTCTAGGATTGAACTCAGGCTTCTAGGCTTGTGAGGCAGGCACCTTTACCTTCTCACCCACCCAAAAATCTTTTAGGATTCTGTCTCACTGAACTTTGCCTTTGCCTTGGAATTTTGGTTGGTAGCTGTGACTTTCTGCACGGACACAGTTGTCTATCTCAGTTATATACATTCCCCTTCCCTTTGAATGTCATCTTTTACTTAAGGTTTTAATTCTGTAAACTGTTGAGTGTGAGGTTTGCCCCTGCTGGAGAAAGGGAACATTTTTTAAATGGCATATAAACTATGATTTTGCAGTCCTACTGAGGTACTCAGCGTTTAGCACATCTAAGTGAAATGAGCATCTACACTGGTCATTAGAGAAGGTGCACAGGTTTTCTTCCGTATGTAGCTTTCAAACCAGAGACATTAGTAGATACCCATCCAAGCTTTAGAAGTGCTTCTAAAACACTCCTCTTCCTCCTCTTCCTTGTGCTCTTCTTCCTCTTTCCTTCCTTCCTTCTTCATGGATATTTTTTAGCTGGGCGTGGTCATACTTGCCTTTAATCACAGTGCCTGCAGAGTCGGGCAGATCTCTGTGAACAGTTTGAGGCCAGCTTGGTCTACACAGTGAGTTCCAGGACATCCTGGCCTACATGGCGAAACCCTATCTGTCTAGACAAACAAACAAACCAATCCTTTTATTTATTCATTGACAATTTTATACAGTGTGTTTTTATTATGACCACCCCAATTCTCTGCCTTCTTTCTAACACCTCCTAAAGCAGTCCATTCTCCACTTCCCTTCTTTTCCTTTTGTTTATTTTTGCATCCCACTGAATCCAGTAGTGCTGCTTGCTGAGTGTTGCCTGGGTGCGAAGGCTCTTGTCCTTATGCAGGACACTGTAGCTACAGTGAGCTCTTGAGTGCAGTCCATTTCCTGTCACAGCATCTCCTCATCCTCTGGCTCCTACATTCCTTCCAGCCTCTCCTCCTCTTCCATGGTATTCCCTGAGCCTTGGGAGGGGGAAATAGATACAACTGTCTCGTTAGGGCTGAGCATTTAGCAATCACTCTCAGCACTTTGACCAGATATGAGTCTCTGCATTAACTGCTGTCCAGTGCAGAGAGA
Source organism: Rattus rattus (assembly GCF_011064425.1). Lineage (NCBI taxonomy): Eukaryota > Metazoa > Chordata > Mammalia > Rodentia > Muridae > Rattus > Rattus rattus. The sequence goes on from NC_046164.1 coordinate 68,450,835, forward strand.
AGCTTCCCTAGCCACCATCCCTATCCTGAATGTAAAGATTAAGCCGGCCTACTCTAGGTTTCCATTTTACAAGGTATTTACTAATTATCACATAGTAGTGTAAGAACAGTCCTGTGGTATAAAAAGAATTTAATTATCATTGAGGCGTCTATGCTTACTTGTATAGATCATCAGTTTGTTTCAGCTACTTGGCTAGTAAAAATGGAGCTTCTTAGTCTGTATGCAGCTCTTCTCGTTGGCATAGAAAGAATGTGGCCACATACTAGGTGGCAGGTTGTTGTTGTTGTTGTTGTTTTTAACTGTATTATCTTAAAAAGAAGCTTTATTCATTTCCTAAGACTTAACATGTTTCTACAGTAGGGCAGAAAACTAGGTCTAGAAAACTGTGCATTTTTGTTTAGTTTTCAGATACATAGAGGAAGCAAGCCAACAGGATCAGCTGTTAGAGCCCTTTGCTGTTTCCAGTGTTCATTTTGGTTTGGGTTGTAGATTTCCTCCAGAGTCTTCTTTTGGTTATACATAGGCTTTAGAGGCTGGGGCCTTCTATAAAGAATGAGAATTGTCAGCTTTCAATTGTGTGCCAAGGTCAGGAATAGTAAGCAAGATTTGTTTACCAGTGTGAAACTGCTTCATGTATGGGTACACTTCATGCCTTCCAGGCACAGAGTGTGTTTAGGTTGGAGGTAGCAAGGCTTGTTTACAAGTGGGGTAACTACATCATGTAGTAGACTTCATGCTTTCTAAGCAGACACTGATTAGAATTCCCAGCCACTCCCACCAAAAAACCCCTAAAAAAACAGTTTCTGAAAGCCAGAGTCTTAGAGTCTAAGATATTCTTGCCTTTAATCTCTTCTATGTCCTTTCCTTCTCTTCCTCCATCTCCATTTATTTATATTTCAAAAGTACATTTATTTGTGTGTACGTATGTTTTTGTAGGCATGCATATGGAGGATAACTCTCAGCTTCCACAATGTGAGTCCTAGAGATTGAACTCAGGTCATCATAAGGCTTGGTGCCTTTACCGTCTGAGCCAACTCCCCATCCACCATTCATCTATTTGTGTGAAAGTCAGTTGCAAGTAATGTAGACCTTTGAGAGCCAGGTGTGTTAACAAGCAGTGCACTCTCTGTGATGAGGAAGGACCAGTTAAACACAGAGTGGGGGCATATACTGCAGAGGCAACCCCTTAGATATATGAGAGTGGCATATTCAAGAGTAAAACTGAAGTCTACTAGTAGAGTTTGAAAAATAGTGAGGGGAAAAACCTGGCGGCTCTTGTCTTTGTGTTCCCAGTGCTGTGCACAGTGCCCGGCAGTAGGGAGCCTGTGTTTCGTGTGGGGTGGTAAAAGGTGAGTTAAAAGCCTGGGCGACATGTCTTATTTCCCTATTGGTAGACACACAGTGTAACCATAGGTGTTTTCCCACATGCTACTACATTGTTATTTCCCAAACCTCTCTTTGAGAGTTTATTCTCTTGTTTTTGGATTAGGAAAGCATTAGTTCACCACAGTCTTGATCACCCGCTAAGGCCTAAGCATTCTGCTCAGTAGGACATAGAGTGTCAGTATCCACTGAAAACCTTGCAGCCTCGTTTATGAAGAAATCTACCCTAGAAGCTAGAAGTATCTGAAAGGATGTCCTAGACTCCAAGTGCCTATGATATGCCTATGAGGATGGTGACTGTGCTGGCAGAGATGCTGGCCTGCGGGAGTTATGGAGGCAGTAGACTCCCATTGCTGGTGACAGGAGCATTTCAACAGCACTCAGGCCGTTTGAAACCTTTCTAAGAGTAATTACCTTTCTCTTTTACAAATCACTTTTCTTTTACAGTTTTAATTCATTTGTGCTACTAAAACTTCCACTGGGGTTGGGGATTTAGCTCAGTGGTAGAGCGCCTGCCTAGCAAGCACAAGGCCCTGGGTTCGGTCCCCAGCTCCGAAAAAAAGAAAAAAGAGAGAGAAAAAAAAAAAACCAAAAAAAAAACTTCCCCTGTTTAACTAGAATGCTAATGTTTTTAAAAGATTTATTTTTTTATTATATATAAGTACACTGTAGCTGTCTTCAGATACACCAGAAGAGGGCATCGGATCTCTTTACAGATGGCTGTGAGCCACCATGTGGTTGCTGGGAATTGAACTCATGACCTCTGGAAGAGCAGTCGGGTGCTTTTAACCGCTGAGCCATCTCTCCAGCCCTAGAATGCTAATTTTTAACAATGTTATTTTCTTTTTTTATAATATTCTCTTATATTGCTCTTTGAAGTCATCGTGGCTGGTGACAACCATTACAACAGTGGTTTTCAGCCTTCCTAATGCAGTGACTCTTCAAATAGTTTCTCATGTGTGGTGACCCCAGCCATAAGTTATTTACTTCATAACTGTATGTAGTTTTGCTACTGGTATTAATTGTAGTGCAAATATCTGATATGCAGGATATCTGAAATGCAACTCCTGTGAAAGGGTCATTTTCCCCTTCAAAGAGGTCACAACCCACAGGTTGAGAGCTGCTGTATTAAAGTGTGGCTAGGAGGCTTGCTTAGCTGATTAACTATGAGCAACTCACATCCAAGAAAAAACTTTCAAGGCATCGGGACATACTTTGGCACAGACATTGATATCTTCCATCCCTGGGTTAGTTGGGTTCTAGATGCTGACCATTTTGTCACACTTGGTAATGATGTCCTTCAGCATCCTCGCCAAAGCTAGATGAATATGTGGCACCATCTGAATTAAGACATTAAAATTTAGGGGGTTGTGTCTGTGCAACATTGTATACCTCCCTATCTTAGCTGAACCCCCTTTCCTGGTTACATTATCAGTGAGCTTCATTTGTTTTACTGTTCCATGCAGTCTGACCTTGTCATTGAACCAACCACAAGTACATTGAGCCAGAGTATAATTTGACCTGTTGGAATTCAGTCCTGTGAAGCGCAGTTTGCACCTTGTCTTCACAGGGAGGGGCTTGTTAGCTCAAAATGGTTGTTTGCAGGAATGAGACAAAGCCAGTGTCCAGTAGAACCCATGCAGTGCGAATGCCCCATATTCTCATGATAATCATCATCTGTATGCAGTGTCTGGACACTTGATAGAAAGACTGGCCTTTTTGTTGTATTTGACACGTCTCAGCCCACGTTGGCCTCAAACTTCCAGGTCACTAGAATTCTAACATATGCTGCCATACTCAGCTCAAGAAGCTGATTTTAACCTGGCAGTGCAGTGGCTTTCTAGCACAGTGTGGTGACAGTGCTGCTGGGAAGGAGGCAAGTATCTGCATGCTGTGTTTAAGAAGCTATTTGTAGGCTCCTATTTAAGAAACTCTTTGAAACTTACAAAATGTAAATAAGGTAAAGGAGCAGAAAGGACCAAGTGTGCTGGTGCCAGAGTAGCCAGGTTCTCATAGTTGTCTTTTATCCCCTGCTGCTCTGAATGGCTTCACAGGAACAGAAGCGGGTCTAGGAAAAGTTCAGATGTTGTCTGTGTTATCATGCCATAAAGGTGCTGTGATTGGGAGATGGCTCAGGTCATCACGTGTTTGCTATGCAAGCAGGAAAACTGTTGTTTGGTTCTCAGCATTTCACGTTAAAATGACAAACAAACAAACAATCTGAATGTGGAGGCTGAATATAAGTCACCAGTTAGAGCAGAGGACCTGAGATCAATTCCCTACGCCCATATAATTGCTCACAACCGCTGTAACTCCAGTTCTAGGAGATTTAACCCTCGTCTGGTCCCTATAGACCCTAGACATGCATGTGGTTCAGAGACATACATGGAAGCAAAGCACTCATTCACATGGAACTAAAGAAAAAATAAAAAGGGTGTGGTGTTACACCCTTTTATCTCAGTGCTGGGGAGAAGAGGGGTGAATCACTGGTGCTTATTACTTATTAGTCTAGGTTAGTGAGCCAGGCCAGTGAGATACAAGTGTTTAGAAAAATAGGTGCATACCATGTGAGGAGGAACAGCACCAAGCTTCTCCTGGCCTCCACACTCATGCATACATACCCTATCTACTGTCCACACGAATGCACACTGCTTTGTGAAGTAATGTTCATGTGTTGATGACACTAAAGTATACGCATTCCAAACGGGAAATAATCTTCTTACTTCAGTTAAGTGGAGATATGACCCCTAAATTTTAACTGACAAGGGAGTGTCTACTGAAGATGGAAATCTGTGTGTGTGTGTGTGTGTGTGTGTGTGTGTGTGTGTGTGTGCGCGCGCGCGCGCGCATGTGCGTATGCATATATATATATTTTTTTTTTCTACAAGCTTACAGGTTTGTACCAACATACCTGTTTTAAGTGGTGGTGGTGTTTTTGAGATAAGGTCATACCCACATAACAGCAAGTTGACCTAGAACTTGACATCCCCCTACAACGTGGGGAAAGCGGGGTTACAAGCATACACCATTATACTTGGCCCTTTGTTTGTTTTTAATTTAGTTATTTTAGAAGCTATTTAATTTTTTTAAATTGAAAAAAATGATTACACATTTGTTTGTGTGCATGCATGGGTGCATATGCATGTGTGCCATGGCATGCATGTGGAGGTGAGAGAGTTGGCAGGAGTCAGTTCCCTTCACTTACCATGTGGGTTTGAGGGATGACATTTAGGTTTCCAGGCTTGTACCACAAGTGCCTTTGCCTGCCAAGACCTCTCACTGGCCCCTGAAGATAATTAACGAGGTGGCAGTGGTGCGCACCTCTAGTCCTAGTACTGGGGAGGCAGAGGCAGGTGGATGTCTGAGTTGGAAGCCAGCCTGGCCTACTGAGTGAGTTCCAGGACAGCTAGGGCTACACAGAAGAATTCAAAAACAAACCCAAAAAAGATATTTAATGAACTAGATAGAGCTGTAGCTGCATCTGTGGCTGTCTTTGTGTCTTTAAGTGGATCCACATTTGTTGCTGGAATACTTTTTAAGAGTTATTTATTTATTTTATTTATATGAGCACACTGTTACTGCCTTCAGACACACCAAAGAGGGCATCGGATCCCATTACAGATGGTCACTAAGAATTGAACTCAGGACCTCTGGGAGAGTAGTCAGTGCTCTTAGCCACCGAGTCATCTCTCCAGCCTTCTGTGCTGGAGTACTTTTACGTCTGCCTAAAAGACTTTTCATATTTCCTGTAGGGCAGGTTTGCTGGGAATAAGTTCAACTTTCACATGTCTGAAAAGTCCACTTCACCTTGTCTTTGAAGGATAGTTTGTGAGTATGGGGTACTAGGTTGACGAGGTGTTTTAAGTCTTACCCGATCAATCCTCTGCTCACTTACACTGTTTCCAGCAAGAACTAGATGCTATCTTTAACTTTGCTTCTATACTTAATGTCTCTGTTTTACTCTGGCTGCTTTAGGATTTTTATGTTGGTTATAGGTTTGAGTTATTTTCTGTGCTGAGCTGTTTTCTTTATTTCATGGGCTTGGAGTTCTTGACTCTCTTGCTCATTTAGTTTCTATCAGTTTTGAAAAAGTGAATATTAATTAAAGTACATAAGCGTATGTGTCAGCTTTCAGTCTATTTAAGTGAATTTATTTTTCTCATTCTTGTCTCCTATTTTGAATAGTTATCAGGCATTGTAAATTTTAATTTCTCAGGTCCTGGTGTTTTTTAATTCCCATAAATATCTTTGGGCTTTGTTCTGAAACCACAGTAAAGTTAACTGAAAACAGTTTGGTTCTTTGGACTCTTGTAAGATTTGTTTGGGGACAGACATGGTTGCTGTACTGGGTTAGGTAGATGGAGACTGGAGGTTCAAGGCCAGGCCATCATGATCTACATGGAGATGCTGTTTTTAGACATTACCCACCACCACCAAAAAAAGAACCAGCAAAAGATTTGTTGGGCGGGACCAGACCAGTATTTACATAATGGCTAATCCTTCCCAAATACAAAGCCCAGACTTCTGGAGTTGTGAGTTTCCCTGGCTTGGCTGGAGGTGCTGTGCTTGCTGCTGTTGGGGGATCAGGTACCAGATTCTTCCTTGCTGTGGGGCCTCTGTGACCACTAGACCCTGCGGAGTAATGACCTGCATGAGGCAAGAAGTGAATCTGACTGAGCATGACTCAGGAGCTGGTGCTGCTTCAGACTTACATAGTTTAACACCAGACGCTTTATTTTAGGCATATTTAAGTACAGTACAATTTGGGGAAAAGTTTTATAGTGTAACACATCCCCTATGCACAAAGAGGCATAATTACATTGAAATTCTTTTCAAAGTACATTTATTTTATGAAGATGATTACTAGATATAGCCTACATGGGTTATCTTAAGGGATTAGGGGAGGCTGTGGTGTGCAGTCAGACAGCATAGAGGTCATTTAGACCATTATGACTTCTGGCCCTGTTTATGGGAGCTTAGGTAAGTCCTGGCCCTACTGATAGCACAGAGGTTAACCTAGGCCAGTGTTTCTCAACCTGTAGGTAACAATATCCTACATACCAGACATTTACATTATGATTCGTAACAGTAGCAAAATTACATTTATGAAGTAGCAAAAAAAAAAAATTTTATAGTTGTGGGTCACCACAACATGAGGATCTGCATTAAAGAGTCACAACATCAGGGACGTTGAGAACCCCTAACTGTAGGCAATTAGCTACGCCCACGCCTTGTCTTCTGGGCAGAAAACAGGTAATACATTTTTTTCCTTTGACAAAACAACCCTGAGTATTTAACATTCCTGGTTTCTCCACTGCTTATCTGTGAGCACAAGGACCTCTGTGCTCCCAGCACTGTGCCTCTCAGTTCCTTGCATGCTCAACCCCATCGGTACTCTGCAGAACACTCCAGGATAGCTCCTTGCAAATCTCTAGTGTGTCTTTGTGCATACCAGGTCTCCCTGTGAGTTCAAGCTGCTGAATTCTCTCTCTCACGCTCTCCTTCAGCTGTTTCAAGGCTCCTCAGTCTGGCTGGTTTTCACTAAGTAACTTGTCAGCTTGATTCAAGTGGCTAGTGTTAATTGCTGGTCTGTCTAATATCTTGCCTGGGAACCAAACATTTATTAAATCATTTATGGAAAATGTTTTAATTTTGAGAGGCAGCTGGAAAATATCAGCCAATGAAAAGTAGAAAATCTTTGCTTTAATTTAGCTACCTTTTACAGTTTAATAAAGGCAAAATATTAGTAAGGATTTTTGTAAGTAGCAAAATACTTAGTAAAACATACTAGTTTGGTTGTACAGTGGCTTTAGAATTGTATTTAATGTGTATACATTTTATTGACACCTAGAGAACTCAGGCATACGTCAGTTGTCCACAGGGTCCACCTTTCACTCAAGACGCTGCTCTGAGACATGCGTAGCGGCCGAAGTTCACGATCTCACTGGGCTGATTAGTGTTGCTTTCTCTGTTTGCATTTCCTAGTAGGCTATATAGCTAGACCCTGCATTTAAAAACAAAACAAACAAACAACAACAACAACAACAAAAACCAACCTCAAACCCAAAAGATAAAGAAGTTTTTTTTTTTTTTTGGTTCTTTTTTTCGGAGCTGGGGACCGAACCCAGGGCCTTGCGCTCCAAGGTAAGCGCTCTAACCACTGAGCTAAATCCCCAGCCCGATAAAGAAGTTTTTTGTTCAATAAACCCAGTATTGGGGGTTGGGGATTTGGCTCAGTGGTAGAGTGCTTGCCTAGGGAAGCGCAAGGCCCTGGGTTCGGTCCCCAGCTCAAAAAAAAAAAGAATTAAAAAAACAAAACAAAACAAAACCCAGTATTGGACATAATGAAAGTGTTTAAAGGAAGAGTGTCACTGATTCAGTAGTCTAGCTAGGAGAGGCCACAGTAGGTCTGACAGTGTAGCCTGTGGCTGTACAGAAGACCTACCATACATACAGCCTTATGAACTGGAAACTTCCAGTCTTACAAACTCCCTGATTACCACCCTCAGTTTTTAGCAATATAAAATAATGATCTGTGAATCTAAATATTTTTTGTTTGTTTTTGCTTTTTGAGACAGGGTTTCTCTGTGTAGCCCTGGCTTGTCCTGAAACTCGCTCTGTAGACCAGGCTGGCTTTGAACTCAGAAATCTGCTGGCCTCTGCCCCACTTGTGGTTAGATTAAAGGTGTGTATCACCACTGCCCAGCGTGAATTTAAATTTAAAGATTGTTTTTACCAGTGTTTTGATGAAACTGCTATTTGTTTCCATTGAATTTAAGTATGAACCTAATGATTTTCTGTAAATGTTTTACCAGTTCAGTCTCTTGAGATACGAAATGAATGTTCATATCATTGGGGACAAGCAGAGAATACCACCTTCTTTGTTCTCATTCCAGATACCAAGTTTTAAATTTTGCAGTGTCACTCAGTTTAAAATGCCAAATACTCCACAGGGAAAACATTGTTCCAAATTACCAGATACATTTTAAAAGGAGGAACACTTTGCTTTAAAAAATCATCCCCACTTGCAGGGCAGTGCTGGTTCACACCTTTAATCCCAGCACTTTGGAGTCAGAGGCCAGAGGATCTCTTGAGTTTGAGGCCAGCCTTGTCTACAGAGTGAGTTCCAGGACAATCAGGGATAACAGAGGACAGGACAGAGAAACCCTGTCTCGAACAGTCAATATAAATAAATAAGTAAATAAATAAATAAAGTAAAAGTCATCCTCATAACTTCGTGTGTATATGTAATGTGTTCCTTTCTTTTTCATCTCTGTAGGTACTGCCAGAGACTGACGTTGCCTCAATGTGAAATGAAAGTTGAAAATTGCATCTCCTTGTGTGTTGCTATCATGGTGTTGATTCACTGGTCATGCCTGAAGAGGGAAATTGTGCTGTAGAGAGCTGACTGCTGCGCGGTCACTGCCTATCCTCCATGTCCAGCTCCTCTCCTTTCTGCAGGAGTGAAATCCTCTCCGGATACCAACAGAACGTCCACTGCAGAAAATGCTTTGCATTTTAAGGATGTCAGCAACCTAAGTTCATGCGCCCTGTCTGTACAGTTGTTGTGGATGGTTTGCCATCTGAAAGCACCTCAAGTTCTTATCCAGGCCCTGTGTCTGTTTCTGACATGTCGCTGCTTCATGCATTGGGCCCAGTGCAAACCTGGCTGGGACAAGAGCTCGAGAAATGTGGCATTGATGCCATGATTTATTCGAGGTATATCCTCAGTCTTCTGCTGCATGACAGCTATGACTACGACCTGCAGGAACAGGTAGGTATTGACGCATTTAAGTATTTTCTGACACTTTATGACTATGTCTGTATCTAGTTACATTCTGTTGTTGTGATAAAATACCTCTACAGAAAGTTAACTTAAGGGAGAGAGTTTATTTGGCTCATAAATCCAGATTATGGTTCATCATGGCTAGGAAGTCACAGCGGTAGGAGCCAGAGAAAACTGATCATGTTGCGCCCAGTCAGAGCAGAGAACAATGAACGCATGCATGGTAGTGCTCAGCTTGCTCTCTCCAGTCCATTCAGTCCAGGGTCTTCCACTCAGGGAATGGCACCACCCATGGTTGACATGGGTCTTCCCACATCAACTCAATCAAGACAGTCCTTCACACATTCTCAGAGATGCCTTAATCTAGACCAGTGCTTCTCAACCTTCTTAATGCTGTGAGCCTTTAATATAATTCATGTTATGATGACCCCCAACCATAAAATTAACTATAATTTTACTACTGCTAAGATTCATAATGTAAGTGTCCGATATTCAGGATATCTGATATGTGACTCCAAAAGGGGTTTCCACCGACAGGTTGAGAACTAATGATCTAGACAATCCCTCACAAGTGTACCTTTAGGCCTGCCTTTTAGGTATCAAGTTGACAGTATTAACTGTATTTGTATATTCTTTTATTTATTTTTGAGGTGGAAAGGCATATATGCCACAGCATTCATGTGAAGATCAGAGGACAACTTGTAGGAGTTGACTCTCTTCCACCTTGTAGATTCCAGGGATTGAACTCAGGTTGTAGGCTTAGCAGCAGACACCTTTGAGGATCATCATCTGTCTCAGGCTCACTCCCCTGGGGCCTGCCATCCCACTTAGTCTCAGGTTTGCTCCTGGCCCTGAGATCCTGGCACTGTACTGGTGGTCATCTCAAGCTAGCTTCCTGTCCTCGCCCCTTGGTGCCAGTCTGAAGAGTATCTGAGGCTCACTTTTTTCAGGGAATGTTAGGCTACTAATCATTCAGATATTCACAGAACATTGAGCATAAACATAGCCTCTGTCCTCTCTGCCACCTACTGATGCCCATGTGACACAGCAGCCACGCACACCTGCAGCACTCTAGGGGAGGAAGAACAAGCTTACACTGACAAGAACCTGGCTTTACCCTTCCAAACTCACACGAAAGCCCTAGAGTACAATAAATGCTCCAGAGGCTCTCTCAGGAGCTCCTGAAGTTTCCACACTTCATCTGCCTGCAACATTCTTGGGTTGGGCACATCTGCGTTTCTCTGGCTCCTAGGTTGTTTATTGCCCTGGCTAGCAATTATGTCAAATAAAGTTTTGCCTCATGTTTTTTATGTTTGTCTTCTGTTTTACTTTGATATCCCAGGATGGCCTTGAACCTGAACTGCTATTCCTGCCTTAGTCTTCCAAGTATTGGGAATACATGTGCCAACATATCAGCTCAAGTAAGGTTCTGAAGGGATTGAAAAGCTCATGATCAGCAGATGTGTTATTTTGGAATCTGCCTTTCAATTTATTGCCATCTTTCTAGAAAATATAAAATAGAGGCAAGTAAAATATTAAACACATAAGAATGGTCTTTCCAGAAATGAGGACATTTCTCATAGATTCTTCAGTTTATGGGAAATGGGTTATATTCAGTAAGACTTCTAACTTCCCATTTCTTACACTTGTTTGTTAGGAGTCTCAGTCTAGAAGATTTAATCAGCAGCAGTACACTCACTAAGTGCTGTGGGTGTCCAGGGTAAAGTGTAGATGTAGCCAAAGGAGAGTGTGTGCACATGGTTCAGAAAGACTTGGTCAAGTGTTCTTTGGTAAGGATCAGAGGAACAGCATGTCCCCACCCAAACTTGATCGTCTTCCCAAGTTCTGATTCATTGCTTACAGACAAACAGCTAAAAGCTGGGGAAAACATATTATGTTGGAGCTATGAAATAGGACCTATATGGAAATGTATGTAGGTGCAGGCAGAGGCCTGTGACATCAGATTAGCTTCCTCAACTACTCTCTACTTTATTTAGCAGGGCTATCAGCTGTGGGCGATGCCAGTCTCGGCTTGCCTAGCAAGCTGGCCTCTGGAGTTCCTTGACCAATGCTAAGATTGCAGCGGCTGCTGTGCCTGCTTAGCTTTTTACATAGGTTGTGGAAATCCAAGCTCTGGTCCTACACTCATACAGCAAATGCTTTATCTACTGAGTATCTCCCCAGTCGCCAAAAATACTTTTCTACTTAGCCATAAGACAGAGAATACCATGGCTTGTAAGAGGTCAAACAAAAAAAAATGACTTTGTTAAATTTATTTTTTATTTATGTGAAGACCCAAGAGAGCATTTTAGATCCTCTGAGCTAGAGGTACAGTTTGTGAGACACTCAATGTGGGTGATGGAATCCAAACTGGGATCCTCTTCAAGAACAGCCAGGGCTCTTAACCATTGTCCTGCAGCTGTCAGCCCCAATGAAGGTGACAGAAACAAATGTGCGTTTAAAATGAAAACTGCCCACTAAGTATATGCAGAATTACCTTGCAGGAGCATGAACTGTTAATGGAAAAATGTTAGAATGAAGGAATGTGCAAGTCAGAGCAGCATCAGTACTAACGGCTGCTGGCATGAGCCCGACTCCATTGTCTGCCTCAGGACACCATATAGTTTTATGTAACCTAGGCCGGCTCTGAGCTCACCTCGTAACCAACTTCTGGTTTTCCTGCCTCTCTGCCTCTACCTTACAAGTGCTAGGATTATACCACCATGCCCAGTTTATGTGATGCTATTAGTTGAACCCAGGGTTTCCTGCAGGCTAAGGCAGGCACCTAGCCAACTGAACCACATTGTAGCTCTTTAATTTGCATTTTTAAAAATTATTTTTAATTGGTGTGTGTGTGTGTGTGTGTGTGTGTGTGTGTGTGTGTGTGTGTGTGTTTATGTGCATTGTGAGTATGGATGCTGAGGAAGGTAGAGTCCTCTAGAATTGGAGTTACATGTGTAAGCCACTCACTTGATGTAAGGGCTAAGAACAGAACTCATGCCCTCTGGAAGAGCTGTAATAGGCTTTTAATCTTACTAAGGCACTTTTCCAGCCTGTTTATATGTTTTTGTTTGTATGTGTTTAAGAATAGTTTTAATGATACAAAAAAGTCTTGATGATAAGTGTTAGATTTTGAAGATTCAGTTTCTACATTTTACTTAAATGTTAAAGCATTATACCTGCCTTACCCAGCGTTGGGCACAGAGACAACTAAGAATGGGCTCCTAGGGATGAGGAGCCCAATGGAGAGATGGCTCAGTGGTTAAGAGCACTGACTGCTCTTCCAGAGGTCCTGAGTTCAATTCCCAGCAACCACATGGTGGCTCACAACCATCTATAATGGCATCTAATGCCCTCTTCTGGTGTGTCTGAAGACAGCGACAGTGTACTTACATATATGAAATAAAGAAATAAATCTTAAAAAGAAATGGGCTCCTAAAAGGCATTTGATAGTTTGTAGAGCAACAAAACACTTGGTTGGGCAGAGTTTGGGGACAGGGACACCAGGGGTCCGTGAATGGGTTAGGAAATATGGTGAATAAGCAATGGAGCTGTGAACTGAGAGCAAGTGGGAGAAGACGCTGAAGAATTGGCTGCTGTGAGTTAGAGACAAGAGGCCAGCATTCCTCAGTCAACAGGGAGAGCTACATGGTAGTGGGGATGCAGACTTTGGGCCACTGAAGTTAGGGAACCACTGAGGAGACAACCTCTGTTTGGGGAAGACATAGAAGATAGAAGTAGATCCAGCTGCCCTGAAGAGTCCATTTGGAACTTTCTGTCTCTTCTAGCAGCAGGTATCTGCTATTCGAAGCAATGGGATGAAAGGCTAGTGGATTATCAGACAGCTTCAATTCTGGTCATAGTTGCCATTCACAGGTGCCTAAAAGGTCTGACCTGAACTGGCCTCAGGGAAGTCACCTAGCTGTACATGCAGAAGTAGGGCTGGCCCTTGCTTGCTTTGTTTCTCCAAGCTCCAGTGTGACTGGGGTTCTGCTCTGACTCTGGCTGCCTCCTCCTTTCTGCTTGGTTGTGACCTAGCTCCCCATAGGGTAGACAGTGGTGACATTGGGCATCATGTTCTCACACCTCGTTTAAGCAGACCCTTGAAGGCAGGCCCTGATACTTTGCTTTTAGCCACTGAGGGCCTGAAGTTGGTGAGAGTGTGCGTGCTGGGGGAGGGGAACACAGTCTCATTCAGACTCACTGGGCTCTGTTCTTGAGGAGGCTGTTAACAGGAAGGTGTGGGAGGCAGGGTGGGTGCTTAGCAGCAGACGGCACCAGCTGTATTTTAGAATGCCATGTCCTTTTTCTTCCTCCAGTTCCCAATCTCCTTTTTGAAAGAAGACAGTAAGAGGAAGTCAGTCAAAGCCTTACTTAACCTTATGTCACCTCACAAGTGTGTCTAGAAAAGCAGCTGCTAATAGTTTCCTAAGGAGCCCTTCTGCCTCATCTGCTTTGGGTACTTGATATTGTTCTGACTTCAGAATAGGGCTATGAAAAACACAGTTTATTCTAGTCAGTGTTTTGTGTAAACTGTTTGGCACATGTCTACTGATTGATGTTTATCACCAGTCGAGTTTCAGATAGAGGGTAGATAAAAAGTACATAGCAGTGAACTTTCTGTTGCTGTGACAAAGTAAACACATAGGTACATGTGTACATACATACATACATACATACATCACAGGCACACCCAAGGAAAAACCTGAAAGGGGAAAGATTATTTTGGATTGGAGTTTGAGAGACTTCAGTCCATAGCAGGCTGGTTTCATTTTTTTACACTGTGTGACACAGTAGAAAAGCATAGCAGTGGGAAGAAGCTTCTTTCTCTTAGCATCTGGGAACCAGAGAAGGAAGCGACTAGTAAGAGAAATGGGGAAGCAGACAGGGCAAAATGTATACCCTCGAAAGCATGCCCCATGAACCCCCATTCTCAAAATAGTTCCTGCTTCTTTATACCCTTGCTTCACTTCAGGTCCTAACAACGAGAATGTGATGCTCAGTGTTACCACCATCTACCCTATAGGGAGCTTGGTCACAACCAAGCTGAAAGGAGGAGGCAGCCAGAGTCAGAGCAGGACCCCAGTCACACTGAAGCTTGGAAACAAAACTTGGAAAAAAGCAAGGGCCAGCCCTACTTCTGCATGCACGCTAGGTGGCTTCCCTGAGCCAGGTCAGCATGAGCTCAGCAATTTCTACTGAATTTACATTCAGTAGAAAATCGAAGTATTTTGAGTCTTTTTATACTATATTGTTTTTAAAATATTAGTTTCATTTTAATAAAATGTTTAATAACATAATATATTACACAATATATAAAACAAAAATATCGAGTGGGACAGCTCTTGAAATAAGTGGAGAGAACAGACTACGAAGGTATATGTGCTATGCTATATTTTTATATAGCTTTTGTTACAGGTTTTATGTTTCCTAGTGAATTCAACCTGAATCTTAGAGGGTGAACAACTCTGTGCCTATAATGTGGTAAGAACGTTAACAGAGTTCTGAGTCATAGGTCACACTAAGCTGCTCTGTGTGCTTCAGCAGCACACAGTGTATTACAGGCAGGCGTCAGGAAAAGCTCCGCTCTCACCGATATCTCGTAAGGAAGTAAACTTGGACTTGCCAGAATTTGATAGTATCTGATGAGGACATTACTAAAGATAACATATATAAAATCCTTTTTATGGCTGGCCATTACCAGGACAGTTAAGAAGAAAAGACATCCATATTGGAAAGGAGACGAACTATCTCTAGTCAGATAGGACATATAGACAGTCAGATGCCTGTTAGGGAATGAATATCCAGACTGGGTGTGGTGGGATATTCGGCCCTACAGTTACATTTCAGTGGTAGAGCATTTGCTTAGTTTGTGGAGCATTTGTTAGTTTGCTTAGTTATTGGGAGGCTTGGGTTCAAAACCCAAATGGAAAAATGTGTTCCTGATGAGCAAACTGGTCGTCACTAAGATGGCAGTGCTCCCAGACTGGTCTGTGCATCCCCAGTCATCGTCAGAGCCCTGGTCACCTGTGCATTGCAGAGTGACATCTGATCCTAAATTTTATATGGGAAACACACAGGATGCACAGTAGCCCAACATTCTTGGAGACAACAAAGAAAAAGACAGCACCTTTAGAGGGCTTACTTCCCGATTCCAGATTTTCCTGCAAGGGTCTGCTCTGATAAGATAGTTTAATCCTGGCTTGTGAGTATGAGTCTTTTTTTTTTTTTTTTCGGAGCTGAGGACCGAACCTAGGGCCTTGCGCTTGCTAGGCAAGTGCTCTACCACTGAGCTAAATCCCCAACCCCGTGACTATGAGTCTTAAGTCATCGAGAGCCCTTTTGTCTGTGGTTAACAACAGTGTGGAAAGAACATTCTTTCAGCTAATGGAACAGAGAATGAAAGTGTGCTCATGTCAGCAGCATGTACAATAAAATGGAGCAATGCGGAGAAGATTAGATGTCCACTATACAGGGACGCCATGCAGGGATTCACAGAGCACTCTATGGTTTGTTTTTTTTTATGATATTAAAGAAGAAAATGAAGCTTAACTCTTGCCTCCTACCATATTAAAAAGTTAGCTCACAATGGGCCAGAGACTTGAATATAAGGGCTAACAATCTTGGGTTAGGCAGTGGTTGCTTAAATGTGAGATAGAAGCATACGAATCCATAGGGTGTATGATAAGACCTTACCAAAGTAAAACCTTCGACACAAGATAATACTATCATAGAGGTAACGAGGTGAGTCATATTCTGAAAGATTCGCAGCCAGGAAGGTTAGGACCTCTTGCAGCTCAGCACAGAGAAAGGCCCCAAGTTACATTTGTCAGAGACAGCATGCTGATGATGATTCAGTCCACAGGAAGGGGGTAGCATCAGTTGTCATTGCAAGGTGGCAAGAGTAAGGAACACAGTCAGTCACAGATGACAGCAGGGTGCCGATGTGATTGTATAGCAGCAGCTTTAGAAAATAGTCAAGTAGTTCTTCAGAGATTAAACACAGTTCAAATGTAGTCCATTACGTCTGTCTGTCTGTCTGTCTGTCTATTGATCATCTTCCTGTCTGTCTATCTTCTATCTATACCAAAGAGCATTGAAAATCAGTATCTATGCCAAGACTTGTATTTGAGTATCCAAGGCAATGTGGTTGCCAGCCAAAAGTGAAAATAACTTAAACACCTATAGATGAATAGGTAAACAAAACACACTCTAACCATACAGTTTGTATTAATTTTGTCCTAAACAGGAGTAAAACACTGATCCATGTTATTAGAGCATGCATAGGCATTGGAGACATGCTAAATGGAAGGCTACACCCAAAGGCAGGCATCATATGACTCCATTGTTAGCATCTGGCACAGTCAGGGCTGTGTATGAATGGAAATTGCTCATAGGCACAGGGTTCCTTTTAGATTGAGGAAATGTTTAAAGTTAGATAGTAATGTCTGTGGTGTAGCCTTGTGGATATACAAAAAAACAAATCAAAACCCAAATCATGTTAAAAGTAATGTATGTTCAGGCCCCGCGTTCTATCCCTGTCTTAGTTAGGTGTTGTGAACAGACACCATGACCAAGGCCAGTCTTCTAAAGGACAACATCTAATTGGGGCCAGCTGACAGATTCAGAGGTTCAGTCCATCATTATCAAGGTGGGAGCGCGACAGAATGTAAGCAGGCATGGTGCAGACAGGGCTACGAGTTCTAGATTTCATCTGAAGGCTGCTTATGGAAGCCTGGCTTTCAGGTAGCTAGGATGAGGGTCTTAAAACCCACACCCATAGTGACACACCTACTCCAAGAAGACCTACTCCAGTGGGGTCACACCTTCTAATAGTGCCACTCCCTGGGCTGAGCATATACAAACCATCACAATCCCTAACACCAAACAAAAGCCTAATGATATGTTAATTATGTCAGTGTTATACCTAACCTAAAAAGGCGGTGTGTATGAGTGTTTGTGATTACTTAATTTGTGTGTGTGTGTTTGGAGGCAAGCGTGCCACAGTACAAGTGTGTAAACCAGAGGAGGACTTGCGGGAGTTGGTTGTCTCTTTCCATGTCATGGGTCCTAGGAATCTAACTCAGGTCTCAAGGTCAGCTGCAACCTCCTTTACCTAAGGAGCCGTCTGTCTCACTGGTGGTGGTGGTGTTTCTGAGGTAGTCTCACTACATAGTCCAAGCTGCCCTGATGCTCATGATCCTCCTGCTTCAGCTTCTTAAGTGCTGAGATTATAGATAATGGGCCATGATACCAGGCTTCTGAGATGATATATTTTATTTGTATCTTGTCAGATTTGTATCTTTCTGGAAAGGAAAAAAGACTTACTTTTAGAACTGAGTATTCGTGGTCAATTTTATTTTGTTTTCTTGAAATAGTCTTGTTATGTTATCTAGACTGGCCTGGAACTCTGGGGTTTCAAGTCATCCTCCCACCTCAGCCTTTGAGCATCTGTTATCTGGGACCACAGACATTCATGACTATATCTGGCTTGGCTTGTTGGTTTTCAGAGTAGAAAATGCTTACTTTGAACTCTGATCAGTCTAATCTTCTCTTTCTCCCAGTGAATTAGTCATCTTTTAGCATAAAGATGGGGTGTAGGACCTCTGTGCTAGATAGCTCCTGCAGCTATGAGGGCCTCTGCCGCTGTGGCCCTAGCCTACAAATCACATTCTTATTAGTACACAGGATTGTTACTGAATTAGATTTAAAATTTCATCAACAAAAATTTTGGATATATTTCTCTTTGTTTCTATGTTACTTCCTTAAATGAGCTATTATTTGACCTACAAATATTTTTAGACAGCCTCCTTACAGAAGAGCATATTTGCTGTGCCTTGTGTTAGCACACTATTCTGCACTATTTGCCCTCTCAACTAGCTAGACTTCTAGTCAGTGTCTAACTGTGCATTAATGACCATTCCTCCTTGGAAACCTTTGTTTATCTCTGAGACTGCCTCTTAAGCTTTTCCTTAATGATTGTCATCCCAGAATGGTTGGCTCACCTCTTCCTGCTAGACTGTGCTGTTCTAACTAGTGGGGATTGTGTTGAATTCAGTGTTGGAGTCTAATGCCAAAGGGAAGACACCCTGGTAAGAGGATGGCTTTTTCTCCACTTACAAAGGCCTGACAGACAGGAAACCTATGACTGTTGCCAGATACCGGGTTCAGGCCTCTTCTTACTTCTGTCCACTTAGAAGCTTTGAATGTAAAGCTTTTTGGGGTATGATTCATAGGACAGTATATATGATAAAAATCTTGTTTTGTTCTTTGGGAACTTAAACATTTTTATAGATAGATAGATAGATAGATAGATAGATAGATAGATAGATAGATAGGGACAGAGAAGCAGAGAGACAGTGACTAAAATAAGATCACAATGGATTAAACTACTATCTTACCACAGCTTCCCATTCCAGGGCACTTAATAGCTGCCCATGTTCTTGTTACAGTACGCGTTCTGTCTCCAGGAGATACAGAGAAGAACTGTTTAGCTAAACACAGTCAATAATTGGAAATACTGACCATTCTCATTTGACCCACAGAATTATTTCCTTGGAAAATGGGTATAACCTCATTCACCTAAAAAATGAGATCTAAAAACATGGCCAGCAAATGCCTAGTACAGGGGTGGTCTGCTCCAACTCATATTTTACAGCCTAAGAGTCACTTTTATTTTTTGGATCAAAGTAGAAATTGGGTTGGCAGTTGGTAATTTGCATTCTGTTCTTTCAAAGATGGATGAATTCTATGGTTGTAGTTTTTTTCCTTCTATGGCCATGCCAGTCATTTGCCTTTGTTTGTTTGCTGAGACCTGGGCCCTTCTGAATAGGAACCTCCCTCATTCCCTCATCATCTGCCCCATCTGCTCTTTTTCACATCTCATCTTTCCACTGTTTTAATCTTCATCAAATGAAGGGCCTAGCAAGCAAAACAGACTAGCACAGCAATAAAGAATGAGTTCATAAATTTCTGCTTTAGGGAAAGAGCTAAGTAAACTTGTAATAGTATATAGCCAAAGATGTTGTGTCATGGGTAATGGTCAGATGCACAGTTACGCAAGCACTACTATGAGTCCATAGAGGCATCCTCTAAATGCATGTGGAAAACTAAGCAAGCACACCTTGTTTTCTGGTTTTTACTGTGTGGTGGTGTCGTGGCTGATGTCTCCCTTCTGCCTTCTTGCTTCTAAAATTGACTTTAGATTTTTTTTTTTTTTTTTAGATTTTTATTCTGACATATATAAGCCAGGGAAAATAAAAAACTGGCAATCCCTATAAAACGTTTTATATTTGTTGGGTGTTTTTTAGACAGTAAGGTAGAGAAATAGGAATTTAATCATTTAACTCTTAAGATGTAAACCCTTACCATAACCTGAATATTTTACTGAAAAGTAGAAATTATTGGAGAATTTAGCATATAGTATAGCATTTATATTGGATTTCATTCATATTTTTGTTTAAGCACAACTGTGAGTGGACTTTTTGCCAGTTAGCATTTCTTACCACAGCAAGGAGTCAGGTCACTGAGATGATGAATTAACAGATTCCAAGTGAGTGCTGGGTTCTAAGGTGCTCATCTTGTGAGTGAATATTTATTAGGAAATGTACATGTGATGGTTTGCATATGCCTGGCCTAGGGGAGGCACATTAGAAGGTGTGGCCTTGGGGTTGGGGATTTAGCTCAGTGGTAGAGCGCTTGCCTAGGGAAGTGCAAGGCCCTGTCTGGTCCCCAGCTCGAAAAAAAAAAAAAAAAAAGGTGTGGCCTTGTTGGATAGAGTACCTACATCACTGGGCGTGGGCTTAAGACCCCCACCCTAGCTGCCTGTAAGTCAATATTCTGCTAGCAGCCTTCAGATGAAGATGTAGAACTCTCAGCTCTGCCTGCACCATGCCTGCCTGGATGCTACCATGTTCCCACTTTGATAAAAGACTGAACTTCTGAACCAGTAAACCAGCCCCAACTAAATGTTGTCCTTTGTAAAACTTGCCTTGGTCATGGTGTCTGTTCATAGCAGTAAAACCTTAAGACAGAAGTTGGTACCAGGGACTGGGGCATTGCTGTGATAAGCCTGACCATGCTTTTGTTTGGAGGAATGTGGATTTTGGGACTTCGGAAAGCAGTGGAATGCTTTTATTTGGACTTAATGGGCTGTCCTAGTAGGAATATGGAAGCCTTTGTTTGAATATGATTTGGACTGTGCAGACTTGGCTCAAGAGGTTTCATAGGAGAAGGATTTCAGTATATGGCATAGAGACTGTTTTTGTGGTGTTTTGGTGAGAATGTGGCCCTTGTCTGAAGAGTCTACCTGAGGCTAAGGTGAATCGATTGATATTAATCGCATTGACAAAGCAAGTCTCAGAAAAGCCCAGCAGAGACTTTGTTCTCTGGTTAAGTCTCATGAAAAACATTTTGAACAAGCATAGCAAGCTTAGAAAGGAAAAATATGGTTCAAGTATTAAAGGGGCACCAGGAAGTGAAATGGAGCAGCTGAATCCTGTGTTCTAGGAGACAGCAGATTAAGGGAGTGAGACTTTGGGGCAAGATCCTACCCAGCTAAATTTAGATCCAGGCATGGTGGTACACACCTTTAATCCCAGGAGATAAAACCAAGCAGATCTCTGAGTTCAAGGCCAGCCTAAAACAGCAAGTTCTAGGTGAAGGAAAACATAAATCTGGGCTTAGTGAACCACACCTTTAACCCAGTGCTTAGGAGACAGGCATGCAGATTTCTGAGTTCAAAGTCAGTCTACAGAGCAAGTTCCAGCACAGCCAAGCTTAGAGAGGTAGTCAGGAAAACTGAAAGCTGATAATAGAAAATGGGGGGCCATGTTCAAGCCCCAGCACACAGCAGAACATGGCAACTTCAGCCATGTGGCTCTGGCTTTAGAGTGAAAAACAGAAGGGACGACTGGGACAGTGATGCTGGTTAGCTGGAGCTAAGAAGTTAGCAGTGATTTAGAAGAGACCAGCATCACTGAGGTGAAATCTTCTGAGAAGTGTTTTCTGAAAGCACAAGGAAGCTGTGTTCCAGAGAAAGCCAAGATTGTACCTTGTGCTACAGCTGTATTTGGTAATGTGTAAGAGTCCCTTAGGTGGTACTGGTTTTGAAGGCATGAAGGGGTCATGGGGAGCAGCTGGGACTTGGCACTGTGAGAGGCTATGGAAGGCCATTGGTGAAGGTGGAGCCAAATTTGTAGTTGATGGCCCAGGACTGAAGGGGTCATACAAAGGAACTGAGGCTTGGCACCATGAAGAGGGCCTGTGAGAGGCTATTGGTAAAACCTCGTTGCAGCCGAGACTCCAGTGTATCGGAGATGCCTGTACCATGGCTGATCACCAAGAACAGCAGCAGCAGTGGAGTGGATCAACCTGAGCTTAGAGTGCTACAGAGCGCAGAGCTGGAGAAGTGAAGCCAGCCCTTTGGATGAGGCCAGAAGATCATGTGTGGATCCCAGACATTGAAACAAGAAGCTGTAACATTGAAGTTGCCTTAAAGACCCCAAGATGTTCGAGATGCCAGAGGTATGGGATATTTCATGAGGCATGTTGCTGAGAGGGAGTGGAACCAGCCCAGAAGAAAAAAAGTTTGTTGCAATAAACAAAGATGAAAAAGGAGTTGGAGATCTGAAAACATCATACATGAAGATGTTTGCCCAGCTGGTTTTCTGTCTTGCCTTGGGGATTACAGTTAAGTGACTGGATGGATCTCAGAAGAAACTTTAACATTGTTGAGACTGCTATAGACTGTAGGGACTTTGGAAGTTGGACTAAATGTACTTTTTATTTTGCTATGGCTAGATATGGCCCCCATAGACTCATGTGTTTGAACAAGCCTATGGGGGCCAGGGAGTGGAATGTGATCGTTTGCATATGCTTGGCCCAGGGCGTGGCATTATTAGGAATTGTGGCCTTGTTGGAGTAGGTGTGTCACTGTGAGTGTGGGCTTAAGACCCCACCCTAACTACCTGGAAGCCAGTGTTCTGCTAGAAGCCTTCAGAAGAAGATAGAGCTTTCAGCTCCTCTTTCACCAAGCCTGCCTGGGTGCTGCCAAGCTCCCACCCTGATGATAATGGACTGAACCTCTGAACCTGTAAGCCAGCTCCAATTAAATGTTGTCCTTATAAGAATTGCCTTGGTCATGCTGTCTGTTCACAGCAGTAAAACCCTAAGACAGTACGTGTGAACCATTGTGTGCAGGACTCCTTAAACTGGTTTTCTAGTCTTAGTCATCTAACCTGGTGCAATCTCATTGCAGGAGAATGACATCTTGGGCTGGGAGAAAGGAGCTTATAAGAAATGGGGAAGGAGTAAGAAAAAGTGTTCTGATCTAACGCTGGAAGAGATGAAAAAGCAGGCTGCTGTCCAGTGTCTGCGCTCTGCTTCTGATGAAGTAAGTTCCTGTTTTCTAATGCTTAGGGGAGTGGGGTATGCTTAGAAGTTTACACATGCAACAACTTGACAAAAAGAACCTAGAAATAAGCTACTCATCTTACCATAGAGAGGCTAACTTTTTTTTTTTTATTAATTTGTTTTATGTATATGAGTACACTGTAGCTGTCTTCAGACACACCAGAAGAGGACATCAGATCCCATTACAGATGGTTGTGAGCCACCATGTGGTTGCTGGGAATTGAACTCTGGACCTCTGGGAGAGCAGTCGGAGCTCTTAACCACTGAGCCATCTCCCCAGCCCTGAGGCTAACATTTTTACTTTATAAATTCTTTCATATCTTGAATTTTATTATTTGTTTGTTTTTGTTCTTTTCATTTTGAGACAGGGTTCTACTCTGTATCCCTGGCTGGCCTGGAATTCAATGTGTAGTCCAAGCTGGCCTCAGGCTCACAGAGATCTTGCCTGCCTCTGCTTCCTGAGTGCTAAAATTAAAGGCATGCCCACCATGCATGGCCTTACATTTTGTTTTGTAAAATATATTTGTAGGCTCCTGGTGGTACACGCCTTTAATCTCAGCACTTGGGAAGTAGAGGCAGGTGGAACTCTGAGTTCAAGGCCAGCCTGGTCTACAGAATGGGTTCCAGGACAGCCTGGGCTACCCAGAGAAACCCTGTCTCAACAACAACAACAACATAAAAAAAAAAAAAGAAGAAGAAGAAGAACAAAATCCAAATATATATAAATATTTTTGTATGTAGTCGTACAGTTAGTGAGGCAGCATTGTCTTACACTCAGGTCTTTGAATGTGCTCACTGAGAGCTCTGCTACAGAGCTGTGTATCCCAGCTCTGTGTCTTTCAACAAGAAAAACAAACCAACCAACCATTATGTCATCCTGTTGGATTTCATCAAATAATATTGCATTAGTATTGTCACACAAGTCACTGCTCAGTAGCTGACTTAGACCTGATTTTCACTGTGCTGTCTGGATCCTGTGTGTGGTGCCTCTGTTGTACATTTGCTTCTTTTGGATACATTCCTAGAAGTGGGCTAGAACTTCTTATGCCCTGAGTACCATATTTGTTTATAACTCAGATTTGTGTTTTGTTTTTGTTATTTTTAGAAAATGAGCTTAGTTTATTTTAAAAAGATCTTTATATAAAATACATTCTGCTAAATTTGCTCTAGAATGTGATTGTCTGTTTAAACAAATACTATCAATTCATATTTTGTCACCCACTCTTAAGATTAAATCTTTGAAATCTAACTACTCAATGGTTTTGCGATGAGATGGTGCAGTTTAAATGCTGTCACAGTGGAAGGCTGAACTGAGAGGGCTCCAACCTCCACTCTCTTCCTAAACCAGGGTGTCCCACCTGTGCTGGGTTCATGCTGTGCCTGGCAGTTTGCTTCATCTGATGACCTGTGTAGTTTACTCATCTGGCTGTATCTCCTTACTTGCTCCATGTCAGTCCTTGTCCTAGTCCCTGTCCTGTCCTCTTATGCCCACCTCCCACTGTGTTCTCAGACAATTCACAATTGTCTATAAAAACCTGCTTTCCTGCCTGGGTATCTGATTATTCCTGGATGTCAACCTGACTACATCTGGAATGAACTGTAGCCCAGAATTGGAGGGCACGCCTAGGATCCAGACCTTGAGGCTGGGAGACACAAATTTCTGACCATGGAGATCTGAGGCATAGTGGCCATGAAAAGCTTAGGCCCAGGTAAGGTAGTACAAGCCTTTAACCCCAGGAGACTAAGGCAGGGAGTTCAAGGTCAGCCTGGGACAAAACAAGTCCCAGATCCAGGCATGGAGGTACACCTTTAATCTGGGACACACCTTTTTCTGGAGGCCTACATGAGGACATTGGAAAAAGGAATATTTCCCTCTTCTGCTTGCACTTACTTGCCAGCACATCTGTTGAAACCTACTTCTTCAGGATCCCGGCTAATACGAAGAGCAGGTGAAACAGCTGGCCTATAGGACTGAGCAACCACTAGATTCTTAGCTTTCCCATTCACAGCTGCCCATTGTTGGGTTAGTTGGACTATAGACTGTAAGTCATCACAATAAATTCCCTCAATCTAGAGAGAGTAAGTTCTGTGACTCTAGAGAACCCTGACTAATACAGTATCCTTCACATCACCCTGGTCACAACCGCTAACCCTCGATTTCCGTTGTTAAGTTGACTGTGCTGTCTGGATGTTAGGAGGGGTTTCTGCTTTCTTCTCTCTAAGAACCCCTCCATAATGGGAATCCTTCCCAGCTCTTTCTCTCTTCCTCCCTTGGACTTTTAGAACTGTAAGCTGCCTGAAGTCAGATGCCACGTCCTCTGGGGACAGTGCTGTGGACAGTGTTGGTTTCTCTCTCTCTCCTGAAGTCAGGACACTGCAGAATCCAGTAGCACTGGCTTTAGGGAGGAAGCGTTTGTTTTGGTTCAGGATTTGGGGGATTACAGTACATCATGATGGCAAAGGCATGGTGCGGAGCAGATTGTGGGACCAGGAGAACTTGAGGCTTGGTTTGTTAGCTTTTGGAGGATTAGGAGGCAAAAGTTTGGCCAGACTAGAAGTCTTCAAAAGCCTGCTCATTGGCTCCATGTTCCAAAGTCTGCATAACATTGTTAAATGGCACTGCAAGCCAGGGGATGTCATCATACCCATGAGCCCCTGAGGTATTTTCCAGATCCAGACCATAATATATGGTTCCAT
Source organism: Rattus rattus (assembly GCF_011064425.1). Taxonomy (NCBI): domain Eukaryota; kingdom Metazoa; phylum Chordata; class Mammalia; order Rodentia; family Muridae; genus Rattus; species Rattus rattus. The sequence goes on from NC_046164.1 coordinate 68,476,114, forward strand.
CATAGCTACCTACCATTGCATTCAAAGCTAGAACATCCTTCATCTAATTTTTAAAAAAATAGAATATCTAGAGGGATGAGATATAGGAATGTCTCACTGAAGCTGTGGGCTGGAAGATGACCATGAACTAAGAACTGTGAACAGCAGATAAAGCTATTGTCCCTGATAACCTAAAGCCTCCCACTGCCTTTTTCCCTACTTGGGGGCTGTGATGGTTTGTATATGCTCAGCCCAGGGAGTGGCACTCTTGTGGCCCTATTGGAATAAATATGTCACTGGGTGTGGGCTATAAGACCCGCACCCTAGCTGCCTGGAAATTAGTCTTCTACTAGCAGCCTTCAGATGAACTCTCAGCTCTGCCTGCACCATGCCTGCCTGGACTCTGCCATGCTCCTGCCTTGATGATAATGAGCTGAATCTCAACCTGTAAGCCAGCCCCCCAATTAAATGTTGTTTGTCCTTATAAGAGTTGTCTTGGTCATGGTGTCTGTTCACAGCAGTAAAACCCCAACTGAGACAGGGGCTGTTCCATTCTTTGTGAATTCCAGCTCTGCCATAGCATACATGTGGTGAAAGTGGCCATTCTAGCCCCAGCTCATCCTAACTTCTGGAGTATTCATTGTGTGTGTGTCCATCCCTATTGTGAGGAAGTGTGGTAGACAGACAGCAGAGAAAGATGGTGTGATTAGACAGTCACAGGTGTGGATCGATAAAGTGACAAAAGTGTGAACTCGCTGTCTGGGTACTATTTTCACATTATTAGAGGCAAGTCAACAACCATTCCAGCAGAGAACACTCATTGCTGTGGTGTTGTTCCAGCCAACACTGTCAGGGAGCCTGGCCTTCTTGTCCTGGGTGCACAGTTGGAACTGATATATGGATGGTCTAAGTGTCTTTAGTTTTCTTCTGAGAACCTCTGAAGTATTGGAGGGTTTGGAGAACAGGATAATAGAGCATGGCTTAAATGCTTGTAGCTTCTGGCTCGGACTGGACAGTGACCTGACTACTGGGCAAAGTGCAGACGGGGTACACCTGGGGAGGAGTGTGTGTGGGGGGTCGTGGATGGTTGGAGACATCCGCATACCTTGAGACCGCCTGAGAAAACAAAGCACAGCAGCTGCTGTCGCAGTGGCTCTGTGGCAGAGGACCCGGTTGGGCCCTGCACTGAAGACAGAGCTGGCCAGAATGTATGAGGGTAAAAAAGGAAAACAGTCCAGGAAGAAGACAAAAGGTCTGTGGTCTGAGTACTGCAGGGAGTGGAGTTTCCTGTGTCCGGGGAAAGGAGCCACAGGAAGGCACCTATCTGGTGGAGGAGTGTAGGCACCTCCTGGGAACCCGAGGGCAGGCGGCTGCACTTGCAGGTTCACTTGGCTGAGCAGCTCAGACAGTGGAATGCTTGCTTTCATGCTGCATATGGAACCTGGAGCTTCTTCCTCCAGGAAAGGTGAAAAATTGAGGTTTTTGCAGAAATTCCTGATCTCAAATATTAAAAAGCTGGGACCTGAGGAAAGAAAGTGGGAGCTGTGGTTCTAAAACCCTGCAAGTTCAGTAGCGAAGGACATGGAACGGTCCTGTGCAGGGAGCAGGGTGAGGGGCAGTTCCACAGCACTTACAGAGCTGGAGCCCCTTGCCCTCTCTCCTTTCCCACGCTTACCTTCCTCACTTAGGATTACATGTTCTTCAGTCTCTTGTAAATGGCAGCAGACTGTACTTGTTTGCAACAGTTTTTCAACTTTAAAATTTTGTTTATAGTCAGTCTTTTTTATTATTAAAGAGTTATTATTAATTAATAGCTTTGAGATATTCTCTTACTAATTGTGATGGTTTGGATATGCTTGGCCCAGGGAGTGGCACTCTTAGGAGGTGTGGCCCTGCTGGAGTAGGTGTGTCACTGTGGGTGTGGGCTTTAAACCTTCATCCTAGCTGCCTGGAAGCCAATCTTCTAGCAGCCTTTAGATGAAAATGTAGAATTCTCAGTTCCTCCTGCACCAAACCTGCCTGGACGCTGCCATGCTCTTGCCTTGATGATAATGGACTGAACCTCTGAACCTGTAAGCCAGCCCCAATTAAATGTTGTCCTTGTAACAGACACCTTGGCCATGGTGTCTGTTCACAGTAGTAAAACCCTAAGACATTATTGAATTTTTCAACCTTTCCTATCACTGTGTTCCTCTCTTCCTGTATAGTGTGTGTGTGTTTGTGTGTGTGTGTGTGTGTGTGTGTGTGTGTGTGTGTTGTTAAGATAATATCTTAATATATAGCTAGGTCTGGCTGTCCTGGAACTCACGGAAGCCCATCTGTTTCTGTCCCAGAAGTGCTGGGATTGAAGGTATGTTCCACACGCTAATAGGCTCTTGTATATTCTTTGCAGTGCCTTTTCTAGTCTGTGTGCTGAACCATTAGCTAGACTGAAGTCTTAGACTCTGGTATTGACAAACTATGAACATGGCCAGGTGGAAATGCAAGCTTTCTCTGTACAACAATTATCATTCATATTAGTGACCTTCCCTAGTCATACTTCATAAATGAAAATGTCTCCTCCAGCCAGGCATGGTGGGTCATATCTGTAACCACAGCATTTGATATGCTGGGACTGGAAGCTGGTAAGTCTAAGGTCAGCCTGGACTACACAGTAAGATCTGCCTCAAAAATAAATTAATTGGAGGTTGGAGATTTAGCTCAATGGTAGAGCTCCTGCCTAGCAAGCGCAAGGCCCTGGGTTCGGTCCTCAGCTCCGAAAAAAAAAAAATTAATTAGTAAATAAGCAAGGTTTATGGTTTTTGTTTTGTTTTTTTAGAAAGTATCTCATTTTCTAGACCAGAATGCCCTCAAACTGGGCATCCTCTTATGCCATCCTGGTGGCTGGCATCTCAAACCTGTGTCACTATGCTTGGCTGATGGCATTATTTTATCATCACTTTAGCAGATGTTGGTAACTTTTTAAGGACGTAGGGAAGGCAGTGCTGACCTGGGACCTGGGGCCCACATGCCTAGGCAGGTATTCCACACTAAGCTGTGTGCTTCCCCAGATCGAACCTCTCCTCTTCACGTGTGCACCACCCAGCAGTGTGCAGTCCTCCCTGCGTATGGCACGTGCTCACTCAGCAGATGCCTCTCCTACTCTGTATTAAAGCGCAGATGATGTTAGGAGCAGGAAGCACTCTGGAGGTCCTCCTGTGTTCATGATGGGACTATCAGTCCTCAATGGGGCCTTAGAGCAAAGAGACTTTCAGTTTGGGGATTTTAAATTCTTGTACTGCTTCTTGGTGCTGAAGGCAAGAGTCTGTGAGCTGGCTCTGTGTGCTCAATCTTCTCAGTCGGTAGTCTTCTGCTTACTAGCTTAGCACTGACAGTTCCAAACTTTGTAAGGGTTTTCAAACCTTCAGCAATGAAAGTCTGAAGCTGGTCCTTGGCTCAGTTGTGTGCTGTCACTGGTAGCCATTCTTCCTCCACCTTGCCTTATTTTCTTTTCATTCCCCTTCCAGCTCTGCTGTATAAATTACAGATGCTAATCCATAAAACTAGAAGAGCCCTGTGCAGTGTGGGGCTAAAATGACTGTATTTGATTTCAACTCTGTAGGTTAGCAGTTTTGCTGATCTTGTTTGTGGTGTCATGCAGCTACAACAGGGTAGGACTGGTTCCTGTCCTCATAGGACTAGAGCTTTAGCAGGCGTGGGCTCTGGAGCGAGGAGTAGGTATTCTACAAGTACACGTGCCCCCATTACTAGTGTATTTTCATCAGGGCGTTGGAGCGCTAAGGAGCAAGTGCTGCCCAACATGATTCACTTATAGTACTGGAGTAAGGGATATCCTCCAGCACTCATGTTCTGGAGAAACTGAACAGGCTGGGCTGTGAGATATTGGGCTCCATTGAGAGAAAGCATGAGACTCTCTGCCCCTGGTTGGTGCCTGCTGACCAGATACTGAAGGGTGATCCAGCAGCAGAAAAACAGAGCAAATAAAAGACACAGTGATCTCTTGCATTCTAAGCATGATAGTAAATATGAAACAAACTTAATGAAAGGCTTAGAGTATGCAACTGCAGCACTAAGGACAGAGGAACAGAGATGAGGGACCAACCAGCACAGGAAGTCCAATAATCAGCTACTACAACTAGTTTCCAGATGTGGAAACCTAGGCTGGGGTAGTGGCTTATGTGGGGCCATGTAGTTTACCATAGCTTTAGACCCCAAATCTCTGAGTTATCTCTTTGTGCCATGTTCAAGTGTAAATTAAGACTGTGCTTTCGGGGTTGGGGATTTAGCTCAGGGGTAGAACGCTTGCCTAGCAGGCGCAAGGCCCTGGGTTCGGTCCCCAGCTCCGAAAAAAAGAAAAAGAAAAAAAAAAAAAAAAAGACTGTGCTTTCAGCCTGGTAGTGGTGGTATGCACCTTTAATCCCAGCACTTGGGACGCAGGGGCAAGCAGATCTCAATTTGAGGCCAGCCTGGACTACAGATTGAGTTCCAGGATAGCCCAGGCTACATAGAGAAAATACTGTCTCGAAAAATGAAGCAAAACAAAAAAGAATGTGCTTTCAGACTGGGTGCTCTCCAGTACGGCTTAGAGTTACCCATCTCATACTTGGAGACTATCCAGTAAAATGAGTTCTCCATGAAAGAACAACTTAAGATGTTTAATGCAACATGAGTCTTTGGGTATTGAGAAGGCAGACAATAAGGAGACCAGGCTAGTGATCTCTTTCTGACACAGCTTTAAATTGAGAAACACAAGAAGCCTGGAGAGAGTTGGAGATGTCTGAGAATTCTGAGCGGTAAGAAGAAAGGGATAAAGGAAAAACTCCTAGAAATAGAAGTTATGGCAGCTGTAAGCCATGATCAGACGCAGTTTACATCATCAAGTAACAGGCCAACCTTGTCATACAGCCACCCACAGAGAAGGCCAAAGAGGCCACAGAGAGCAGTCCCCAGGTACTTTGTCTGCTAGAGGCAGTCTTGGTTGAGCAGGCTAACACTGAGAGTGCTCCAACTTAGCCTTTCAGGTCTGGCTCCAAATCCAGGTCCTCAGACACTGAGGGCAGTTTTGAAGGAGTGAACATACAAAATTTAGAAATGACACTGGTCTTAAGTTACCTGGGTGACAATAAGCTCTGTCTAACAGGTGCATTACCTGTGTGCTAGCTAGGTGAGCTTTGGGAGAGAACTGGAGAAATAGGCAAGTCCATGTGTGTGGCAGGAATTCAGAGTCAGGTGTGGAGATTCCAAACCAAATTCCTACCACCTAACTCTGTTCACAGAGAAGAGACAGTACCGTGTGACTTCCAGGAGGACAGGTCCTTGTTTTCCACGTGACCTGCCTGGCATGTGGTCTCTCTGTACAGCTTGTACACTGGGTAGGAGTTGATGGTTGTCGAGTGAGTGTCGAGCCTTGCTTGCAGGGGCTGCCTTCTAAGTAGCTCCTGGAACATGCCCATCCTGCTCATGGCTCCACTGTGCATGTTAAGAGTGCTCTTGCTCTGCAGAGCACTTCCCAAATGTTTTGGACATTTGATGATTGAGTTTGGTCACAGTGAGGAGAGGCCAGGCAGGGTGCCTCAGCGGAGCCACAGCATCTTGGCTCCACAGGTGCTCCTGTGGGGTTTCCAGAACATAGGTACACATGAACCTTGCTCCTCCTTTTTTTTTTTTTTTTTTTTTTTCTTTTTTTCGGAGCTGGGGACCGAACCCAGGGCCTTGCCAGGGCCTTGTGCTTGCTAGGCAAGCGCTCTACCACTGAGCTAAATCCCCAACCCCACCTTTGCTCCTCCTTAAGACGCTTTTAGATGAGTATTTTCCAGCAGTCCTATGGATATGATAGACTACCACAATATAATTACTAAGATTTTTAATATCATGTATCATAGGTAGAAATGGAAATGAAATTTCTTAATAACAGTTTTAAATGAACTCTTTGGAACTTGCCCAGCATACGATAGTACCATGGATGACTTTGTACTTCTCAGTTTGCTATTAGGATACCATGGTGACCTAATGATTGTTAGAAATAATGAGAGTAGGTTCAGTCTCTAGTACTGCTTTTAAAAATGTTCATGGTTTTGGTGGTATGTATCTCTGTATATATGTGTGCATTCACATGTTTAGGTAAAAAAACACATTAACTAAGGAAAGAAACCAGAAACCTGGTCTGTAAAGCTTGCTTTATACACAGGAAGGAGTAAGGCACTGTTTCTTATACTGCTTATATTTGGAAACATAGGTATTTTTATATATAAAAATATATACTCTGTCTAGGAATGAATGATAGTATACTATGGATTGTTTGTCTATATATATTGCTTTCATGTGTAACTAGTTGTGTGTCTATAGTTTATACTAACTAAAAGATAATGTGAGTACTCTGCTCACAGGTTGTCATGGCCATTCTGCAGGCCTGGTAACCTATTTTAGAGGTTGAGTGGAGTTTGGTAAGCAGTCCCCAGAGGTTCCATGTTCTGCACTGGAGATAGCCCCAGGTTTGCAAGGAGTGACATAGGCTTGTTGTACAAGACAGTATGCAGCGTGTCAGCTGACACCCGTGTTAGTTTCAGTATCCTGGAGAAATGGACTAGAATCACGGGCCTCATCACACCTTGACCATGATGGTAAGCAGTCCTTAGTGATGAGATTGTGCAGTCTTCCACTGTTGAATGTATTGTCTGCCTGCTTTTTAGAGCCGTAAGAGGCAGCTGTCCTCTGACCTATTTTCTCTTCCTCCTCTTAAAGACTGGGATATTTTGCAGATAGAAAGTAACTGTGGGTATTTACAATTCACCTTCCTAACTGAAATCTGTTTCTTGAAGCCAAAACCCTGTAAAGGGGGCTTTTTTTTGTTTTTTTTTTTTTTTAAAAGAATATCTGCTATACTTTGCTGAGTCATTTTGAGTTCGGCAAATGGGTAAAGTTTATTTTTAGCCGTTGGAAGCGCAGAGCGGAGGCACAGGAACTTGGGTGGCACTTCTGTGTGCATCTGGCCAGCTGTGTCCTTTCAAAAAGACAAAATCCAGCTCAGACATAGCTTGTCCCTGAGTAAATTCAAAGTTTCTAAGGAACAGTGTAACTCTTCTGTCTATTGTACAATATTTTTCTACTTTCTGTCAAAAAAATGAGGATTTAGAATGAGTGAAAGATATGTACTTGTGCTATTTCCAGTGTACATTTTCTTTGAAACTTGACTCATTTTATCCTTAGTACCAGATCCTTTCATGCCCTCTCGGTATGCACATGCCTGTGGACTGTATTCTTTCCTGGTACACTTGTTGGTCTTGGGCATTGAACTCTGGTTGTCTGCTTGGTGGCCAGTGTCTTTACCACCAGCTGAACCACCTCATTGGCCCCTTGCGTTTCTTTATAGAAGTGTGGTTATGCTGTCTCTTAAAATAGCCTACAGCGTCCATGTGTGCTTTCAGCATTGACCTGTTCTCTATGGCTCTTTCTGTTGGAGTCGTGAGAGTTCTCATTAGAAGACAAGAAGGGAAGGGAGGAGCACCTGCTTTGTTTTCTTTAGGCTGTAATCTTCAAGAGGACTAAGGTTCTGTAACCCCTGTGTCAATTTGTATAAAACCATGATTATAAAGAATCTTGAGGTTGTTTTGGGGTGACTAACTTTTGTCTGATGATGGACACTTAGATCTTGGACTGCTTTATTGAGCAAGACAGAAGTCTCTCTTGGAGACACATTCACATTGCCACAATTTATCAGTAAGTCCCACTTAGTGTCCTTCATTAGTAAGGATGCTTACACTAGGTTGGCTTACATGTTTTTAAGTTTGACTGTTTTTAAACTTTGGGATTCATTTAAGAATTGATAATGTATTCCTTTAAGACCCATGGTCGTCAGTAGTAACATAAAATACCTGTCTCCTGCACCTGGCGGTAAGCTGACTGTCTTCTGTCTCATACAGAGCTCTGGAATCGAGACTTTAGTAGAGGAGCTCTGCTGCAGACTGAAAGACCTACAGAGTGAGCAAGGTGAGCACACTGGGGCAGCCAGAGCCCTACAGGATCCTCCTCAGTGCTGAGTGTGTCAGCAGGCCAGCATTCCTCATCACCCTCAGCTCTGCAAGAGGCTCCAGTGAAGGCCTGAGTGGCCACATGGGAAATCCCTGCTCTTGAGGAGGGCTGTAGTCCATGGGTAACTTCTCAGGCTTCACTTGAGTGTTTTGGGTAGGACAACTTGCCAATGACTGTGTTTTCAGTCATTTAGACTTCTAAGACCTCAGGAAGTAGCTGCATACTCTGAAACGTTGTTCCTGTCTTTGTCAAGGTCATTGTGTAGCATACACTCTTGAAGCCTTCTGTTAAGGGCCCACCTTATTTTTAATTTAAGGCAAAATCCTAGACCAAGTTCAGTGGACACCCTTTGTTTTCTGTTGGTACAGAAGCACAGAATGTGCTTACCTACATGTTATGTCACAGATCTAATTGTAATGAGGAGTTTTCTTTACAGATTAGTATTCGTCAAAATGAGTCAATACAAAGTCCATGAGTCAGAATTTTGTGAGAAAATATTTTTGGAATCTGAACAGATGTTCACTCCTTCTGGTCTAATTAATAAGTACAGGGGGAACTTCATGCTCTCAGTTAAGAACCTCCACGGTGTGGCTTTGTGATGAGATAAAGGGCTCTCACGCAGCCTGCAGCCCAGCACGTATGTAGGTTAGCCAAAGAGTGCCTTCTGCACACTCAGTGGGTCAGTGTTTATTAAAGACACACCCACTAACGTGGAGTTCTCTCTGGAAGCCACAAACGCCTGTATCATATCTGATTAAAATTACTTAAGAAATGTTTTAAAGTTTAGTGTTTAACTGGTTATTTTAACTTTTTCTGAATTTTTGTCTTATAACAGAAGAGAAGATTCACAAAAAGTTAGAGGGTTCTCCTTCTCCAGAGGCAGAATTGTCCCCTACAGCAAAGGATCAAGTGGAAATGTATGTAAGACTGTGCTTAGTATGAAGCATGCATTGTTAGATCTAGTCTCTTTACTGCCACATCACATGGTTTCCGTTTCTGTCACCTGTATGATGTCTTACTGAAGAAAACACATGCATACTTAGGTGTTTCATTTATAGCGAGAGTGAAAAAGTGAGTAAAATGGTCTAATTGTTTAATGTGTCTACAGTCAGTGTTTGTGAAGGAAGCACTTCGGCTGCTGTTTACTGAGCACTGGCAGCATGTTAGAAACTGACAGTCTTTGAGACCGTGGTGAGAGCTCATCCCGTACACAGAGAGCTGGGTTTACATTATCCACAGAGGACCTGACCAGACCTATTCCCTGTATCTTTAGTTCTTCTGTTGTGAGCGATTGATATTAAAATCATCTGTACTATAAACAGACTTCCTTGCTATACATTCTATTTTAATCTTCTGAATCTCTAATGAAGAAAAAAATTGCATTCATTTGGTTATATTATAAGTGACGTTCTCAGAGATTAGGAACAAAATAAAAAAAGTACAAAACAGTGCATTAATAGTTTAATATCAATTACATGCGGAAGTGATAATGTAATTCTGATGTTTATTAGAATTAATTATCAGAATTAATTTCACCAGTTTCTTCTTAAACTTCTAATTATCACTACCAATATCACTACCAGGATGTTGAAAATTATGAATGGGATTAGAGAGATGATTCAGCAGTTACGAGCACTTGCTGCTCTTCCAGAGGATCTGAGTTCAGTTCCCAGCACCCATGTCAAGTGGCTCACAACCACTTGTCACTCCAGCTCCAGGGAATCCATTGTTTATTTTTCTGGCCTTCTTGGCTAATCTCACACACAGGCAACATGTGTACACACACACACACACACACACACACACACACACACACGAATAAAATTAATTTTTAAAGAGAAAATTATCTATAAAGCTTGTAATAATTTGTACTATACAGCTTTAATACGCAGTCACACTCACCACCTTTGTAAACATAGCCTTTGCCACTTAGTGTGTGGCCTTGGTGTTGTATCCGGGTGAGCAATGCCCTCAAGAGGCAGCCTGGCTTTAAACATCCTTTGGGGATCTAGTCTGCTCTCACATCTAGTTTGCTAGTTTTTCTAGCAAGTCTTTCTGTGGTCTTCTAAGCATGTTTAGGGGATTATGGCCCAATCAGGCTTCCATCCTGGAGCACAGCATGTGTAGGTCTCACCCCTCACAGTTCACTAAACCCAGCAGCCTCACTCATGACCAACGGAGTAAAGAATCCCTACTGTTGCTGAGTGCCTGCAAAATTGCCCAGCTCCATGCTGTTGCCCTGATAATATAGCAGGAGTGAGGACAGAATGAGTGATGGTCCGACTCATTCCTCCTACGTTAGAGCCAAGCTCGGTTGTGTACGGCCTGAGGGTGTAGAAAGTAAGCAGCAGAGCAGCTCCATGTGGAAATGGCTGCAGAGTTGTAGTCCTGAGTCACCTGCTCAGTTGCTCTCAGTGCCGCTTCTTTCCAGTCTTACCTGCTCACTGTCTTAGAGGGAGGAAGAAGACTAAAATATCAAATAGTGAGCTTAAGGTCATAAGCATTGTAAGTGACCAAGATCAGAGTCAAGTTCAGACATTTCCTACTACCGTCCTGTTACCTTGTTTTTGTCATTTGTTCAATTGAAGCTTTGATGACAAATCTTACATATTTTCACAGTATTTGCATAGTGCCTCTCACGGTCCAAGCAGTGCTAAAGTTCTTGGTGTGGGGAACTAATTGTAATGCACAGCACAGTTTCCTGTTTGGTAATTCATTTCAAATTATCACTTTCTTGATGGTGTGAATGCTGACACTAGTGATCTGAAGTGCCATCTCTTAGGTTAGCATTGCTGCCTCTGTGTAGATGGTGACTGTCGAATGTGGCTTGCTTTTGAACTCTTCCTCTGTTTTGCAGGTACTATGAAGCATTTCCACCACTTTCTGAGAAGCCAGTTTGCCTGCAAGAGATCATGACCGTGTGGAACAAGTCCAAACCCTGTTCTTACTCTAGCTCCTCTTCATCATCCACAGCCCCACCAGCAAGCACAGATCCATCTTCTCCAAAAGACTGCAACAGTGAGAGCGAAGCCATCAGAGAGAGAAGCAGTGCCGCCTCCATCCTCACACATGAGAAAGCCCAGAGCAGAAGCAGACACGAGGAGAACAAGTTGAGCCACAGCACCATCGAAGAAAAGCCTGCCTTGTACAAAAAGCAGATCCGACACAAACCTGAAGGGAAGATTCGCCCTCGCTCATGGTCATCTGGCTCTAGTGAAGCAGGCTCAAGTTCAAGTGGTAATCAGGGAGAATTAAAAGCATCCATGAAGTATGTTAAAGTCAGACACAAGGCACGAGAAATTCGAAACAAAAAAGGGCGGAATGGGCAAAGCAGGCAGTCACTGAAGCATTGCGGGAAGGCAGAGAGAGGAGTCCATGCAGGCAGCAGCAGTGGCAGCAGCAGCAGCAGCAGCAGCAATGGGTCCATCAGGCAGCTGTGCAAGCGGGGTAAGAGACCAGCAAAGGAGACAGGAAGGAGCGACTCTGGGAACACTGCAGTGAAAGACCTGTATGTGGAGAGCAGGAACAACAAAGAGTACAAGGAGGAGCCACTGTGGTACACAGAGCCCATTGCTGAGTATTTTGTCCCTTTGAGTAGAAAAAGCAAACTAGAGACCACATACCGGAACAGGGAAGACACAAGTGCGCTGACAGCAGAGGCCGTGGAAGACTTGTCTGACTCTGTGCGTGGTCTGTGTATCAGCAACAGTAATATCCATAGAACATACCTCGCAGCAGGCACTTTCATTGATGGTCATTTTGTAGAAATGCCTGCAGTTATAAACGAGGATATTGACCTCGCTGGGACCTCATTATGTTCTCTACCAGAGGACAATAAATATCTGGATGATATTCATCTATCAGAACTAACACACTTCTATGAAGTGGATATTGATCAATCCATGTTGGATCCTGGTGCCTCAGAAACAATGCAAGGAGAAAGTCGGATTTTGAATATGATTCGACAAAAAAGCAAGGAGAATACAGATTTTGAGGCAGAATGTTGCATAGTGTTAGATGGTATGGAGTTGCAAGGGGAACGTGCAATATGGACAGATTCTACCAGCCCTGTGGGTGCTGAGGGCTTCTTCCTGCAAGACCTTGGCAATCTGGCTCAGTTTTGGGAGTGTTGTTCATCTAGTTCTGGTGATGCTGATGGAGAGAGTTTTGGAGGAGACTCTCCAGTTAGACTCTCTCCTATCTTGGACAGCACGATACTCAGTTCACACATGCTTGCTGGCAATCAAGAGCCCTTTTCCAATATTAATGAAGGATCTGGTATAAACTCTTGTTTTTCAGTATTTGAAGTGCAATGCAGTAATTCTGTTTTACCATTTTCTTTTGAAACACTCAACTTGGGAAGTGAACATACAGATTCTAGTGCTAATATGCTGGGGAAAACACAGTCTAGATTGCTAATATGGACCAAAAATAGTGCCTTTGAAGAAAACGAACACTGTTCTAATCTTTCAACAAGAACTTGTAGTCCATGGTCCCATTCAGAAGAAGCTCGCTCAGACAACGAGACGCTAAACCTTCAGTTTGAAGAATCAACACAGTTTACTGCAGAAGATATTAATTATGTGGTTCCCAGAGTCTCGTCAGATTTTGTAGATGAAGAACTTCTAGATTTTTTGCAGGATGAAACTTGCCAGCAAAACAGTAGAACTTTAGGAGAAATTCCTACATTAGTTTTCAAAAAAAGATCGAAGCTAGAATCTGTGTGTGGTATTCAGCTAGAACAAAAGGCAGAAAGCAAGAACTTTGAAACTACACAAGCATGTGGTGAAAGCAGTCCACATGGAGATGGCTACAGCTCAGGGGTTATTAAAGACATTTGGACAAAGATGGTGGATAGGAGTTCTGTGGCTGCAGCAGAGACAGAGCGATCTGGGGAGGAGTTGTTTTCCACAGATGTAAGTAACTACTGCTGCTGTTTGGACACGGAGGCGAAGATGGAAGCCCTTCAGGAGCCCAGTAGGGCTGTGCAGAGATCAGAGTATCATCTCTGGGAGGGACAGAAGGAGAATGTGGAGAAAAGAGCATTTGTCTCTAGTGAGCTGTCCAAGGTGGATGGTGGTGACTACACCACACCCTCTAAACCTTGGGATGTAGCCCAAGATAAAGAGAACACATTCATTCTTGGAGGAGTTTATGGAGAGCTCAAAACGTTCAACAGCGATGGGGAGTGGGCAGTTGTACCACCTGGTCACACAAAAGGGAGCTTGCTACAGTGTGCAGCCTCTGATGTGGTGACAATCGCTGGTACAGATGTCTTTATGACCCCTGGAAACAGCTTTGCTCCTGGTCACAGGCAGCTCTGGAAGCCCTTTGTGTCATTTGAACAGAATGACATGTCGAAGAGTGGGGAAAATGGATTAAACAAGGGGTTTTCTTTTATCTTCCATGAAGACTTGCTAGGAGCCTGCAGTAACTTTCAAGTTGAAGATCCTGGGCTTGAATACTCATTCTCTTCCTTTGACCTAAGCAATCCCTTCTCACAAGTTCTCCATGTAGAGTGCTCGTTTGAACCAGAAGGGATTGCATCTTTTAGCCCTAGTTTCAAGCCGAAATCAATCCTCTGCTCTGATTCAGACAGTGAGGTTTTTCACCCCAGAATATGTGGTGTCGACAGGACACAGTACAGGGCTATTCGAATCTCTCCTCGGACTCACTTTCGCCCAATTTCTGCATCTGAACTATCCCCTGCAGGAGGAAGTGAGTCAGAATTCGAATCTGAAAAAGATGAAGCAAATATTCCCATTCCTTCTCAAGTTGATGTATTTGAAGACCCACAAGCAGATCTCAAACCTTTAGAAGAAGATGCAGAGAAAGAAGGTCACTACTATGGAAAGTTAGAGCTCGAGTCTGGGAAGTTCCTTCCTAGGTTAAAAAAATCTGGAATGGAGAAGAGTGCTCAGACATCACTGGATTCCCAGGAGGAGGCAGCAGGGATCCTGCCAGTGGGAAAACAAAGTCAGTGTTTGGAATGTAACTTTAATGAATCTCTGGGAATAAACTTAGAGAGCTCCACAGCAAACTGTAAAATAATGACACAATGTGAAGAGGAAATGAATGGTTTTTGCAGTTGCAAAGCAGGTTGTCAGTTCCCTGCTTGTGAAGATAATCCAGTTTCTTCAGGACAATTGGAAGAGGTATGTGTCAGTATTGAATAAGGGGTTTGATCAGACGTTAATGAAAGGCAGCCTTATCACGCAAGAAAAGTGGGGCTGAATTACTGGGAAATTAATTTAAAAATATTAGAACTTAATTCTTAGTTTATATTTAAGAACTTAAAATGGATTTGCCGTTTACAGATTTGAAGTAAATGATTGAACCTGCATGAAAAAAAAACATAATAACTCTCAGGATATGAAGTTCTTATGTAAAATGCGTGTAGTGTGGATAAAACATAAGGCCTGTATGTAAGCATTTTATCTCTCAGAGTCCGGGAGCCAGAATGTAGCTGTGAGTAAAGAATGTTGATCAGTTTTATTATAGTTGTGCATTCCATGTAAAGAGCTTTACATCTGGACACCATTCTCTAAAGTGTGTTGTGGTTCATATATAAAGTGACCAATGAAGGGAAATCTGTTCTCGGTGCTCAGCGAGAAAGGGCTCTGGGTGGGAGTTCTGTGTGGAATCACTAGGTGATGTTAGTGTCAGCACTTTTGTTAATGGAGTCATTGTTCCCCTTGAGTGTGTTTCTAGGAAGTCCCTTGAAGTTAAATTGGCTGCACCAGGATGGACACAGCAGTAGGCTGTTCCACGGAACAAAGCAGAGCTGCCTATCCACTTTCTCCGATGCTTAGTTGACATAGCAGTGCCTGGCTTTTTTCCAGAAGCAGGTTGTTAAACAGTGTTGGAGGCAGTCTCAAGTCCTAACCACCTGATGTAGGTGGATATGTGTTGTCCTTCCTCTCATCTGTCCTGCTTACTGGCTCCCCCATTCTGTGAGGTCTTCAGATCTAACTCCTTCACTGATACCGCCCTAAATCCTGTTCAGTCCTCATCCCACCTCATATCAGAATTAGTTTCTACCTTTTCTTAATTTATCTGCACTCTCAGCCTCTTTTTGTAATTGCATTTTCCATCTCATGAGTTCCTTGCCTTTTGCTTTTTTCTTTGAGGGAAGAGGGTGGTACTTGACTATTGGCTTCTATAACTGGGCACTGGTCACTGACTCATCGGAGGCAGAGCCCCTGGAAGTGCAACTGCTTACCTTTGAATGGTTGCAAAAGCCTCAGGGGAACTTGAGGATTGCTGCTGTAGTTAGCATGCTCCTTGGTCTATGAAAGGCCAAGTTTAACCCCATCGGATCCCTGAAATCTGAACTGTTAAGGAAAACCCAGCAATGTTGTTAGCCTTTATGTGTTGTTGTGTTGCCCCCATTTTCCTCCTTAAATGTTCCTTTATGTACTTTGTATTTCACCTGGTTCCAGATTGGGAAGAAAGAAAATGAGGAAAGAAGCAAGAGTCTACCTACTACTACCATATTCCTTCGCTTTCTAGTATGTTGATGTACCTCCGTGTTCTCAGATTTGGGTTTTGGTTTTGTTTTGTTTGTTTTTTGTTTTTTGTTTTTTTTTGAGAGGTTTAGCTTGCTGCAGACTTGTGGGGACATCATGAGAGTATGGGTGCTGTCATGCTGTAAGTGTCACTTCATAGGCTGGCTTGAGGAACAGACTTGACAGTGGCTTGAAGGAACAGTGCGGAACCAGGCTGAGGCTAGGACCTGTGTCTGTCTACCCATTGTAATCCCCAGGTCAGTTATGAGGAGTGCCTAAGACTGGCTCCACTTAGGCCAAGGCCGCCTTCTTCCATGCAAGAGAGTGAAAGTAGAGGATTTTCCTTAGAATTAGCAGTTAGGACCATGGAAAGAATAGGGTTTACTTAAAAGTTGAGTCAAAGGGGTTGGGGATTTAGCTCAGTGGTAGAGCGCTTGCCTAGCAAGCGCAAGGCCCTGGGTTCGTTCCTCAGCTCCAGGAAAAAAAACAAAACAAAACAAAAGTTGAGTCAAATTGGGCAGATATGATTAGAATGTTTATTATGTGCCTGTCACTGAGGGAAGAGCCTTACTGTGTGGCGTGCCACACTTGTCGGTGAGAAGTTTTAGTGTAGGCACAAAGGCCAGCGTGTAAATTGGAAATGGGCTGGTCATATGAAGTTGAGGAGGCGTACACACAGCGATGGTTCTTCCCACTGCTGTGGTAAACCCTGCCTGCCAAAAGTATCCTCTACATGACACATTTCCCTTGTAACTGAAATGGCCTTTATTGTGATCACCTTGCCTTTTATTTCTTATGTACTGTTCCATGTATGGTTTCACAACACTTTACTTGACCAGTCCCTTATCTTTTAGGACATCGGGGCCAGTGTAGTTGTGGGTGATGTGGTAGGTGGAGCAGTTGAAATGAGCCCTGGCGGCTGTGGGAAGGGACGGTGCAGGTGTTTTGAGCTCAGCTGGACGTGTAGGCACGGAAGGAGGTGAGGCAGACCGTGTGAGCAGGCCAGGCGGAGAGCCTGCCATGCAGAGCTGTGCGGTTGAGTACTGAGAATAACTCACCCAGTGATAGCTAAAGACAAGAACTAGCACAGAAATATGCGTGTCCTCTTCTCTTGGGCTTTTACTTGCTTGCTTAATGCCAAGCCCTTTGAACATAGAAAACCAGATTCTTACTCCCTGTCTGTAAGGACTTTCCAGTAGATAAGCTTTTTGTCCCATGATATTACACTGTGAAGGTCAGCAACTCTGGAGGTTGGAGAGGTAGTAAAGGTCATTCTGGCTTGTGGCACACATCCTTCCTGTACCACTTTGTCAGTGTTGTCCTACCAGAGAGCCACAGAGACTGATGTCCTCACCTGATAGCTAGAAATGTGTAGACTTCACAAAGAGACTGACCCTGTCCCAACGTGAGGATCAGACAGCGCTCTGCTGGCTCTACGCCCCCAAAAGTGGAGAGCAGCAGCAGGCCCTTCCATCTCCAGTGGCTCCTCTCTGATCTGCACTACATGTCTTTAAAAGAGAGGGCCACAGAACACTTTCTCTGTCATCTGTGACCCAGTGATGAAGAAGGACCAGTGGGAAAGGGCCACCGGGCCTCAGCACCTTCCTTTTCAGCAGAAATAGACTCTTTAGTGGGAGTGTGAACTGTGGAGCTTTATCCCTCGACTGCCAGCTTCTGAAGAACTTCCAAGAATTGCTAAAACATGTGTGGTCAGTCTTTCTGGATGGAGCTTGTGCCTTCCCTCCCTTTTCATTGTCCTGGTCACTGCATGTTTGGAGTTCCCTCTGCCCAGTGCTGTTGCAGGTGCTGGAATCATTAGCTACGAGCCTGTGTGGAGTTTTCCTGTAGGCTTGAGGCTAACAGCAAGCATGCTAGGTCAATGCTATGTGAGGATATAAGCAGTATTTGAAGCAAGGCAGAGTATTGGATGAGGCACTGAGTGAATGGAGAGTGCTGGAAGCAGCTTGCTCTTGTTGAGTAAGGAGCCAGGCAGGCTTTCTCCCAGAGCTCTCTTTGAGTATGCACCTGGGCAGGAGCAGCTTCTGTGGGTGTTCTGCCTTTTCCTAGTTCTTCTGTTCTTCTGGTGTGTCCCATCCCCTGGCTCCATCTCAGGCTGGTCTTCAACTCACTCTGTAACTAAGGGGTGATCCTCCTGCCTCTCCCTCTCAGTATTCTTTATATTCATTGAATTAAAACATTAAACAGCCTCAGATGAGTGAACTGTTGTGGAGTTTGCTGGAAATAACTGAGTGCTTGGTGTCATGAAATGTACATATTGTGGAATACGGATGGCTGCTGCAGTATAAAACAGATAGTAAGTCTTAGCCATAGGAATTGGCACCCAAGTGGGGGATTCAGAAAAGACTCCTCAAATAATGCGGACTCAGACAAGAGTCACAGCAGGGTGAAGAGAGGACTTGATGTGCCGTGGAATCAGAGGCATCCTGGGAGTCAGGTTCTGTAGTTTGTAGACAGAGTGCTCTGCCGAGAGATGCAGAGACATCCCAAGTAACAGTCTTGTCCTTAAGCTTCCAGGGCTCTCACATCTGACTACATCTTGGTGTGTACCCAGTTCCTTCTTGACTGGCCAGACCTGTTTCCCTCACCACACCTGTCCTTGGTTGACTCTGTATCTCTTTCACTTCACAAGGGGATTGGACAATACTAAGTAGTACAGTTAATCACACAGATAAGAACTCAGCAACATGCTGCCTCCTGTCTCCTCAGAATTCTATGGGATGATAGAGAAGACTGACCCCTCTGCCTTACTGCTCTAAGTAGTACCAGCTCGAGTCCCAGAGTACATTAGGCCTTCACATGTTGTAAAGTGGTATCAGGACCTGGTCCCCACTTCTCCCGCAGCCTTTGTACACTGCAGCCTTCATTTGCCTTTAGCTGAGCCTTCAGAGGACCTTGTGCAGAACTTGTGCTGTTCATAGACCACACGGGGAATAAGAAAGGTTAACTGACTACTCTGGGCAGACAGCACAATTTTCTTTCAGTTCTAAATTTGGAACTATTTCTAAAAAGTCGTATTGCCTATTTAATGCCCAATATATGTTGATCTAATCCTTGAAAACTTACTAGATGATGCAGTTTTAGACCCATCAATAATTTACAGTTCAAACCACAACAAAACCCCTTTAGAAAATAAATGGTTGTTAGCTCTTGAAACAGTTGGGGTTTTGAACTTGCACAAGTGATGTCATGGAATTGTACACAGTTTGTATTCTTGCATTCTGGCAAGAGCACAGCATAAGGGCTCATGAGGTAGAGAAATGTGGAGAGCCCAGGCTTTGCCCTGGGGAGCTGGTGGCAGGCCTCTCAGGCCCAGGGAAGAAGGGGGCCACCACCAGCACACCAGGATATATTTGCCTGTCAGGTTCATGACCATTCCAAGGACTTGTTGGTCACCAGTGACTGTGTAGGAGGGAGAGCAGGGTCTGAGCAGCCTTGAACATTCTACTTGCAAGGGTGGAACCTGTCTCTCCACAGCACCTCAGGCTCAGGCCTGAGTCACTGTTGTGCTTCAGTAGTCGAGGATTTCCTGGCTGCTGCTTTAGGTCTTAGAAGACGTTTTTGTCAAGATTTTGTTCTACTTGGAGTTGAAGTACTTCTTAAGAAGGTTTCATTTGTTTACAGTAAGGCCTTTTTCCTTTGCCTTATCCTGAACAATGAGAAACTTTAACTAGATTTTTTTAAACTCACCAACCTAAAGTCACTAGGTATCTAGTGCTTCAGCTTTCTGTCTGTCCTGAGGGTTTGTAAACATGCTCTATGTTTGGCTTCATCTAAACAGTTTCCTGTACTGAACACTGATGTGCAAGAAGTAACAAGAAATCAAGAGAAGCAGAGCTGGTGGGAAAAGGCTTTGTACTCTCCCCTTTTTCCCACGTCAGAGTGTGAAGGTAAGGAGACTGTGTCACTATTATGTTCAAATTTCTAATTTGCCAAGGGTCTTTGGGTGTGGATACAGTCCAGGAAACAACAAAGCAGTTCCTATGGCCAGCACTCTGTTAGATCCTTGCGACACCTAAATGATTGCAAACTGGATCCTGCTCTTAACCCTAACCCATAGGCTGGCGGAAAGGTTTGGAAAGTCATTAGAAGCATAAATGGTATGGACCTTTGATGAGATATGTATAACCATCTTGACCATCGAGAAGGGAGTCCTCAAGGTAATCTTTGTGCAAAGACCGCAACAAGCTGTGAGGCAGGTTGAAAGAACCAGGTCCCGTTGGGCTCAGTTAGTTTGAAGATGAGCCAGAAAGTCTGATGGGAAGGAGCCTACAGGTGTGAGAGCCTGGCTTCTGGCTCCAGTTTGGTGTGCATCGAGGGTTGGTTGTGGAAAGGACTTGTTTGCAGGGCATTCAGATCAGACGTGTGCTGGAACACGTGTAGCAACAACAGAGACCAATTTTAGCTGGGGAACTAGGAAGTGGGAGCAGCACGGGGAGACTTGCAGTGCTTGTACCTGCCCGGAGACTGCAGCGTGAGCAGCAGGAGGGAGTTAGAGCAGTGGTTCTCAGTCTGAGTTAGGAAGTGCAATGAAGTCACTCTATGGCTGGGGTCACTGTACATGAAGAACCATATTAAAGGGCGTCAGCGTTAGAAAGGCTGAGAACTACTGCTCTAGAGGGAAGGGTAGTGAGGGGGGCCTCTGCTGTGCCAAGGAAGATGCCAGGGCTGTAGGAGTATAGATCCACCTGATCCGTCTGAGCTGGATGAGTTGAAGGCACAGGTACAGCTAACAGTACAAGTCAGAAATCCCCATAGCTGTGCCTCAGAAACTCCTCTCCATAAAGATGGAGAAGAGGAAGAGGTGTATCACCATGTAGCAAAGAAGCTGCTTTCTTGGGGGTGTTTATTAGAAGAAGTACTGCATCAGTTTGGTTCACTTTGTCATTCATTAGTAGGAGCCCAGTTCCAACTCTGAGCTCTGCACCTTGGATGTCCAATCTGTTGGCAGGTACTAGTGAGTGGATGTAATACTTCTGTATGAGTATGTGAAATGTTGCATAGGGAAGCTTGGTGGAGAAGGAATGGTAGCCAGTCTTCTGAATACAGTTCTGAGTTCAATCCCTGTGAAGCTCCCTTACAGTAACCGTATGAAGTACTCTTTCTGTTGCCTCACATGGAGGTTATGCAAAAGGATAACTAGCTACTCAATCCCTTGAAAAGGACTAGACATTCCTGAAGCTTCTAGTATTAGAAATGGTTAGTAATCAACATGTGCTGCCCTGGACACTGGCTAACCAGATATTTGAACATCCCAAGGGAGAAAGACTATCTCTTTGTTGAGTCTGGTGAGGAGACAGGGTGTGTCCTGCTGAGAACCCTGACCTAGTCACTTCTGTGTATATGTGTCTCTGATCAAAGTGCTGCTCTGGGGATATATAGACACACTGGCTGCCTGTCCTGGATGTGTCTTCTCAATGCGGTCTGGAGGTGGGGTACAGACCAGCACAGCAGCTGGGATTGGAGGAGCAGTGTGGGGTAGAGCATAGATAGCACGGTTCAGGAGTGTGGTAGGGACAAGGCTGGCTAGGGTAGAGACTACAGAGGGCTTGGTCGCTTTCTCCAGTGCTTACTGTGTTGTGCTTTGGAGGCTCAGTTGCTGTAGGCATGCATTATTCAGGCTGTGTGGCGTGAGCCCTTTGGGGAGCAGCACAGACTGGTGGAGGAGCAAGGCTGAGCTGGAGTGCCTCTGTGCATAACTTTTGGGCTTCTCTGCTCTGTTGTCTGTATTTGTAAAAGGAAGCCATCCCTATTGGGATGATTGTGAGGAATAAAGATGCCACTTCCGCAGGCCGGGCACCTATAGCTGTGACCCACATACAGTTTTTTGCTCAACAAACAGTAGCATTAACAAGAACATGGGATGAGCTCAGTATGATTCTCAGCCAAACCCCTGCATGGAGGCGTGAAGATGGACTTTCTGCAGTCTCTCTTCTGGCCCCGCTGTGTGTGTGTGTGTGTGTGTGTGTGTGGAATGAGGCCACGAGAGCTCAGTGGCCTCCCAGCCGCCCAGAACCCATGTTCCAGGATGGTGCTATAGAAGATGTTGCTATCCCTGTCCACTTCTCATGTAGCACCTCCTTGAATAGGATGATGTTGCTTCTGTTCTAAAGAGGTTGGGTATGTGGCTTGCAGAGTCATGTCACAAATAAGAAGCAGAACCTGGCATCTACTATGGTCCTTGTCACTTAAAGCCAGGGTTATTCAAGGATTGCCCAGGACTCATAGGTTATGGAGAATGTCCACATGGCAAGCAAAGTCTGTACCTGGTGCCCAAGAGTATAGCACTCATTAAGGCTGGCCTTGTCTTCTGTGACTCTGACACACAGGAGCCATAACATCATTGACACATGTGGCATAACTCTATTGAGCAGGGATGCTAAGGGATCATCACGTCTGAGCTCTTGTCAGCACCAGAACTGACAACTAGCTTATTTGGAGTCTGCATCCTTCTCTGTAACTCCATCAGCGATTTCTTCATGGGTCAGTGGACAAGAGGCTAAACTAAGACTACGTTTAGCACAGGGGCTGCTGCTCAGGAATCACCTGGAAACTTCTTAGAAGGACTGGTGTTCGACCTCCCAAAGCCTAGGTTTCTGCAAATTCCTTAGGTGACTAAATAATGCAGTGCATAGATGAAACACAGTTGAGGCTGCTGCTGGATTGGCTTCCTCTAACTCCAGGCTACACTGCCTTCTCATTCTGTGAGCCTTGGCCTACTGGACCATGAGCCTCATGTGCACAGGCGTTACCGACATGGGCATGCTGTTGAGTTAGATGAGGCCAGCTGGTGGCCTGCTTTGCTTTCTCATTGGGCTGCCTCTCTGGAACCTCTGCTCCTGTTCCATGAGCATATCTCCCACTGGACACTCATTCTTGAGAGCATGGGTCTCACTGGTCTTTTCCCCTGTGTCCCAGGACCATTACATCATAGATCTGTGTGTATATTTGTTGAATTGTTGGGATAATGTTTTACGGTAGAATATGCTTATGCTGGCCTGGTTTTTATTATTCATTACATACTCGTGGTTGGAGTTTTCAGTTGGTGTCACGTTTCTCATACCCTCCAGACTGGCTGTGCTTTCAGCGACAACCTAAATCTCCAGAGGGGGGGAGGCCTTTCAGCGAGGCGAAACAAGGGTGTGTGTTTCAATTGTCTTAATTGAATTTCCCCCTTTCCCTCTTTTCCCTTCTCCATTCACAATGATTAAGAATGTTATACAAATGCCAAGGGAGAGAATGGTATAGAAGAATATCCAGATGCTAAAGAGACACCCAGTCGTGAAGAGCGTCTGTTAGATTTTAATAGGGTAAGTCGACTGTCCTCCTCCCTACCATTCTAGTCACAAACTTGAGGGTCCTGTGACACACCCCTGGCCTATGTTCCCCAGATCCTGGGGGTTGCCTTTCTCCTCTTGGCCCTTTCTTTGGGGCCTTAGCCCTACCCACCACTCCCAACCAGTTGCCAGACTTTCATGAACAGCCCCTAATGTCCCCCCACTGTCACTACACTGCTGGCACAGGGGTTTTAAATGCTGTGCTAAGCCTGTTGTTTCTTGTTCGTTCCTGGGGCAACATCTTCCTTCCAGTGTACTTTTCCCAACCTGTGTGAGCCCTTTCTGTGCTCTTGTGTACTCTCTGGGTGGGGTCCCACCATCCCAGACACTTCTGTCTCCCCAACAGGCCTGTGAGCACCATGAAGGCACATTCAAGTCCTTGACCTACTTTTAGCTCAGTCTCAAGCTTTCCACCGTTAGGCAAGTTAAGATCAGTGAATTGAAGGAAACCTATTTTCTTCTCAGAGTTGTCTGTAAGAATTTTCCAAAGCACCATATAGTGCTAATCCCACTGACTTATCACTTTGTGTTAATATGTCTAAGACCACATGCAAGGCCACCCCATAGCCTTCCACCCTTTGTGAGTCTCTTCACCTGTCTCTTCCTCTCACCTCTACCCACAGTGTGTCTGCCAGCCTGTTAACGTATCTCACCTCCACCTCCATCCATTTCTTTGCTCCACACCATCCTTTCCATATGGCTCAGACCACTGCTACTCAGCAGTAGCCACAGTCTTTCTCGTCTTGTCCTTGCTTCTGCTTGTCCCTAACAGACATTCTGCAAGATAGTCACCGAAAAACACCCCTGTGCACTAAGTATTCTTGGCATACTCATGCATTTGCAGAATACAAAATGGAAGTGTCTGGAAACGGAGCATAGGGCTGCATGCCCCATTGTCTGGCTGTAGGACACATGCTACTATGCTGTGCACTTGGAGGAAAGTCAGACTCCCTCCATGCCTGGGAGCCTGTGGGCTTTGCTCTCACATAGGTTTTCTGTGTTCCCGCCTTGAACTCAAAAACAGGGCCTGTGGTGGACTGATGCTCGTGGTGGATATTGTGATGCACTGGGAAATATTGCCAGTTACTGTGACTGGCAAAAGGGTTACCATTGCCATCTAGTATCATTGAGGACCCAGATGCCAGCCTTCCTTTAAACACAAGAAGATGCTCTGTGCTACACCTGGTGATGCTGACACTGCTGTGCAGAGCACCAGCCTTTGCTCAGGAGTGCCACCTTCTGGAGCGCTCTGCCCCTGTTCAGAGTGTCCCTTAACCAGTATCCTCATGTCTACAGTCTGAAGCTTTGTCCTTCAGTTTGCTTGTCTGCTGGAACCGTGCGCCCCTGTACATGACCATGTCTGTTTACCCAGGAGAGCCTGTGTGAAGTTCCATGGGCTACCCTGAGCCAGGTGCTCAGAAGACTTGTTGAGAGTTAAGGAGTCCCCTTGTCTTACCCTAGTGTAGCCACATAGATTCCTGTGACTCTAGTGCAGAATTAGGATTAGACCCTTCAGGCAAAGAAGAAGGTGTTCCCTCTGACACCGTGCGTCTTCACGTCTTTCTAGCTTTCTATGGGATATGTCAGTGGTTGCTTCTTCATCTCTGTCTGTGAGTAGAATGAGCCTTTGGGGGGAATTGTCTGATTTTTTGTGTATTGAAAATTGTTTCTTGAATTGTAGGTGTCTTCTGTTTATGAAGCAAGATGCACAGGAGAGAGGGGCTCTGAGACAAAACCAAATGGCCTCCCCAGGAAGATGTGTTCCAGTGCCAGCTCTGACACGGGCGACACGGGCTCCGAAGCCGGCGGAGAGTGGGTGGGCCCCAGCAGAGAGGACCTCTTCTCCAGAACACACCTGTGACCCTGCAGAGTAGTAGCAGTCATTGAACATGCTCTGATGGGAGATTGCCCTCTGTGAGGCCTGTTAGTCTAAAGCAGTAACTTAGGTTTCCTCTTCGATTAACTGATCCGCACCAGTGATTCCCTTTCTCTTCTTGCTTACTTTAGCGTTGAGGACGGCTGTCCTGTTGAAGATTTGTTTCCAAGCTGTTAAGTTCTTGCTCTCTGAAGTAGACTAGACTGTGCTGTCCAGTGAGGAATGGGTGTGCATGTGCTTGTCCTAGTGCGTCCCGCTTCTGCATCGCAGCTGCAGGCCTCCCTCTGGCGGCTGTGTCGCCATCACCTTGTCAGCACTGTGGCGACAACCGCCACCGTCCAGAGACTCTAGCTCTGTTCTCTGAGCCAGGAGATCAGTCCTCCCCTGCAGTGGGTCAGGGCCTTGCTGAAGGAGAAGGGAAGCATGGTGACTCATCTGCAGGCTCATTCAGAAGATCTCATGGACTTTGCTGTAGGAACACAAGGGTGTGCTTTAGAGACTTACAGAATACTGTGCTTTCTCTTAGGATTCCCCTAAAGTACCATGGAAGTTACTGTGGCTTATGACTTTCTTGCTAGCTGAAGAAGCCAAGGATTCGAGGCATGGGGTAGTGGATAGATGAGTTCTGCTACTGCAGTGTGTCTACAGCAGGCACAATGTGGTTCTCTGAACTGTCCCTCCAGTGCATAGTTGAGGACCTTACTTGCAAATTATTATCTGAACTTAAGTCTCCAAGTGAACTTAAAAACATTTGACATGTGCAGTAAGGACACCTCTTACCCCAAAGAAATCTTCGGCTGCTGCAGCTAGCTGCTCTTGTGGCTGTGATGTAGTATAGCTTGTATCTCATTTTGTGTTTGAGAGAATGTTCTGGGCAAGTTGTGCTTGCGGTGGGCTGGGGTGGGCAGAGGAATTTCCCACAGACCTGTGTGATTGCTGTTCTGATCATCGCCTCATGTGACTTGGTGAAGCAGGCAGGCAGCAGGCCTCACAGTTGCATTAAGTGTGCTGATCACCTTGAATCTCTCTTGCAGCACTGCCACAGGTGCTAGTAGGGCCAATTGTGCAAAACCTAAACATCCAAAATTATTTTTCTCTTTTAACCAGCTTGTTGTTTTTAAAAACACCTTGTCTATGACGTGGATTCAGCATGTCCAGAACATCAGGAGTGGCTGAGAGGTCTGAAGTCGTTGAACTGGCCTCTCCAGTAAGTGGAGCAGCACTGGACATGTGTGTGGCTTCTTAGCTGGGAGTGGAGCTGCCCCTCAGGCCTTGCTGGTGGTACTTGAGTTTGTTGCCTGTTTCTCAGGAACACAGGAAACACCATGGAGACTGTGCAGGCCCTGTAGTCCTGTGCGTCCTCATCATGGGAGCCTGGCTTACTGGCTGGGGCATCTTGCCACCTTAGGGTTTGTTTTCATACAGCACATCTTCTGACACTTTACAGTGGCTTGTGTGTGCGTGTGTGCATGTGGAAGGTTTCATGTTGCTCTTATTTATTTACAGGTATCAGATAAGTTTTATGTATTTTTTTCTTCTGGAGCTTCCTAAAATTTGATTAACATCTGCACTGAAATATAACCTATCATCAAAGGCAAAAAGGATTGAAATTGTAAATTCCTAAAATCAATGCCATCATGATTACCCTAGAAATTGTTGCTATGACCAAATGGATTTCATACTCAGCCATGAGCTTGGGTGACCTGGACAGCCATTGTTCATCAGGAAAGGCTCCAGGTGGCAAAGACACCTACGTCTTCGGCTGTGGGGAGAGGCCCTCCACAGGGGACACGGTGGGTCATCAAAGGCAAAGGGATAACTAGATTCTGTATTTGGTTTCTTTTTGTAGTTAAGTGGCTAAAGCTCAGAGGCTTTGGCACAGAATTAAAGTGTGGTTTTAGTTTTGTGAATGGATGATCACAAAAAGCATTAAAAAAAAGTTGGCAAACGCTGAAACGCACTGTGGTATGAAGCGCGTTGCATATCCGTAGCACTGAAGTATCAGCTCCATTCCTGGGCTGATTTTTTTTTTCCCGTGGTTGTATTGTTCTGATTTCACGTACACCAGAGTAACTGATTTTTTTTGTTTCGTTTTGTTTTGTTTTCTTGTGGAGTTAACACCAAATAAAAATTTCAAAAATGTTTGTTGTTTTTATTTATCATAGCAATCCTTTAAAGTGAATAAACAGCCTCCTCTGAACTGAGAAGAACAAGAGGAAGCCAGATCCCCTCCTCCTCCTGCGAGCAGTTATCCTCTCAGAGCTGGGAAAGCAAGTAGGTAGGGCCTGCTTGGCAGCCAACTGGCCCATATCCCCAACAGGCCCTGTCCTCAGAAGTCAGCAGGATGGCTTAGTGGGAAAGATGCTTACTGAATCGAGTTTGATCCCCAGGATCCATAGAAAGGTGGAGAGAGAATGGCCTACAAAGTTCCCTTTGACTTCTGAATGCATGCCTAGAATGTACTGCACTCACACAGACATGTGTGTACACAGTAGCATGCACAATGTGTGTGCTACAACAGCAATAAACAACCAGTCAGTGTTTGAACAAGAGTGAAGGAAAACTTTGTATGTACTTTTAGGTATCTTGTAGATAACTCTCTCTAGGTCTGGGTGCCCACAGGAGCACAGCCATCCTACAGACTTCTAGCCTACCCTGCAGTCAGAACGGAAGCTTGACGGCCTGTTACCCAGCCGTCAGGGGCCTCATTGACAGGTAGAGCATTCCTTTCATCTCTGTCACTGAACTTCCTAGGTCAGTGGGGATCTAAGGACATGACATTCTTCCTGGGAACTAGCAGGTACATCCCATGAGGTGGCTAAGCCCCTTTCCCTGTTGTTCCCCAAGTCCAGATGTGCCCACAAGTTGTGCTGACAACCCCCTCTGCTTTGCATGGGGTTTCTTTACAGACTGTTCAGGTGCTTCACAGATGCTCTGCCTGCAAGAGAAGGGACAGTGCTAAGTAGCGGTTAGCCTTCTCCTGTACGTGCCCCTGGGAGCGTGACCAGCCCAGCATTCAGAGAACATAAAAGCCTCTATTGCCTAAGCAGCTGGCCACTTCTGTGGCCACCAATGCCCTGACACTGTGAGCCTCACATGGTGGGTTCTAGACATGTGGTAAGTGACCAATTACAGTTTCCTGTAACCTGCTTTCACCCCCGGGCCCAGGAACAGAGCGTGGCCCAAACCTTGAAAGGTGCTCACCAGGTGTTTGCTTGCTCGGCTGGCACTGTTGAAAGCACCAAGACCGGGAAGCCCAGCTGGCCCAGCGCTGTCTTGCACTGTAGGCTCTTTTTTTTTTTTTTTTTTTTTTAAAGATTTACTTATTATATATAAGTACACTGGAGTCTTCAGACACACCAGAAGACGGCATCAGATCCTATTACAGATGGTTGTGAGCCACCATGTGGTTGCTAGCATTTGAACTCAGGACCCCTGGAAGAGGTCAGCTCTTAAGTCAATGCTCTTAACCGCTGAGCCATCTCTTCAGCCTGCACTGTAGGCTCTTGAGTATTTTTAGAATGGTCACCTCACAAGGTAAGGTTGGCAGTCACTGACTGCTCCAGTGGTACTGACTGCACTAGTTCTGGGGGCTCAGGGTTCTAGGTGTAAGCATTCCACGTAGCCAAGAAGACGGACTTACTAGGTGCTTGCTCAAGTTCTTGCACCTGTCCTCCACAGCCCTGGTGGATCTGACAAGCCAAAACTGCCTCATCCCAGTTCATGCGGTGTGTGAGGGATTTGATCAGGCCCTGTAGCAAGAATTTGTTCAGCTCAAGGCCCTAACAGGGCACACCAATTGGCTCCTCTGCCTGTCCCTGACTCTTAAGATTTATTTATTTTATGTACAGCATTCTGCCTGCGTATGTGACTGCAGGCCAGAAGAGGGCACCAGATCTCATTACAGATGGTTGTGAGCCACCATGTGGTTGCTGGGAATTGAACTCAGGACCTCTGGAAGAGCAGTCAGTGCTCTTAACCACTGAGCCATCCCTCCAGCCCCCTGACTCTTGAGTGTGTGGACCATAGTTCAGGTACCGCTTGGAGACCAAGGGGTGGGGAAGGCCTTATATCCCTACAGGCCCTGTCACAGATGGAGACAATGTCTCCTAGAGTGTCTTGAAGGTTAGTGGAGAAGCACCAAAGCTGCCGAGGATATTGGTCTTCAGGAGAAGCCGAAGACCAGGAGCCCATGTCATAAGTGTGCTAATTCTTCCTCTTCGTTGCCACCTGGAATGGCATGACAGAAAGAGCCCTGCCCTACAAGCTGCTCCCCGCACCTGCACTGGCAGCAAAAGCCTCACCCTACCTTGGCTGAGTCTCTCGCATTCCTTGTCCATCTTCTACTCCTTATCCTAGGAGGGGTAATGTACCAGCCCTGAACCCCATATTCCCACCAGTGCTTTACTGTGACCAGGTGCACAAAGCAGGTCCACCTCGCATGTACGCCCACCATTGTCCCCAGCAACCTCCAAGACTGCGAAGAGCTGGCATGACGAAGGAGTCTCAAGCACTGGGCTATACTGCACCCCAGAGAGTTCCTTAGTGCCAGGGTACTGCGGTGTAGACCTCCCTCAAGGGCTCAGAGAACCTTGCTGTATGCCTTGGACACCGGTTTGTCCTCCAAGAGACCACAGGCTGGGAATGCGAGGGCAGCAGCCCAGGACTCCTGTTTGCTGAGAATATTCAGAGAGGGGAGTGCCAGCTGGCTTCATGGACAACTGAGCATCCTTTGTCTGCTGAGGACAAGGTGTTGAAAGAACCTGAATCAGGTCAACAATGCCAAGACATCGCTAGTTCACCCCACAGCAAACTGCAAACCCATAACTATCAGCCCTTTGTGCACTCAGACCCAAGGCTGCCTGATGTGCAAGGTCTGGCCATGTGCACTCTCCCCAAGTGTTCCTGCAGCAGGACAGCAAGTACAGTGCCAACTGCTGGAAAAGGCAGGGACAATTAGATGGGAATGGTACAGCAAGCACCCTCTGGAGCTGACCTCAGGGACATCCCTCCCCTTACCCCAAGAGCCTTTACCTGCTGGCAGCACTCTAGTGCCTCATCACTGTAGTTCCCTGAGGCCTGGAATTTCTCAGAATCCAGTCTTTGAGTCCTGAATTTGCTTGGCTTCAATGGAGGGAGGTGGGGAGGGGGGCAGGAAGAAGGTTGGAGTGGCCACTCCTGAGATGCTTTTTTGCATATTCTCCACAGGCCTCCAAGGTTGGGTTGAGATCTTAGCTCAGGCAGGGGAGGAAGAAAATGCCCCCATAGTCTTCTAAATCTGGGTTCTAGACTGCATTAATGTTGTGGCCTTTTAATACAGTTCCTCCTGTTGTGTTGACCCCTGACCATAAAATTATTTCCTTGCTACTTCCTTCCGTTATGATTCATAATGTAAATATTTGATACGCAACCCCAAAGGGATCAACCCACTGCTGTGCACTAGCCTCTTCCCCAGGACCTGTAACAGCAGCAGCGAGGATGCTCTTGTACCCCTCCCCTTCATGGGGATGTGAGGGGATTCGTGGGGGGAATGAAGGGAATGCATCCCCCTTATTCAGAGTCCACAGGACTTAGCTACTTAGTTCACCAAGCAAGGTAGGGCCCAGCTTGCACCCCCACCAGCTGATCTCACCGGTCCCGAGGGATTGGCTCTAAGGGTTTATAGGTTCTCCATACTTCAGTTCCTTCCATTCACTTCCTGAGTGGTTGAAATCAGTCTCTCAGCTTTCTGCTCTAGCTGTCTGTCACCATGCCCTCCCCTCCCCCTTTCCCCCCTCTGCCATTATGAACTCCTAGACCCTTAAATTCTCCTAGAACTCTTCCTTAAATTGCTTCTAGCCATGCTAATGCAGACTAGACTGTCTTCAGAGAGAGAGAGAAGGAAAGGGAGAGAGGGAGAGAGACAACTGAGAGCTGAATGACAAAGAGAATATTGCGCTTAAACCTGCTTAAGCAGCTTAGCAAAAGAAACTCTTGGGCTGGAGAGATGGCTCAGCGGTTAAGAGCACCGACTGCTCTTCCCGAGGTCCTGAGTTCAATTCCCAGCAACCACATGGTGGCTCACAACCATCTGTAATGGGGTTGGGTGTGTCTGAAGACAGCTACAGCGTGCTTATATACATTAAGTAAATAAATAAATCTTAAAAAAAAGAATCAAACGTTTAGATTTAAAAAAGAAAAAGAAAAAGAAACTCTTAAAAATAAAAAAATCTTGGGGCCAGAGAGAGAGAGGTGACTCAGTGGTTAGGAGCACTTGCTGTTCTTCTGAGGACCCAGGTTCAGTTCCCAACCCCTACATCAATAGTGACTCACAACCTTCTGTAGTTCCAGCTCCAGGGGATCTGACACCTCTGCCTTCCTGAGGGCAACTGCACTCCCATGCACAAAACCACATGTGTACACGTAATTAAAAATAATAAAAACATTTTTAAAAAATAAAATCTTAAATAAAAATAAACAGAAAGGGGCTGGAGGGATGGCTCAGTGGTTAAGAGCACTGACTGCTCTTCCAGAGGTCCTGAGGTCAAATCCCAGCAACCACATGGTGGCTCACAACCATCTGTAAAGAGATCCGATGCCCTCTTCTGGTGCATCTGAAGACAGCTACAGTGTACTTATATATAATAAATGAATAAATCTTAAAAAAAAAAAAACCAGTACCCCAAAAGATGGAAAAAGAGGAGGGGAAGAAGGAAGAGAAATTGAGGAGGATGAGAAGAAGCAAGAGGAAGAGGAGGGTGAGGAGGAACAGGAGAGAGGAGGAGGAGCAGGAGGGAGGAGGAGGAGCAGGAGGAAGGAGGAGGGTGAGGAGGATCAGGAGGGAACAACAGGAGGATGAGGGGAGGAGCAGGAGGGAGGAGGAGGAGCAGGAGGGAGGAGGAGGAGCAGGAGGAAGGAGGAGCAGCAGGAGGAAGGAGGAGGGTGAGGAGGAGCAGGAGAGAGGAGGAGGAGCAGGAGGAAGGAGGAGGGTGAGGAGGAGCAGGAGGGAGGAGGAGGGTGAGGAGGAGCAGGAGGGAGGAGGAGAGCAGGAGGGAGGAGGGAGGAGGAGGGAGCAGGAGGGAGGAGGGAGGAGGGAGCAGGAGGGAGGAGGGAAGGAGGAGGAGCAGGAGGGGGGGAGGAGGAGGGTGAGGAGGATCAGGAGAGAGGAGGAGGAGCAGGAGGGGGAAGGAGGAGGAGCAGGAGGGGGAGGAGGAGGAGCAGGAGGGAGGAGGAGGGTGAGGAGGAGCAGGAGGGAACAACAGGAGGATGAGGGGAGGAGCAGGAGGGAGGAGGAACCGGTGACTGGCATCTTAGAAGACAGAGCTGTCCTGTGTCCTTAGGTATGCTGGCAGTGTAGGAAAGCTCTCCTGCTTCAGGGCTGTGTGGAAGAAGTGGAGATGTCTACTGTGGACTCCTGAGATGTGCTCCAGAAGAATTCAGGCAGAGTGAAAACGTGTAATCGCGAAGAGCTTTGTTCCATAGCACGTTGCCCCAGACTCATTGTAAGGTGTTACAAATGGGCCTCCAGGTTCGGACCAGCAGAGGGGCAGGGTTCTGAAGCGTCCAGCTGAACAGAAGGAGCTACATCCAGGTCTCACTCTTAGCCTCTGCCCTCACAGGCTGGAACCAGCTCCCGAGCCCTGGGGGAGGAGATGCTGCAAAAGCGCCTTCTTCCATTGAGCTGCCATTGAGTCTTCAGGCTGCCTCAACAGGCCTCTAGGGTGGCCTCTCCCAAGGCCATCTGCCACACCCACTTCCAAGTTACAGTGCTGTGCTTCTGGTGGGTGGGTGGGGTTGTCCCTGTCCCTCTGAGTTTCCTGAGCCTCACTGAACTGAACCCAGAGCTCCCTCCATCGTTCCTCCCTCCCCCAGCTGCTGAGACCCATTCTGCATACCCTGGGGACGTGCATCAGTTTCTTCACAGAGAGGGGCTGAAAATAAGTTGCAACCAGCTCTCTAGCTCCTGCAGCAGAAGCAGTGGCAGAGAGACAAGAGATAAAAGGCTTCCCTTGAAGCCTTTCCTTGCCGTGTTATTCCAGAGCATTCCTCAGGGCAGGTCCCCTCCTATCTGTGCAGATACTAAACAATGCTGTACATAATATAGGTCACCCTGTCCCAGGAGAGCCCAGTGATGCTGCCGCTCCAGCTCTGGGTAGGTGGAAGCTGGTCCCTGCCAGTATCTGCACAGGAGAACGGGACCATCTTATGCAAATCTGAACTTACTCCTTTGCCTCAGCTCTATACTTAGGTCCTCCCATTGCTGTTCTCAGGAGCTGTGACTGTGTCGCCTTAAGTAATAGACTTCAAAAAGAATCTCACTGTGTGCCTGAGCTGGCCTGTCACTGCCATGGAACCATGCACCGCATGGGAATCTAAGGGGGATTCAAAGACATTGAGGCCACGATGGGTCTATGGAAGTAGAAATGCACAGTTGGAACACTGACATTTAGCACAAGATCCATAACCAGGGCAGCCCTGTCCCAGGCTAGATGGGCCTTTGTGAGTCAGACCACCTACCTGCTAGGTTACTGTCAGCCACCCTACACTGTGCTTCCTGT
Organism: Rattus rattus; assembly: GCF_011064425.1. Classification (NCBI taxonomy): domain Eukaryota; kingdom Metazoa; phylum Chordata; class Mammalia; order Rodentia; family Muridae; genus Rattus; species Rattus rattus. The sequence continues at coordinate 68,509,397 of NC_046164.1, forward strand.
GGACTGAGGCTTGCCTGCCTAACTGAGCAATATAGTTCTTCCAAGACATTATGGGCAAGGCCATCTCCTTTACCAACTCCTGACTTGATTTCTTCAGTATCGACAAAGCAATTTTATTTTATTTTTTAAACATTTATTTATTTATTTATTTATTTATTTATTTATTTAATGTTTATGAGTATACTACTGCTCTCTTCAGACACACCAGAAGAGGGCATTGGATCCCATCACAGATGGTTGTGAGCCACCATGTGGTTGCTGGGAATTGAACTCAGGATCTCTGGAAGAGCATTCAGTGCTCTTAACCACTGAGCCATCTCTCCAGCCCGCAATTTTATTTATTTTTTTTTTCTTTTTCTTTTTTTCGGAGCTGGGGACCGAACCCAGGGCCTTGCGTTTGCTAGGCAAGCGCTCTACCACTGAGCTAAATCCCCAACCCCCAATTTTATTTTTATTGATAGTTTTTCCATCTGTGTTCCTCTCTCCAAATTCATATGCTGCCTTTTCCAACCTCCTATGTGTGCATCAGAAGATGGGGTGGTTTAAAGGCGTGGATCATCAGGCTGGACAGCAAGCCCTTTTACCTACTGAGCCCTTATGTCAGTCCTGAAAAGAACCAGCTTGTGAACAAGAGGCCCTGGGCCTTGGGATGACCCTTGTCTAACTCACCTTCCCTAACAGGAAGGGTTCAGTCATCTGTGAAGGTCCCACATGTTGGCCCTGGACTCAGCCTGGAGTTGCCCTTTTCGCTATACGTACAAGGTCGTGACCTCTGTGTCTCAACAACCTTTTTAATAGAGCTGCGCTAACACCTGCTGGTGGGGGAAATGGGAAAAGCCAAGCTGATGGCTTTCAGGTGTCTCCAGGCCCTGCAGAGGAAAGCCAGCCCCTTCGATAACCACTGCCACCGGAAGCTTGGCAGTATCCAATCAGCACTTGTGCTAATGAGGAGCCTTTCGGGAAGCCGGGCCAAGAGCTGGGAGAGGCTGTTGGGAGGCAGTCTTATGTGTTTCTCTCCTGCTGGGGTGGGTGTGACAGCAGAGCCTGTCTGCAGTTGAGCAGCAGAGGCTGGCACTGAGCAATAAACCCAGGTACCAGCCAGGAGGTTCCAGACTGTGCCAGTCCTGGGGGCCATCAGCCTCTTCTCTTGTTTTTGGGACTCCAAGGAGGCCAGGTGAGTGACTCTTTCTCTTACCTTCCAGCACCCAGTCCGTGCTTGGCATCAGTTCTGTCTTCTCTGGTGGCCTCTTAAGGTAAGGTTACCTTCTGTTTATTGGGTGATGCCTGGCTCTCAAGAGGGCTGGGGCCCCTGGGCTTAGGGTGTCTGGAAGTGAGACTTCATAGCTGAAGTAAACAAGGAGGCAAGGAGACACAATACAGAGATGACTGACTGGGACCTAGGACAGTTAGTACAGGCTGGAGGAAGACAGGAAAGGGGCATCCTGAGAGAGAGCCACAGGGCTGTGCTTAGTGTGGTTTTTGGTACATATCCTCCCCTGTTTTGGAGGGTTTTGTTTTGTTTTGTTGTTTTGTTTTGTTGAGACAATCTCTGTGTAGCCCTGAGTGTCCTGGAACTTACTTTGTAGACCAGGCTGGCCTGGAACTCACAGAGATCCACCTCCCTCTGCCTTCCAAATGCTGTGATTAAAAACCTGCCCCCCCTCACCACCTGGTCCCCTATTTTGGAATTTAGAAGAGGAGGCAGATGTGGTCATTTAGTGGATATTTCTGACTGAGCCAGTTTGGGAAGGGGCACAGGATACCTTGGGCCATAAACTCCATAGGAATAACTGAATCTGCCAGGTGTAAACCTCCAATCCAGGGGGGTGTTAAAGGCCAGGGCTGGTGGGGAGGTGTGCCAGGCTGTTGGGAACAGGACTAGCTGAGACTGGTGTATGGGTGGGTGATTTATGGCTATGATAAACCTTGCTTATCTAGATTTATATGGAAGGCCACAGCTGGGAGCCCCAGAAACATTCTGGAGGCTATAGAGGGGCTGGAGTTGAAGCAGCAGCTTCTTGGCGATGGGTTGTCCCCCTAGTCTTTCTTGTCCCCTTGGTCTGCCGTCTGCCCTGTCATCCTCCCTGACACTAGCTACTGCCCTGCCTGGTTCCTCAGGGTACCTGCTCTTCACTCTTCCAGGGTGTGTCCTCTGGATCTCCATTTTCCATTCAAACAAGGCCAAAGTAGGGCACAGTGACACGTGTTCATAAACTGAGCATTTAGGAGGCTGAAGCAGGAAGGTGGCAAGTTCAAGTCCAGCCTGGGTTACATTGGGAAATCCTATTTCAAAACACAAAGTTCACTCTCCCTTTCTTGTCCTCCAGGTGAGCATGTAAGCTTGAGGGTAGGGCGGCCAGTGCTGCCTAAAGGTTCTAAGAGATTGGAGAGTAGAGAGGGGCCCAGGCCTTGCTCGTTTGCCTATCTCTGGTGTTAAGCACAGGGCCAGGCACAGAAGTGGATGGGAGGGAGGAAAAGAGCCGCAGAAGTCTGAGCTGAAGGTCAGTTGGCTTCAGCTGGCTCAGGGCTGAGACCTATGGGTTAAAAAAGCTGAAATCTGCTTTTTACCCAAAGATGAGGGGCAGCATCTGTGGAGACTAGAGGCAAGAGAAACTCCAAGGTTATTTGCATCTCAGCCTCTATTTCTGTTGGATGGAGCCAGAAATGGTTGTGGATCTGGGATACTGGGAGGTAAAGTAAGGTACAATGTGTCGTATGAGAGGCTTGGGAACGAGGCTGGAGAAAGAGAGGAGGGGTTGGAATAGGTAGATAGGGTAGGTAGGGGTCCCCGAAGGATGGCAGCACCCACTGGCCACTGCCTCTGAGTAGACTGAGCCACACCCCCAAAGGGTGACAGGAGCGAAAGCCGACGTTCAGAAAGTCTGAATAGCTTGCCCATCACACATGAAATACCAGAGCTGGAGTTCCAGCCTAGGATGTGTGGTAGGTACCTGTTCACGTTCAGCGACACACCGCCACCCAAACAGTACCACAGCTTGCCAGCTCTCTGCGAGCCTCTTGATTCCAGGGCCCTTGGTTGGGTGGGAGAGCTCCCCAGAGAGCCTTCATTTCCTGCGTGTGATTCAGTGAGGGTGAGGATAAAGGAAGCCGCACAGGCAGAGCTAGCAGAGGGTACCCTTCTGGGGGGCAGGTAGGTGGTGAGAGGGTCAGGGCTGATTTTATGAGGGTGCACAAATCATTTGAGGAGAGAGGACTTGGGAGGAGGGAGATTGGGAAGCAGGTGGGGGGCAGTGCAGATGCAAGGGTTTGCCCTGAAGTCCCGATGTATCTCTGTGCATCTGGAGGGTGTGTTGGGGGTGGGTGGATGTGGCCTGGTGAACAAAGCCCTGGGGGTGGGACTGGCCGTGGGTTAGCAGGTGGTGGTGGTGGGAGCTGGGCCTTTGTCTCCTCCCACCTCCTCACCTCCGTGGTGCTCCACATGGTGCTCCACATGAGACCGGCTTCCTGCACACAGCTAAATTGGGCTTTACTCTCTATGGTGGCAGTGGCAGGCAACTGGGTGATGCTTTTCAAAGCAAAGCTGTTTGGAAAATTCCACTTTGGTATGCTGTGACACAGAGCACCATTCTTAGCTAGAGTCTCTCCAGCCTGCAGGCTTTCAGCATGGTCACTTCCTGGTGAGCATGGAGCTTGGCCACAAGCTATCTGCACCCATCTTTCCCCTATCCTGAGCTGCCCAGGCCTTAAGGCCAACTAAAGGGGGATCTGTTCTTCTGCTGTGTCTTAGTCTTCCTATCAGTGACTTGGGAAGCACAGGATGTGAATGACCTTGGGTTGTGAGCCAGCCCTGCCTGGATCAGGGCTCTCGGGTGGCCTGGAGCTACCACTGGGCTCCTAGAGTGGCTAGAGTTTATAAAAAGATAAGTAGAGAAGGAACATGTATGGTGGATGTGCAGTCAGGTGTGGGGGAAGGGGGTGTCTCTGTGGGCCCAAGCTGAGCATCCCTTCCCCCTGAGGCACCAGCAACAGGATGATACAGTATAGAATAGAGTTTATTCAGGGCATGGGGAGGGGAGTTGAGAGGGTAGTAGAGACAGAGAGAAAGAGAGAGAGGGAGGGGGAGAGGGAGAGGGAGAGGGAGAGGGAGAAGGAGAGGGAGACAGGAGTGGAGGCAGGCCATGAGCACAGGGAGAGAGAGGGAGAAGGGACAAAAGGATAAGAGCAAGAGGGAGGGGAGGGGGTGAGCAGCCCCTTTAATAGTAAGTCAGGCACACCTGGCTTTTGCCAGGTAGCTGTGGGGCGGAGCTTCAGTCATTTGAATGGTTCTCACAACGGAAGCCAATGCTATCAGGCTCTCAGGCAGGCCTTTTTCCTGGGCATGGAACAGGCACAGGGCTGGGCTTGCTTATCTCAAGGCTCTGGTGTGATGGGTTGAGAGCCTCAGTCTCATGGCATCAGGTGGCTGTGTGGGACTCAGCATTGCTTCCTGTGAATCAGCACATGTCACATGGAAGTTTAAGTTAACAACACATGTGCAGACCCAAGACACTCAGATATGGCCTGGCCCTTAGTCTGCTGTTTCTTCCTCTCCTCCCCCAGGCCCCTTGGCAAGGAACTCAGGCCACTGAGCTATCCCCCAACTTCTCTGTGTCTTCATTCATCCCCAGGGATGGTGTGCACCTCATAGCCTTTGATGATAGTCTCGTCTGTATGCAAATTTGTGCAAAGGTCTGGCCAGCACTCTTAGTTCCTACTGTATTGTTACACATGGCCATTGGGAGATCTCAGAGCATATTGACAAACATTTGGCAGAGTTGTTCAGGGGTTAAACCATCACCTCAAACACTTATCATTCCTCTGTATTGGTGGCTAAGTTCTCTAAGTTAACTGGTTAGAAAATACAATTAAGGGACCTGGAGAAATGGCTAAGCGGTTAGGAGCACTGTCCCCTCTTCCAGACATCCTGAGTTCAATTCCCAGTGACCACATTGCCAAGAGTCATCTAGGAGAGGCTAAAAATTAGCAGGTGATCTTCCTGAGATGGTTCTGCTGTGGATTAAAATCTAAAATGGATTTGCTTCTCTAGGCAAGGCCGAGAAGAATTTTAGTTTAGGAAAGATTCTTGCTATTAACATGATTATCTCATTATTAAATATATAACACCAACTAGGTATTGACCCATCCATTTGAGTAGATTTCTGCAGACCTTATGATGATGTACTATCTTGTAGAGTTGCTACAGAGACAAATAGATAATGAGTCTATAGAATTTCTGATTGATTCAAAAATTTTTAGGAAGAAAGTTTTTTAGGGATTGATCTTAGTTGCCAGAAAGATATAGAGTTAGAATCAAGAATAGAATGTGTCCACTTCTCAGAATAGTAAGTAAAGGCTGCATAATAAGAAATACAATGGGCTTTCATAATTACACTAAAAAGAGAAATAGACTTGCGACAATTTTGTGTTCAAGGAAAACGTTTAGGTCCAAGGATAAAGTCACAGGTGTGCATTATGATAAGGCAAGGCCATGTAAGAACTTTTGCTTTGAACATTTTTTTTAAAAAGATTTAATTTATTTTATTTATATGGGAACACTGTAGCTGTCTTCAGATACACCAGAAGAGGGCATCGGATGTTGGGAACTGAACTCAGGACCTGTAGAAGAGCAGTCAATGCTTTTAATCACTGAGCCATCTCTCCAGCCCTGCTTTGAACTTTTTTTTTTTTTTTTCTTTTTTTCGGATCTGGGGACCGAACCCAGGGCCTTGCGGTTGCTAGGCAAGCGCTCTACCACTGAGATAAATCCCCAACCCCTGCTTTGAACTTTTAATGAGTATATTATAATGAAACACTGCTTTGAACTTAATATCAACATCCTTCTGTAATTCCCATTTTATGTAACATTTTATCTCTGAGGTAATTTTCTAAAGAACTTTTTTGTCTAAGAAGGTATAAAAAGACCAGAGAAAAGAAATAAAGTTGTTGACTGAGTGGTTTGGGTTGGAGAGCTTTGCCCCATCCAGCCAGTCAGACATCTAAATGTACATTTGTCTGTCTATATGTTTGTGTGTACATATGTAAGCATGCATGCATACTCATGGAGTTGATTGTGACAGATGGTTGGGCCTGGCCAGAGTGTGAACACATGAATGTTTGAATGTATATGTGTCTGTGCATATTTGCCTGTATAAAGCATCTTAATTCTTTTCCTTTCTTTCCTCTCTGTTTCACAAAGAGTTAACCAGGTTAGCCAGGGAAGCTTCTGCCTGACTCATCAGAGTCACTAACAATAAATCCTTTTAATTCCCTGCTGCTAAGCAGTATGTGTTATTCACCAGAAATTAGCACTTACTAAAGCACAAGTAACAAAGAGTTAATAAAGGGTTAAGATTTTAGTGCTCAGTGAAACACAGAACAGTAAGAGTTAGGTTTTCCTATTTAAGCATAAAGAGTTAAATAAAGCAGAGTTAAAGAGAAAAGAAGCCAGTGGGGGTTTTTTTTTTCTCTTTTTTTTTTTTTTTCTTTTTTCTTTTTTTCGGAGCTGGGGACTGAACCCAGGGCCTTTAGCAAGTGCTCTACCACTGAGCCAAATCCCCAACTCCAGCCAGTGTGTTTTAACTATAGAATAAGCAAGAAAGTTTTTGAATCTTAAGACGGCATCAGTATCATTCAGTATAGATTGAGAGCTAGAAGGCCAGAGACCATCAGTCTTTAATGCAACATCCAAAGCTGTGTCCCACTACTAGCAAGTTCCAAGCAGGGCAGGCTCCTAGCACCACATGGTGGTTCACAACCATCTATACTGGGATCTGATGCGCTCTTCTGACATGCAGGTATCCATGCAGATAGAACACTCATATATAAAATAGATCTTAAAAAGAAAAGAAAAAGAAAAAGAACTGCACAATTAAACCAGAGCGGTGATGATAGTCCTGTAATCTCAGCACTGAGGAGTTAGAGCCAGGGCAATTGGGAGATTACAGCCATCTTTGTCCAGGTAGTAACTTTGAGGCCAGGCTGAGCTCCATGAAACCCTGTCATTTAAAAAAAAAACACATGGGGTTGGGGATTTAGCTCAGTGGTAGAGCGCTTGCCTAGCAAACGCAAGGCCCTGGGTTCGGTCCCCAGATCCGGGAAAAAAAAAAACAAAAACAAAAAAACCCAAACACATGCACACTCACTTGTGCACAGCATGTGTGTGTGTGTGTGCGCGCGCGCACACACACACACACACGCACACACACACACACACACACACACACACACACACACACACACACATATTTAAAAAGGCGACCTGTTATCAGCCATGCTAACCCTACTATAGTATCACGGACCATTTGAGACTATGCCTCCTCTTCAGCTACAACCCTAAAGATTTTCTTGATGGCTGTGTATAGCATTTCATTTAGAAAATCTCTCTGTATTGGGGCATCTACACAGTCTATCTTTGTTGTAAATGACCCCATGGTGGGGTCTTGTTACAAAAGAATCGGAGTTTGCAGGTGATAGTGAGTCTTGTCAAGATTCCTCCTTTAAGGGGTTGGGGATTTAGCTCAGTGGTAGAGCACTTGCCTAGCAAGCGCAAGGCCCTGGGTTCGGTCCTCAGCTCCAAAAAAAAAAAAAAAATTCCTCCTTTAAACGTGTCATCAAACTGAAGGCATTCCAATACACAAATAAATTCCCCTTGGTGTTCCTTGATGGGGCTGGGCCTCTGAATCTCCATGCTTTAGATCTGTTGCAAGCCAGGAAGCTGGTAATCATACTGGTTCAAAAAAATGAGAAAAAAAAAGCTGGTAATGGTGGTATATACTTTTAATCCCAATACTTGGGAGACAGACAGATCCCTGAGTTCAAGGCTAGCCTGGTTACACAGTGAGTTCTAGGACAGTCAGGACAACACCTCCCCCTCCCACTGGGGGGAAAAAGGAATATTCTAGTTGATAGCCCTGGTGTAAGAGTCCAAGTACAGAGAGGTGTGTGGATCGCTGTGGCCACTCTGGCTGCCTACTGCTGTTCTGTTAGCACGCTCTGCCTGCCTCAGGTGGCTAACCACTACCTCACTAGTGATTCCTGTCTTTTTTTTTTTTTCTTGTATAATTTTAAGAACCAACCAGAGGAATCCAAATTCCAAGCATTGTGTCCTAAAAATGGGAACTGTAGTCTCCATGGTGTAGGAGGTAACACTCTAACAGAATGGAGAGGGAAAGGACTGGGCTGTGGAGGGGCTCTGAGGGCCCCTGGCCTAAGACGCTGGACAGAGACAGCAAAGTCCCAGGGATTGGCATGTGAACCTACTGTGACTGTAACCATGCCATGCCAGGAGCCAGTAGCATGGGAGGCAGGTTTGGGTTGGGCGGGACCTGACCTGGGGACAGTGGGATAGATCGGTGACACCAAGGCTGCGTTGTTTCACCTCCCAGCCCTATCCTCCTCTGTACGGTTCGAGGCACTGAGTGAGCTTGGCAGGTCGTGGAGATCAACTTCTGTCACAGAGGTAAGGTGCTAGCCATTGCCAGGAATGACTCCAGGTAAAGTCAGGTGCGGGTATGACTCATTCATGCAGCTACTGTATTGGTGGCTTTCACGGAGATTGGGAATATCTATGTGTGCAGGAGATGGATCCCTCTATCTCTGAAAGGGAGGTCAGTGGGTCCTAATGGAACAGCTATTTTGTGCCTACCACCCCTCACCTGTCTGAGGAGTCTCCATCCTCCTCTCTTGACCTACTTTCTCTCCAATAACACAGAGGGTTAACCTAATGTTCTAAGGAGGACCCTCCTGGAGCTTTAGATAACCATTTTCCTTAGAAGAAGACATGGCTACAGATTGCAGAGCACTGCCTCGGTCTGTCCCGGGAGCGCTCATGAAAGCAGTTGTTGTGAGTGGTGTGTCCTGGGTGTATAGCAGGTGCACAGAGATGGTTTCTATGGATACTGGACATCTTGAAGCATTCCTGCTTTTCTAAAGAGATGTTCAGCAGAGCACATGGAAGTCATCCCTGGCAAGGTCTCCCTCCTCCCACAAGGCTGGGTAGCTAGCATTCTTCGTCATATTGTATTGTTAGGGGTGGGTCAGACCGTTCTAGGAAGGCTCCAAGAATGCTGGAAACTGACAAAGTTGAACTTTCCCTTCTTACATGACCGTTGCTTCAACTATTTGAACTTTTTCAATCTCGAAATAATGTGAGAAAGGGAAGGAAGGGTTATGTGCTTCAGAGATGGGGGTGGGGACAGAATCTTAGGAGTTAGCCAGCCAGAGTCTCTTAGGAGCTGGCATTTCTGTCTACAAGTGAGAGGTTTACAGCCATTGAAGAAACCAAGCACAGGGGCAGTCCTTCTGGAACCCTCTAGCAGAGCCTAAAGGGGAAAAAGAGGTGGAATGGCTTCCCCAGGGTTTTAGTGCAGTTGCAGGGAGGGCTGTCAGCTTGACAGGGTTGTTTTCTCTGTAGCTGGGAGCTAGAAGTGTTAGGTTCTCAGGGAGTAAGGGCCTGAAAGTGACTACACCCCTTTAGTGCTGTTCATTCTGTTTTTGTTTCAGACTCAAGTTACAATGAGGCTTTATCTAGACCGCTTCTGGGGACTGATGGTAAAAGGTAAGAGATGGGTCAAATCAAAGGGATGGGGAGTGAGGAGGAGTTCCCAGGGAGACACCTGGGCTCTGGCACCAGGCTGCTGAGGGTGAGGCAGTCAGAGGGTGGCAACTGCAAAACCGTGCACCACAAAGAGTTGTCCATTCTGGAAATAGGACAATGGTCCCTTGTCATTCAAGGTTTGGTGGTTTTTTTCTTTTTTTGTTTTTATATTTTAAAAACATTTTTATTTATTTAATGTACGAGTGCCCTGATGCATATACACCTGCAGGCCAGAAGAGGGCATCAGATCCCCTTATAGATGGTTGTGAGTCACCATGTGGTTGCTGGGAATTGAACTCAGGATCTCAGGAAGAAGGGACAGTGCTTCTTCCACTGAGGCATCTCTCTAGCCCTCATTGCAAGGCTTTTAAACTGATACTCAGCATTGGGGTTGGAAGGTGAAGAGTCATGAGGACTCCTGTGCCGACAGACATACGAATCCAATGTGTTGGCAGTGTGAGATGGGACTGAAGCACGTTTCTGCTTTCTAGTTAGTGTTTAAATCCAGCTGTGAGGGCACCAAGGAGTGTGATGGAAACCTGGCATTGTTTTCACGTAAAACTGCCAGCAACTTAAGCACCTTTGAAATTGCTATTATGCAACAAATACTGAGGGATGCCCTGTGAGTCTCTCACTCTCTGCAAACAAAAGACTGCCTATTTAAGACTATACCCGCTTGCCATTGTAAGTTGTAGCTAAGAGTAATTACAGTCATGATCAGAGAGGGAAGTTGAAAGTTCAAGGCTTTCAAGTAGTCTGTAGGCTCCTAGAATGGCTAAAGTCTGGAGTACTACAGCCCAGCAGTCACCCTGCTTGAATGGTTCTCACAACGGAAGCCAATGCTGTCAGGCTCTCAGATAGACCTTTTTCCTGGGCATCGAACAGGCACAGGGCTGGGCTTGCTTAGTTCAAGGCTCTGGTGTGATGGGTTGAGAGCCTCAGTCTCATGGCCTCAGATGGCTGTGTGGGACCCAGCATTGCTTCCTGTGAAACAGCACATGCCACATGGAAGTTTAAGTTAACAACACATGTGCAGACCCAAGACACTCAGATATGGCCTGGCCCTCGGTCTGCTGTTTCTTCCTCTCCTCCCCCAGCACCCTTGGCAAGGAACTCAGGCCACTGAGCTATCCCCCAACTTCTCTGTGTCTTCATTCATCCCCAGGGATGGTGTGCATCTCATAGCCTTTGATCATAACCTGGGTTTTGTAAACCCTTCCTCTGGATTGTGTTCAGATTTGTGGAAATATTTAAAAATATTTGAGAGAATTGTATAGAGGTCAAACCATCGCCTAATGTTTTGAAATGAATGTACAAATCAAAACAGTAATAATAATCCCAGAGGTAGACACAGGAGGATCAGGAGTTCAAAGTCATCTCTTTCTAGGTTGCAACCTTGAGGCTAGCATGAACTGAGAACTGTAACCAAGACAAATAAATTTCCCCCGGTATACCTGTGATGCTTCCAGCCTGATGAGAGGTTTCCTGGCTGAGATGTAGTCAGGCTTTAAAGGGGCTTGTTTGTGTTTGCAATTCCTCGGGGTCTGACATCTCCTAGAATAAACCCAGATCATGCCAAGTACCCTTAGTATGGATCCAATAGACACTCATGTCTCTAGGCTTTTTGAGGCTCGGGAAACAGTGAGTTCAGTGACCTGGCCTAGAAGGAGACATCTTCTATAGGTATCTGGCTTTACCCTTCTCAGCTATAGCTGACTTCTACCTCCTGAATCATACTTGTTCATAGATTGTATCTCTGTAATTTTTGCTACTTAAAAAGGAAACATGTACATAAAGCCAGGCGTGCTGGCACACCTTTAATCCATTGGCAGAAGCAGGTGGATCTAGTGAAGCCTCGTCTAGTTCCTAAGCGAGTCCATCACACAACTTTCAAAACACATCGATTAACCCTGTATATCATCTTCCGAGGTCCGGCCTGCTGGGCTTTGTGTACGGAAATACTAAAGTGAAGGCAAAAGTTTGGGAACTACAGCGCTCTAGGTACTAAGCGCAACGAGTCAGAGATCAGAAAAGCCCGTTAGACAGGTAAAGAGGTTAAGGCTATACTGGGCGGACATTCCAAGGTCAACGATCCGTAACCTGCGCTCAGGTGTGCCCCTGCATACTCCCGTGGGCTGTGAAGACTCCCCAACTACTGGACAGGGGCGCCCCATCGATGCGCTCCGCCGCTCGGCTCCCCACGCCTGGACCAGCCCCACGCGCTTCTTCCCCCTCCCTCTGCTTCCCACTTCCAAGATGGCCGCGGGCGGAGCCGACCAGGTAAGGGGCCCCTGCCGGGCGTCTGCGGTGCCGGTGTGGACACTGTGACTCTCTCAGAGATTTCTTCGCAGCCCCGCTTGGCCTTGAGGACAGAAAAGGGCCGGGGACACAACTCCCGAAACCCAGGGTGAATACTTGGCAGGCTGGAGGACCAGCGCCAGTAAATGTCAGGCGCCAAGCTCTACGGAGCCGCGGCGGGGGGCGAGAGCCCGGGCGGAAGAGCAGTGGAAGATTGGCGGGGGCGTGGCTAGGGAGCGTGAGGGCGTGGATATGGAACGAGAGGGCGTGGATAGGGAACGTGGGGCGTGGCAACGCTCCTGTCCTTTGGCGTGTGGCTAGCCTGGCTGGAGAGTCAGTACGGAAAAGCGTAGGGCGTGGCTAGTGAGCTCTCGGGGGCGTGTCTATGGGGCTCGGGGGGTGGCGGTACGCCTGAGGCCCGGGGAGCAAGTGTTTGGAGTTGGGTGTTGGGCTGAAGAGGCTCGGCGGAAGAGCGATGGACTTGTGGGGGCGTGGTTATGGAGCGCGGGCGTGGAGGGGGTGGAGTCTGGCGCTAGCTGCTTTTAGCCGCGGGCCGCTGACAGGCACCTGCTGTGGCCCGGCGTCTGCAGCGTCTAGCCTCCTAGCCCAGCAAGTTGCCGGCCCCACGGGGCCTGGGCTGGGGGCCACAGGCCCGGAGATGGCGTTGGAGCTGCGGTAGCTCGGGTACTGAGGGGCTCTGCAGGGTCAAGCTGAGAGGTTGCGGAGGGCTGACGCTGACCGCTGCCACCTGCTGCTGCGTCGGCCAGGCAGGGCGGCCTGAGAGGGCGGGTGGGAGGGCTGGTGTCCGGCTGACGTGCGACTGCCCTCGGTCAGAGCTTGTCGCGACTTGCGTCTTTTCCAGAACTTGGTGAAAAGTTTTCTCCTCAGATGTGGTGCTACGAGCCATAGAGGTGTCTGCTCTGCGTGCCCTGAGCCAGGGTCCTTCCTCCTAGGACCCCTGTCCGGTTCAGATCTCTGCTTTTACTCCTTTTCAGACCCTGTGGTATTCAGATCTCTGCCCTCCCCAAACCCCTCTCCTGTTCAGATCCTAGTGCTCCTCAAACCCCTGGTGTGTCTCAGATGTTTATCCTGCTAAGACGTTTTTTCAAAACTTGCTAAAGTTTTCACAGAGCAGAGGCTGCAACTGGCTCGTCTGACTTTCGCGGGGCTGTGGGCTGCAAACCGAGTCTGCTCTGAGGGTCTAAGCCTGAATCTTCCTCAGATCTCTGACGGGTTTAGACCTCTGACCCCTTTCATTCCTTCCTCCTCAGCCCTTTGTTGTGTGTTCATATCTTCTTCCTCCCCATGCCCAGTTCTTCTCAGACTGCCAAAACCTCTTCCTTAATCTCCTGACTTACTGGGTCTTCTCCCATGTTGGGCCTCCTTACCCTGGTCTCTGGACTGCAAAAGGTCCTTCAGGGAGAACCCTAGACCTCACTTCCCTCAGACTCGTTTCCTGAGCCATGTCCTCCTCAGCTCTTCTACTCTCTAGCTGTAGAACCCATTTTATCTGTAGAGACACTCAGTATTGGCCATCTTGGTAGTCTAGAGGAACAACCTGACTTCTACCTTACTCAGGATCTTGTCATTCCTTCCAGGCCTTGGTTAGATTTCCAGAGGGTGCTAGCCAGCACAGACTCCAGTGAGGCTGAGAATGTCAGAGATACCTCCTGACCAGGCCCAGTGAAACTCGAAACTGCCTCTGTCTGAAAGTAACATAGATGGAACCTTTATCTTCCAGGAGGAATTAGATTTGCTCTGTAAGAATCTGTGTGCACTATTGCAGTTTGTCACTTCCAGAGACTCTGGCTAGTCTATGATTATTTTGTGTTCTCTGGCTGAGGAGGGAGTCCTAGTGTTTGGGGGCAGACTTTTGGAGGATGGGTTGCCTCTGGCTGCTGGGAGCTCTGTTAAAGGGACTTGGCTAGCCTTTGTATCAGTCCTGGCACACTTACCAGTGCCAAACTAAGTCTCAAGTTTGGTACCCCCTTCACCTCCTCCAGAGCTCGTTCACTGCTTTCTCTGATGTATGGGTTTGGCCCATTGAGATCTGAGCTCCATGATCCTGATGAGATCCAGCTGTAATGAGAACCTGGCGTATACCTGCTGCTTAGGGTTACTGGGTGCACTCTGCCAGAACATTAAGAGAAGGAGGCATGCCTGTGGGAGATTAGGCAGGAGAGACAGAGGTGGAACGCAGACTGAAGCAGGCGTATCACAAGACGAGGCTGTGCTCATCCCGATGTCCTCAGTGGCCCCAGTTGGCCCTTGTGTGTGTTTGTTGAGCACCTTTCTTGTGTGAGTTAGGCTTGCTTGCTTTTTGAGCAGCAAAGTTTTTGTCCTCTGCCATCATCCTGTCCCCTCACATCCAGCATCTTACTTGGCTCCTGGGGATGATCTGTGTCTCTTTAGCACCTTCAATTAGCTCTGACTCCTGTTGTGCAGGGAGTGAGTTCCTTATCTCCCCCCTTTACCAGGGTGGGTTACTTCCTTGTGTAAGTCTCTCCAACAGTGAGAAGGATATGGTCTCAGGGAGCCTTGTCTTAGAGTCTGACTCCTGATGGGTCAGAGATCCTTAACTTCATGTTCTCAGCTCCAGCACTGAGCATCCTTGTCACATGAGACCTTGGAGAGGATTCATCAGAGTAGACATTTATATATAAAAAAGGAAATTTGCGTATTGTCTCATCTTCTGATATTTGCTTTAGGACTAGATATAAAGTAAATGTCTTAGGCCAGGAATGTTGAAACTTTTTGACTCTCAAGCTAGAAGACTCTCAGGAGTAGGTCAATTTGGGTAATTTCATTTTCCTTGGGAAAATTGAGGCCCAGAGTTCAGTCAGTGCCACATGCATGAGGAGAGATGTTAGCAGCAGGAAGAGGCCCTGTGTACACAGATTGACTATTTCTGGGCTTTGTAATGCAAAGGTGTTAAAATAGTGGGCCTGAGCTGGCTGTCCATCTTGTGACTCCACTAGCCAAGATTTTCTAAGGCTTAACTTCTGCCAGGCATGTTCTAAAAGCATCATGTGACTTTCTTCTCCTAATCTTACTAACTGCTTGATAAGGTTAAGGTTACTATTAACTTCATTTTGCAGCGAAACAGAAACACATGAAGTTAAACTAAACTACATAATGGGTAAGTGGAGGAGCTGGGATTTGAATCCAGGTAGTCTATTCCAGAGTCTATAGCTCCTCCTACCCTACTTATTTTAAAACTTCCTTGTAAAATTACATTTATTATTTACTTGTGTACATGTCAGAGGACAATTTCTAGTCAGTTTTTTATCCTTTAACTTGTGGGTCCTAAGGATCGAACTCGGGTCGCTAGGCTGGGCAGCAAGCACCTTTATGAACTGAGCCATTACTATGGCCTTAAAAACATTTATAAATTTTTACTATTGGGTTTATGTGATGTGTGCATGTGGTTGAGCATGCCTTTGCTGCATGTGTGTAGAGGTTGGAGGACAGCTTTGGAGTCAATTCTCTGTACCTTTATGAGAGTTCCAGGGATGGAATTTAGGTTGCCAGGCATGTACAAGAAGTGCCTTTACCCACTGAACCCACTGGCCCTAATTTTAAACGTTTTGCGGGGCTGGAGAGATGGCTCAGCATTTATGAGCACTTGCTCTTCCAATAGGTCCAGGTTCAATTCCTAACACCCACATGGCAGTCCACCTGTGTAACTGCAGTTCCAGGGGACCTGGTGCTCTCTTCTGACCTTAGCAGGCACCAGGTACTCTAGTACACAGACATACATGGAGGCAAAATACTCATACAGATATAATAATGTTCATTTCTATTCGCATCTACCATATGAAATAGTAAAAATTGTTAAGTGTTTGGTTTAAGTATTCCTGCAGGCCTTGTGTGGGGCTCTGATGTCACACCCGCCATACCTTGAGCAACTTGGAGCAAGTTGCTTTCTTTACATTTCAGTGTCTGCGGTGTACTTAGCACACTTGTGACTGGGCTGTATGGGCCCTCACATGTACAGCACGTGGTGAGTGCTCAGAGTGGTCGCTTCTGTTCAGAATTAAGCACACCTTTGCTCCCAGGGCTCTGGAAGCAGAGGCAGGCAGATCTCTGTGAGTTTGAGGCCAGCTTTGTCAGTTAGTGAGCTCCAGGCCAGCTAGGACTACTTGGTGAAAGAGACTCTTTCTCTCAAACACAGAAGTAAAGAATTACATCGCCTTTGTGAAGTGGTCTGCATATTTTCCTGATCTATCGCTACTTCACACCTGCCTGTTTAGTCATTAAATGCCACTGAAACATTTGGGAGAGAAAGGAACACTCCATATATTCTGTCCTTAATTTAAAGGGTCTCCTGCCGGCCTTTAAATTGTAAGTTAAGTGTCTATCTTTAGGGCTCCGAGGGAGTCTTTAGGATCTTCAATAGTTTGAAGTCTGGTATGCTGAAATATACGGGTGAAATAGTTCACCCAGAATGTGAGAGCTTCAGGTAAGTTGCCATTAGCCTTCCAGAGGGATGTATGAGTTTAGGTAATTGTCTTAGGACTGTTTTTGCCCTAAGAATAACCTAAGAAAGAACTTTTATAATCGACTTCCATTCTGTACAGTGGCAGTACAAAGAGTGAGCAGTGGGCTGCCTCCCACTTTTGAGTGAGATCCAGGTTAGCCCAGCATGGCTGCTTTCTTAGCCCTCGCTCTTTGTCTGGAGCTGAGGTTGCTGTCTCTTATCTAAGTAGATGGGTGTGAAGGTTGAGCACCCAGCAGGCTCTGTGCTCCTGGCAGGTAGCCGCTCCTGTAAACTGGTGTAATGCTCTTGGACTATCCTGGTCCCTTTGACCTTCCTACTTAAAGAGACTTAAAGACTTAAAGAGAGACTCTCCCCCAGTTACTTCCCGTGACACTCTCTGCAGTGCAGGGGAATTCACACAAGCGGAATGTACCTGAGGAATTCTGGTGTTAGATCTCATTGGTAGCCTTTCCTGAGCTAAAGTTTATCCTGAACACCCTGTGTTCTGGGCTGAGATGCAGCCTGGTGGAACTTTGCTTCAAGAAGCAGAAGACCTGGGGCTGGGGATTTAGCTCAGGGGTAGAGCGCTTACCTAGGAAGCGCAAGGCCCTGGGTTCGGTCCCCAGCTCGAAAAAAGAACAAAAAAAAAAAAAAAAAAAAAAGCAGAAGACCTCATCAGAACCCTTACTGTTAAACATGGGGCACCCCAAGAGGCTTTCTCAAGGATGTTGTGGGTGTTAGATACAGAAGACTTGTGGGGCCTGTTCAGCTTAGAGCAGTCTGGTCTGCATTAACTGGTAGCTATACATGTGGAAGATATTACAAGTAATCCTGCTCCCCTGGTACTGACTGATGTGTGTGCCCTCAGGCGTGGCTGAGTAGAAACAAGCTTTGGGTATTTTGCCCTTAGAATAAGGACCTGGAAATCAGGTAGAACTGGGCTGAGGGGAGACCTGGCAGCTAAGGTGAGTGTACTGTCCTGTCCTTTGATGGTGAGAGAAAACAGTAGTATTCCTTTACTGGTGGTACCAGGAATGCGCCTTTCCCCAGGAACATCAGAGAGGAGCTGCGTCAAGAAGGGATACTTGGGCCCATAACCTTTGGGGGTGGGGAAAGTCCCCAGGAATGGTCCTAGCTAGGGCAATTTGTCCTTCTGCAACCACCAGGGAGGGGATTTCCCTTCCTAAGGACAAATCTAATCATTTGGTCTGTGTTTCAGAATGGTGGGATGTGTGTGTGTGTGTGTGTGTGTGTGTGTGTGTGTGTGTGTGTGTGTGAAGATTATGGCCATGGATTTGGGGAGGAGGAAATCAAGTGGTTGCGACTGGATTAGACTGTCTCACATAGCCCTGTCCACATTATTAGTAGAACTTGGCTCTCTTTGTTACTTGTCTTACACAAAGAACAGCCCTATGGGATGGATTTGGGCTGTTCCAAAACCTCAGGCAGTTTCCTCTTTGCTTCCTGCAGAACACATGAAACTTACGTGGTCTTGCTATGTGTTAAAAACAGCCTTCCTCATATGCCTGTTTCATATCTTGTGTGTTTGTCTCTGGTCCGGAAAGTGGTGACTAATCACCATTTACCCTGCATTTTGTCCCTCCCCTGGCAGTGTGCTCTTCCTCCCTAAATGGACTCAGTTAATGCCAAGTCTGCCCAGGTTAGAGTGCCTGCTGTAGGCACATTGTGTTGCTCTGATGTAGATGTCAGAAAATGACTATCACTGTGGAGAGTGGTTCCCATCGTAGGTCTACATGTAACCTGCTGTTGTTCTGAGTGGATTGCCCAGTTGCAGTGTCTGGGGTGTGCACATGTTACCAGGACTCAGTGAGCTTTTCTCCCACTTGTATTGGTTCTGTTAGCATTGCCTTGTTCTTAGAATATGACCCAGATTTCAGTCGAATGCTCATGGATGGAGCTGTCTGGGAAACCTGCCCACTTGAGGACTTGGTTGTTAGTAATTAATTCAGCACATACTTTTAAAAATCCTTAATCTATGGCAGATGCTGAAGTCCAGAAATGAGTAAACTGTTCCTGCCTAAAGTTTGAGACCTGGTGGCCAGGGAACAGTTGTAAACAGGAGAATAGTTGTAAAATCTCATCATTTTAGGTGGGGTGTGGTAGAAGAGCCTAGAAAGAGCTTTATAGCTTCCTGAAGAAGCCAAGGAGGGGACAGAGGAGGAAGGAGGTGGTAAGCTCCCCAAGTTGGAGCTTCCCATGCCACAGTTGGCTAGAGCCCAAAACCCCCAATGACCTTGCTGGGCTGGAGCTCCTTGCTCTGTACAGTGGCCCCAGTTGGGCTGCATGTTGAAAAGTGGGGGAAGGTAGAGATGACGGGAGGGCCTTTGTATCTGCTTAGTGTGGGGAATTCGGGCTCAGTCTGTGCTTAGAAAGCATGTGACTTGGAGGCAGGCCACCTTCCTTAGGCCAACTTCCAAAGATCACCCTACAGCCTTGTCTCAGAAGCATGTGCTTTGTTTGTGCAACCTCCCCTTTTGGGGGCACTGGCAGAAGGCAGGAGGCCTGGAGTGTGGCCTCTGGTTTTATGGCATTGGTAGTACCAGGTGGAAGGGCCCAAGGAGCAGGTGGCCTTAGCCCTTTGCAGAGTTGGCTCTAGAGCATAGTTTTAGTTAGGATTACTATTGCTGTGACAAAACACCACGACCAAAAGCAAGTTGAGGAGGAAAGGGTTTATTTGGCTCACACTTCCTTATTTTGTTCATCATCAAAGGAAGTCAGGACAGGAACTCAAACAAGGCAGGAACCTGGAGGCAGGAGCTGATGCAGGGGTTTTGTTTCTGGCCTGCTCCCCCAAGCTTGCTCAGCCTGTTTCCTTTTAGAACCCAGGACCACCAGCCCTGGGATTGAACCACCCACAATGGGCTGGGCCCTGTCAATAACTAATTAAGAAAATGTCCTACAGTTAGATCTTATGGAAGCATTGTTGTCACGAGTCCCTCCTTTCAGTTATCTCTAGTTTGTGTGTTAAGTTGACATAAGAGTGAGTAGCCAGCACAAATATGCTGCAAGTGGAGCACTTTTCCCCTTTTAGGCTTATTTCCTCAAAGGCAGACACCCTGTTCCTGAGACTTAATGAATCACCAGAGGCCTCAGAGTTCATCTGGCTTTTCCCTGAAAGAGGCCCCAGAGACAGGGAACACCATGGCTCTGGGCTCGAAGCCCTACTTTCTTTTTTTTTTTTTTTTCCCCCCCGGAGCCGAGGACCGAACCCAGGGCCTTGCGCTTGCTAGGCAAGCGTTCTACCACTGAGCTAAATCCCCAACCCCGAAGCCCTACTTTCTTCCCCACTTCTTGAATAGGTTTGAGGGGGAGGGTCCTTGGAATTAATTCTATGAATGAGGTGCCATTGTCTGAATAAGATGGTTTCTCACCCCACAGACAGCACTAGCTAGGTGTTTGCCCAGGCCCTGACTGATGTGCACTCTTAAAAGCACAATCTCTTGATTACAGTTGAACTGCATCTCCTGCAGACACTCCAGACCCAGCTAGAAAACAAGGAAATATGGTTGTGGAGCACCTGTGAGGTCTGGTGTCTGGCTTCACCACATTTCCTTGTTTCTTTTGTCTTCAGACCAACCTGTAGTATAGTATTGTTAATGTTCACTGCTGGGGAGGCAGGAAGTTGAGGCTCAGAAAGGTTAAGCACCTCTCCTGAGGTCACCCCAGCTGATAAGTAGCAGAGCCAGAATTTCAGCTGTAAAGATTTCCTCTTCCGACCAAGGTCTTGTGCCCGTTTGATCTGCTGGAGTCTGATGGTGTTTTGATAATATAGTAACCTTTGCCTTTGTCAAAGATTAGCTCTTAACTATGTGATACATATTTCTTTATTCTTGCTTTAATTTAAAAAGAGTGCAACTTCCAATTTGTGTGGATTTGAATCTACTTGTATCTTTTCGTGATTCTTAACATAACAATTGGCTAGGTTTTCCCACAGCAGGGAACGCAGATGGTGTGTGATGTCCTTGAGGGACACATGG
Organism: Rattus rattus; assembly: GCF_011064425.1. Classification (NCBI taxonomy): domain Eukaryota; kingdom Metazoa; phylum Chordata; class Mammalia; order Rodentia; family Muridae; genus Rattus; species Rattus rattus. The sequence continues at coordinate 68,529,768 of NC_046164.1, forward strand.
CTGCTGGACTCAAGGTGGACATTAGGGCGAGCCATGCAAATTAAAATGTGCCAACACCTGCCGAAGGGACGCTCAACTCCCTGAGAATGAATTGAGTTTTTGTTGTAGGTTTAAAAACTTTTTCAGCCCTTATATAATTTTGTTTCTGTAACAACTAAATTTGCCTGTGTTTTTCTTGTGTTGTGGTACACTGTGGTTCTAACTTGTAAGAAAAATAGGTTATTAGTCAGAACAGCTCTGGAGTTAAATGAACCTTACTTGCAGGATCATAGTTTTCTGTGGCTCGGCTATTTCTGAATTCTGCCTCTCCATTCACTCCCTTCTGTTTCCATTTTTGCTCTTTGCTGCACTGTCTGACTGGCTTCTTCAGTTTTCTGGGAGGAGGAGATTACTTGCCTTCCCCTTTCTGCTTTTTAATCAGTTTGCTTCTGCTGCACTTAAGGAGCTTGGCTTCCTGAGGGCTGCAGAAGGCTTCTTGTAGAAGCTAGGCTAACATCTTAGCGAGTGAACTCCTGTGTCTGCTGTGCCCTGGCGTCTCCTGCCACTTCTTGTTTGATGAGAGCAGATGCTCCTCCTGGGCCAGGTGCCTGCTCGTTGCTTTCCTTGGTACTAATTTCCCCAAGGTTGTCTGTAGCGGAGCTGGGCTTCAGTCTGGAAGTAGCTGGGGGCTGGAGTTCTGGTCCTTAGGTTCTACTCTGTGGTCAGGTTAGGATGCACCATCCCTTCTCTAGTTTTGACATTTCAAAAGAAAACAAGTGGTAACTTTTCCCAGGTGAGGGTGACTGTGTGCTAGGGGCTCTGTTCTTCAGACTGGAATTTTCTCCTGGCTTGTGCCTGCCTCTTGGTCAGAGAATTGTTGGCATGGCTTTTGAGGTGTGTGTGGCCAGTGCTTTAGACTCTTCCCTCAAGCCCTGGCTTTTGCTCTTCTATTACTAACATATCTTCACTGAACTAACCTCCTGCCCTGGACTTAAGGAGCCTGTTCCAAGCCATTTAAAACTAGGTATGGCCTTCGTTCCGACCCCCAAATCCTACCTCTCTAGCTAAGTCTGATCTTGGACTGTTCTGAGGGTTTGGCTTCTGTTGTGAAGGAAAAGCATACCCTGTCTTGGGCTTGAGTGACCGTGGTAATGCTGTGGAAGGGAGTGGACAGTTGGGGTTTGCATGGGCAGTCTTCCTGCAGATGGCATGTTTGTAAGTGTATACTTTACATTGTTATTTTTCTATCTTAATGAAGTTAGCGTGTTTTCAATGCTGTTCTACAATGACTAGGACTGAACCCATGGCTTTGCTCATTCTAGCTAAGTAGCACTACTAAGCAATGTTCTCCCGCCCTAGTTCACAGCTTTAAGTCAGAGGTGTTCTGTTGACAGTTTGCCCCCTGTGTTATCTTTGTACCACTGTGACAGAAGGCCTGAGACAAGCAACTTGTAAGAATGAAAGGTGTATTTCAGCTCATTGTTTCAGAGAGTTCTTCAATCCATGGTGTTTTGGCCTTGTTGCTTTGGCCCAGGGAAGTATAGAATGCCATGATAGGAGCAGGTGACAGAAGAGTCCTGATTGGCTCATAGCACTCAGGAAACAAGATAATCTAGCTTTATCCAACCTCCTAAAGGCACCACCTCCAGTTGCACGACGGCCTTGGGACCAAGCCTTCAACATATGGGCATACAAGATCTAGAATGTAGCCTATTTCTACAAGAAAATGTCTTTCCTGCCTGGCACAGACATTTTACCTCCATTGCTGGCCTGGATGCAGGAGATGTGACTGGAGTGGGGGAGCTCATGGTGAAACTGTTTTCTCTAGATGATCCTCTGTGTGGGCTATTGTCCTGCTATTTCATGTCATGAGAGTGTGTTCAAGTTTTTGCTCAGAGCCTCGATTAGAACTTGAGTGTATGGGACTTTTTTTTTTTTTTAAACTTCTTTTTGACATGGAGTATCATGAGGGCTGGTCTCAAATTCAGTCTTGCCTGTCTCCCAGTGCTGGTTTTACTAGTGAGTGCCACCACATCCAACTTTCTCTTTCAAAGGCACCCTTTTAAGCAGGATCATCCAGCCTCTGGAGCTCTGTGTTCAGAGATATCTGAGGAATAGCATCTTAGGATCTATATACACATTTTTAATTCCCATGTCTGTATTTCTCTAGTTTCTTCTTGGACCAAGATGACTGATGGAAACCTTTCCACCTCTATGAATGGTGTAGCATTGATGGGCATTCTAGATGGTCGGCCAGGAGACTCCCTTCAGGACTTGCAACACCTTAGTATCAAGGCAGTGCCCAGATCCCTTTCAGTGCCTGACTATGGACCTACACTAAAACTTGGTGCTTTGGAAGATCGACACAGCCTTCAGTCAGTGGACTCGGGCATTCCTACCCTGGAGATTGGCAACCCAGAGCCTGTTCCCTGCAGTGTGGTCCACGTGAAGAGAAAGCAGTCTGAGTCAGAGATCATCCCGGAGCGGGCCTTCCAGAGTGCGTGCCCCTTGCCATCCTGTACACCCTCAGCTCCCACTGGCAGCGAACGGGAGCAAGCTGTGCGGAAGTCTTCCACCTTTCCCAGGACAGGCTATGACTCAGTGAAACTCTACAGCCCCACCTCCAAAGCCTTGAGCCGAAGTGACGATGTCTCGGTCTGCAGTGTGTCTAGTCTTGGCACAGAACTGTCAACCACATTGTCGGTTAGCAATGAGGACATCTTGGACCTCATGGTCACGAGCAATTCCAGTGCCATTGTGACGCTGGAGAACGATGATGACCCCCAGTTTACTGATGTCACCCTGAGCTCCATCAAGGAAACCAGTGACTTACACCAGCAGGATTGTGTTGCTGAGACTGATGAGGGGAGGAAATTGAGGCTATTGCAACCATTCAGCCACTTCTTCACAAGGTAACACCTTCGCTATTTGGAGCAGAGACAGGGCAACAGATGCAGACCTGTTGCCTTGTGCCTCCTTGTCTAACTGTAATGTCTCCTGTGCGTTGTTAGTAAGAGCTGTGTCCTACAGACAACTGTGCCTTTTCCTGGCACCTCAGTACTGTGGAGTAGTGTGTTGTGGCCAGGTCGGCTGCTGACTCAGCGGTTTGGCTTCTCACTGCCCTCTCCCCTTCTGTGTCCTTGGCTCACGTGAATAGTCTTTGTTGCTTGTTGGCCTCCTGCCTTTTGAGGGTGGGGTCACCCACAGGCCCTTAGTGCCCTTACTTTGTCATTCGCGAGTTACACTAATTCACTAAGAAACTAATGGTTTCTTAGGGCAGGCAAAAGGGTGCTGGTGAGATTGGCATCAGCAACTCTGTTTCTAATCCTGCTCTTAGTGGCAGACACTGGGGCTGCCATCTCCAAATGCTTTAGTCATGCTGCCAGTACCTGTCTGGTGGGCCTTTTTCTTGTATTCTGGTCCTGGCCATGCTATTGAGGGCACCCTGCAGCCACACAGTTCTTAATGTGTTGATCCTACCATGTGCTATGTGATGCCTTGTCACCCAGGTCCCCAACAAGCCTTCTGGGTTTCCTGTGTGTCCCTAGAGTACTCTGGGGAGTATTGCTTCTATTTCTTCCTCTGATTTGTTTTTATGCTTTTGTTCAGCAAGAGCATCTAAGGCTTTGTTCTAGGCAGGTCATATGGGAGTCACAGGGTGATGGACATGATCTTAGGTCACGATGGAGGGAGAGTTTATAATCTGGGGTTGCTATGCCTCCACCAGTCACAGAAGCTGAGGTCCTTTACAGAGGGTGTGGGTTTATGGATTATCTATTTAGAATTGTAATCTGCCCCACATTTGTTCTTTGGAGGCTTCTGGGCTATGAACTTTGCAAGTAGGAACATATGGCACATGCTTCTAGCAAGTCAGTGTTGGACTTTGCAATACTTGGTGTGATATGCTGTCTAGAGCTAACCAGAGACATGTAGCTACTTAGGGTTCCCCAGTTGCTTCATCAAGCAAATGTGAGTATTCCCAGTCAGTCTAAGGCCAGTCTTCAGTGAGATGGTCTTCACATGGCTTGCCGTCTTCTCCGGACACCTTTGTTCTTGATGTGCCCACTGGAGAACTTATTCAGTGTCTGAAGCCCTTGTGTGTGCTTCTGAGGCCTCCCATGCAGCAGTGCTGGGGGGTCTCCTCTGTGTAGCTGGCTGGATCCTGTTATTTGGATGAGTGTTTGCAGTTTTTCCATGTTGAGGAGTACCAGAGGGCCTTATGAGTGACTCCTCAGTCAATCTCAGGGGAGGAGTTGCCAATACACAGGTTTTCATAGTCACCTAGGAGACAGGGACCCTTAGCAAACCTGGAGACTTTGTGAAGTAGGGGTGCCTGGGAAGTAGTGCAGTGGGGACAGCTTGGTTTACAGGTCAGTCACATCCTAGCTATGTGACCTTGAGTATCACTTACCTTCACTGAGGTTACTGAGTCCCTCCCTAGCAGTACTGAGGAGGGCCGTGGGTGCCTGATGTGTCATTGGCTTTGCTTCACTTACCTCGTTGTCCCCATCATCACAGTGTTTGCTGTCTCTGCTTATTTTCCCCAGAATTGGAGTGAAGAGCTCCTGTGTGACTGTGGAATTAGGTGGATTAATATGTTTAAGGCTTAATATAGATAACCTGACACATGGATGAGGTCTTCATTAGGGTTACTGTTACTGTGATAAATACCAGGACCAAAAGCAACTTGGGAAGGAAAGGGTTTATTTGACTTATACTTCCATGCACTGTTCATCATTGAAGGAAGTCAGGACAGGAACTCAAACAGGGTGTAGGATCTGATACAGAGGCCATTCAGGGATGCTGCTTATGGAGGCTTGCTCAGCCTGCTTTCTTTCTCAGAACCACCAGCCCAGGGATAGCACCAACCATAATAGGCTGGGCCCTCTCCCCATTATTACCAGTTAATAATTAGTTAACAATTATAGCTGGATATTATGGAGGCATTTTTTTGATCGAGGTTCCCTCTTCTCAGGTGACTTTAGCTTGTATCAAGTTGACATAAACTCAGCACAGATGACTTTACATATCAGCAGTTTGGGTGATCATGGCTACTCCCTGATGTATCGCTACCTTTGTCTTATGGGGAACTGGGTAGAGGTGAGTTGCCTGTTGAAACTTCTTCCCCTTTGGAGAAAATACTTTGCATTTTGCAGTTTCTAGACCCTCTTATTTCTTGGTTCCTGCTTCTGAATTCTTGGTTGGCAGCTCTGACCCGTTATAAGGAGCCACACTGAAGCTCTGAAGCAGGGGATATGAAAACAAAGGAGTCCAAGTGAGACAGCAATGCACGGAGTCTGGTGTTGCCCCATGGAAACTGGGGGTGTCGCTGCCGTTTGTTTTACCTTTATTTTTGTAACATACACCCGTGCATCATATTACCCTGAGCTCTGCACTGGTTCCTGCTCTCCTAGACGTGGTGGATATCCTGGGAGGGTGGGCCCTGCAGTTGGGAACACTGGGTCAGGGCTCAGGTGACATAGGTTTATTGTCAGCTCTCTTAATAGCTGTGTGACCTTGTATAGCTTTAATGGGGAAAAATGGCTCCAGGAAGATCAAATAGCTAAGGCACCTGGCTTCCTGGGATTACTTAAGTAGTAGCTTTCTCTGGTTTGACCAGAGCATATTTTATTTTTTAATGCTTTTGTGAGCTTTTGACCCCACACTGTACATTTCTTCAGTTGAACCCATTGCCCAGTAACTTAGAGCAGAATTTCTGCACCACGCATTGTTAATGTTTGAGATGTGTACTTCCGTGGGCAGCTGTCCAGTGTATTGCAACATTCCTGACCTCTGCCCACTAGATACTGGCACCATCCTGCAACTGTGAAGACCAAAGTGTCTCTGGACATTGCCACATGTTCTGGGATGGCGATGGATGAAGCCTTTCTGATGCACTGGGCTTACTAACAGATGACAACTTTGCTCCCAAATAGCTTCCTCAAAGCTCATTTACTAGTGTAATTTGAGCAGAATTCCTCATCTTACATGGAAGAGAGCAGTGTTAAGGGATCCTCTGAGTCCAGTGTGACAGTCCAGTGGCTGAGGAATTCAGTAGCAATGCTTGTGGTGTGGCCACTTCCCTCAGGCTATGGGGTTGGTTTCCATGAAGCCAAAGGTTTAATCTGCTAATCCACATGGTCTAGGAAGTAATAATTAGCTTTTCCTGCTAATAATTATGGGGGCAGACACAGCCTTTGGGGATGTGCCTGGCTGTGCTTAAAGGTCTAGAATGATGGATTTTTCTAGTCTGCTTCCTGACCTGGCAGAGAACCCTTTGGGGGCACAGTCTATGTCTGGCTAGCATGACTTTTACTTGTAATTCAAAGACAGTGCGAAGACCATGGTGGTTTGAGAATAGGGCTGGGAGCCTCAGAAGCTCTGTCATTTTGCGCCGTGTAACCCTGAGAAAGCCATTTAACTTCTGCAGCCTCTAGCGTGTATTTGGGTGACCTGGGACTAATTACTTCTCTAGTGAAGAGGTAAGACGAGAGGGAAAGAGCCATAACTCAGGGTTAGAGCATTTGTCTGGTGTGTGTGAGGCCCTGGTTTCCATCCCTGGCACTGCAAAACAAATACAAAAACCACGCAAGCAAAGAGCTAATAATGCAAGTGTTCAGTGAGGAAATAGAAGTTAACTCGCAAGGCAGAGTGAGCTCCATACATATGCTGCTTTTGGCTTGCTTTTCTCCTTTTGTTGAGGTTTCATATGAGATTTCAGTGTTATTTTTAAAAATTGTCCTCCGGGTAAAGATATTTGCAACCACCAGTTTAAAAGTGAATCTTCAGATAGATACTTTGATATGATATGAATGTGTCTAACCACAGTCTTAGTTCCTGTACAGAACTGGGCTTTTGGGATTTGACCCATTGACTGGTGATCATAGGGTATGATAAATAGGAAATCTGTGGACTGGAGGCAGCTTATGAAGAGGTGGTGAATTCATTTACCAGGACGAGGGTGCACTTTTGTGTGCCTGGTGCTGCTCTTTGATTTGCGTGGCTTCCTTTTTCAGGCTGCATGGTAATGGAGAGGTAGCATGAGGTGGGACCGGGCTGCCTGTTTATCCTTTGGGCTGCTCTCCTTGTAGCTGCTTTTCTGGACTTTATTAGCTGCAGAGCAGATGTCTATTCCTAGCCTCTTGCTGCTAGAGTTTTGGACATGGATTAGGGCCATCCAGTTCCTCCCAGTGTGGGAGGTTTGAGACAGAAATAAGATGCAAGCCATTTTTTTCTCTTTGCTGCTCTCTGGTGCCTACTGAGGTTGGAGAAGTTGGAGGCTTTCCTGCAGTGTTGACAGTGTCTGTTTTCAGCTTCCTGGATGCCGAGGGCAGTTGCCGTGCAGGAAAGCCCTGTGCTCCCTCCCAAAGGCAGTGATATTGATTTCTTGCTGGCTTGAACGAGTCCAGCCACATCTGCACCTCAGGTAAATCAGTTCCGTGTTGCTCAGTGACCTACTCTAGGGGTCAGGGAATCATCAGAATCAGCTTCTTCCTATGACCTTGAGACCATCTTATTCCTTGTGTTAAATCCATTTCTGCTTTAAACACTTAGAATGTTTTTGTATCTTGCACTGGGAACTTAACTGATTCAGGAACATGCTGGTAATTTTGCTTCTATGTGTGAAAATCATGCAGAGGTTGATTAACTTGCCAGGGGATTCAAAGATGATGCAGGGCTGGGGTCTCTGACCTTTAGGTTTATGATCTGCAAGAGAGGAAAAGTTCACACTTAGGTGTTGTTGGGCAAAATGGGAGGTGTGTAGCCAGCACAGTAATATTGATTCAGTTTTATGTTGTTGACTTATTTTCTAATGTTACGATGATTTTAGAATTAGCACTAGGGAAATGAGAGATAACTGATTTATAATTATGACTTTCTTACAAAATCTGTTTGCTATTGTCCTATGTCTTAGTTTTGATGTGCACCAGAACACGTGCTGTGAATTGGAGCTGCTGCTGGTGTGGGCACATGCTTGTGCATGGCTGAGAAGCCTGGGAAGGAAGGCTGGGTTGTGGTTTCTTGACTTAGCTGTGCCGTGGTGTGCTGGCCTGTGGTCTTGGGTTAGGCAGGCACTCAGACTGAGTGTCTGTGTGCTTGTCCGTGAGATAAGCCGAGGTGTACCTGCTTGGGGGTCTGTGAGAATGAGAGAGCCATCTCACGTAATCAGCGGTTGAGCTTCCAAGAGAAGAACATTCCAAGATGGGCAGGCGCTGCCCAGGTCACTGTGTTAAATCTTTCTGCTGTGGGACGAGGACAAGAAACAAGACATAATCTAACTTAAGAGAAAAGCTAATAGATTGGACTAGGGCAAAACAAAAAGAAGGAAAATGGCCTGTGAAAAGGGCCATGAAACAGTTCCAGATGCAGAGGCCACTTATACACTCGGGAATCCCATGGGAATTCTAAACTGGGTGTCATCACATATATGCAGAGGACCTGTAGGGTAAAAGGAGAGGGAAAGTGTATTTAAATAAAGTAAACGTAAATAGAAATCTGACCTGGACAAGGAACTCCCGTGAGGCTGTTTGTCGCCTGCTGACATCTAGTATTGGGCACGCAGCCTGCCCTTAAGAGGAGTTTGTTCCCCAAACTGCCTGCCTGCCTGCCTGGGAGAAAACTAAATTTTCATTTGCAAGTGGTTGTCAACTGGAGATAGTTTCTGGGTTAGGGATGGGGGCATGTGTCCCTTTCTTTCAGTTCTTACGAGTCCATCTGGATCAGACCTGGGCAGGAGCTCAGTCTCTGTGAGTCTATCTGTTCTTTGATCCTGTTGTTGTAGAGGGCATAACTCATGTTTAAAACCTGAGTGATATTCCTCTGTATGGATTTGGCATAGTTTATCTGTTTGCTCATCAAAGGGCATCGCAGTTGCTTCCGAGTTTTGGCATATCTGAACAGCTGCTGTTGTAAAGAGCCATGTGGGCGGAGGGTTTTCAAATCCTTTGGGTACATCCCAAGGTATGCAGTTGCTATACTGTATAAGCCTGTTCAGTAGTGGAGAAACTGCCTGTTCTACAGTGGCTTCACTTTTTATATTCCCAGCAGCAGTGATGAGAATTCCCTTTGTTCTGTTCCCTCACCAGTGTTTGCTCTCATCCCTTCTTGTATCACTCTGGTGGTTTTGTTTTGTTTTTGGTCAAGTAGGATGTAGGGTCCTCAGCTGAAAATTCTCTGGTGTAAGATAACAAATGGTACAACAAAATACCATTGAGTGGATGTCTGGATACACCAATCCTGGAGACCGGGAGGTTCAGAATAGAGGTGCCAGTAGATTTGTATTCATGGACACAGCAAGGTTGTTTTGATGGATAGTGTCTTACTTTTTTTTTTCTTGTTGTTGTGGCAAAAAGCAACGGAAGGAAGGGTTTATTTTGCCTCACGCTTATTCATATAGTCCATCGTGGCAGGGAAGTAATGGTGACAGGAGCGTGTGGCAGGTGGTCATATGGCATCCGACATCAGGCAGCAGAGACAGGTGAGCCCATGGGACAGTGCTACTCGTCTTCAGAGCAGCTCTTCCTTCTTCCATTAAGCTTTTCTGGAAATGCCCTTATAGATCTACTGGGGATTTATTTCTGTGGTGATCCTAAATCCTATCAAGTTGGCAATCAAGGTTAATCATCCCAGACAGCCATCTTTTAAAAAATATTTTAATATTTATGGGGGTTGGGAGCATGAATGCCAGAGAAAGGTGTTGGATCCCTTGGAACTGGAGTTACAGATAGTTGTGAACTGCCTGATGTGGGTTCTGGGAACCAAGCTTGGGTCCTCTGTAAGAACATCAAGCACTCTTAACCATTGAGCCATGTCTCCACCCCAGTAGTCATCTTTTTGCTGTATCCTCACGTGCTAAAGGGGCAACTCTTTGGGGCCTCTTGTATGTGGATACCAGTCAGCCATGATGCCTTTGCCTGTGAGTCTTCCTAAATCTGTCACTCAGTACTGTCAACTTGGGGATTAGAATTTCAGCATGTAAATTTGGGGGCGGAGAACACAAATGTTCAGGCCTTAGCCACAAGGGTGGAGTATTGTGTTTGAGGAAAGGGGTAGGGCTGAGGTCATCCTGACAAGTAGGTATTGGGCAGGGAAGGAAACAGCTGGGTACTGCTGAGTGACTGGAAGCCAGCTAGTCAGTATGCCTGTTAACTTCTCAGCCCCAGCTTTGTTTCCCTTGAAACAAAGGCACTTGGGTGGGGCAGTGACTTAGGGTTTTACTGCTATGAACAGACACCATGACCAAGGCAACTCTTATAAAGGACAACATTTAATTGAAGCCGGCTTACAGTTTCAGAGCTTCAGTCCAGTATCATCAAGGCAGGAGGAGCATGGCAACATCCAGGCAGGCATGGTGCAGGCAGAGCTGAGAGTTCTACATCTTCATCTGAAGGAAGCCAGGAACAGACTCAGGCAGCTAGGAGGAAAGGTCTTCAAGCCCACCTCTACAGGGACACACTTCCTCCAACAAGGCCACACCTTCTAACAGTGCCAGTCTCTAGGCCAAGCATATACAAACCAGTGTTGTCATTTTTTTTTTATTACAATGAAGTAAGAAAGAAGTAGGAATTGTGCTAGGCAGCATGGGCCTCTTGCAGGTGATGGTACTCGGAAGGGAGGAGGTCAGAAGGAGCTCTGTGGTGACTGTGAGGTTTTCCTATCTGAGCCTATTCCATTTGACTGGTGGTTTAAGCTGTGTTTGGAGATGCTAGCAGAGAAGGTTGAGGAAAAGAGGCAAAGTGCCCTTCTTATGTATACTCACCCTTAAATGTTGAGGATGAGGAAGGCAGGATGTCGACTCAAGTTCCTTGTTCTGATAGGCACACTTGGCCTTGATAAAAGAGACCTTCCCATGGTTTAAGAAGGTTCCATTTATGAGTAGCACCTATCTTTCAGGCCGAGGTTGGTTTGGGGTAGAAGTTGGTGCATGGTTCCTGTCTAGTGGAAGGCCAGGACTCTGAATAGCCCTGAATGTATGCCATGCAGATGGTCCTTGTCAAGGGCCCACTAGTGACTGAAGTACTTAGGAAGTATGTGGGCCATGGTTGTTCCATGTGCTCTGCACCCTGGTGGGCATAACCAAGCACTGTCCTCTAGAGAGGTCCAGGTTACTATGGCAAGAGGGGAAGTGAATGCTAAGAGGAAATGCTCAGAGGAACATGGACCATCATCATGTGGGTATGACGTGCTACTTCCTCATTTCTCTCCAGGGACCCCACCCTTACAGCTGGTTGTCTACATTTGATGTTCCCTTCACATTCCCTGCTGGGTAAGAATCTATACAGCAACTCCTCCCTAAGACCAGCCTGCAGACACTTAGTGACACTGTTTCTTTGCTTCTCTTGAGAGGCCACATCCCAGAGTCCTGTATGCAGCACATGCTTAACCCAGAGAGCATGTTCTGTCCAGCCGTGGAGATCATCTGTATGTCCTAAGTAGTTCCTATCTTCAATAGACCAGCCCATGGAGGATGCTGGATGTCGTCCCAAGCTGCTCTATGCTAGTGCTTCAGCTGTATTGGCAGGCTCTGTGTTTAGTTCCTTGGGTATTGCCTGTGGCAACACTCAGCAGATTATCTCTGCTGGTTGGAACCCTTCACAGACAGACAACATGGGACCTGCAAGAGGGATGGATGCCTCGGCTGAATGACTAGGATGGCTGCTTTCCTGAGCTTCTGTGGACTTGCCTGGAGTAAGGGCTGAAGAGACATAGTGAAGCCCTCCAGGTGGCTGATGACAGACTCTTCTTTAGTAGCAGAAGCTGTCCGACCATGCCATCCCTTCTTGTGATAAATGGAGAAGTTGCTTTGTAGACATGTTTTCCTGTGTGTTAGGTAAAGATTTAGTTTCAGAGTCACTCATGACTAAGAGCTTTCCTGAATCACATCTCAGCTTATGGCCCCTGTCTTTCTGCAGGTCTGGAGACCCCTCCTGCAGTGGGTTCCTTCTACTTCTTACTGCATGTATACTTTAACAAGAAAGCCTCTGGGATCAGAGGGCTCCCCCCACGGTATTTTGCAAGTCCTCACTTGTGTGTTGTTGCTATGACGTGGCACTGTTGACTGACTGGGTCCCCTCTACTACACTGAGAAACCATCTTTCTGTTCATTCGGTGCTTGCAGTAGAGAGGAACTCAGTGTTTGCCATCATACATTTCCAGAGAGAATGTTCACCTGAGGACCCAGCTCTGTAGTAGGCAGGACCTGCCTGACCACACCTAAGATCTCGTTCTGCCTGTGTAGTCTGAGAGCATCTGCAGAGTGGTGATGCCCATGCTGCCAGACCATAGGTGCAATGGAGAAGGGGGGCAGTGTCAGGGAGGATGGGGATGAGAAGGCTGAAAGATTGTGTTTAGATAGGGTGCTGGGGCTTGCTGGACAGGTGGCATTCAAGTAAAGATTGGAGTTTGGGTAAGGGAGGTCTCTCCAAGGATATCATTGTGGAGACAGTGTTTCTAAGGCTGGTGGGTGGGGCTTGCCTTATTTATTTCCTATCTCTCTTGCAGTTGCTCAGGCCCTGCGTCAGAGCCTTGCTAAGCAGCTTACCAGCTCCTGGTCCTGGGCCCTCATGGCAGTTGGCGCTCACTTAGCACGTTCACTCCTTTTGGCTATCAGGAGTCTGCTTTGCAGTCTGGACTTGTGCTGCCCAGTGTGTTAGTCATTAATTAAAGCCAATTAAAATAACCTAAAGTGGGAAATTGAGATCCTCAGCCTTACTACCCACAGTCAGGCACTCAATAGCCACGTGGGAGTCAGCCACTACTGTAATGAGTAGCTCAGATGGGTACATTTCCATTGTGGTGGGGAGTTCTGTTGCCAGCCTAGTTTAGAGGACAGCCTGTGACTTTATTTTTAAATTTGTCCCTTTGATAGAAAAGCAACCCAGAGTGACTGTTTAACCAGCACATTACAATAAAAGGGGTAAAATAATGAAGCTGAGAGAAACCTGCAAAGAACCATGCACAGGGCCAGGGGCATGTTGACATTGATTGCTCTTGACCACTGAGCCATCTCTAACCCTTAAATACTATTTAAACAAGCTCCCCTTGTTTAAAAATGTGCAGCAAGGCTTTGGGCGTCATTATACTTTCATACCTACTATACTTTTTATTTCCTTACAGACTTTTTATGAGTTTTAAATGTTAAAATGAAATAGACTTAGTGCTGCTTGCCCTGCCTCAGAGTAGAGCACATGCTTAGCATATGTGGGGTCTGGGCTTTGTGCTCAGCACTGTAAAAATCAAAGAACAGTATCAGCAACAGAGACTCACTGACTCTTTCTATGGATGGTGTCCTACATTTTAACATAGAGAAAACAGTTTCTTACATAATTAAAAGTTGTTCATATATTTATTCATGAGTATACTAAGGTACGGTGATCCTGTAATGTATGGTATAGTATCTTTGTGGTCTTCCTCCCTATGAGTCATTTACTTTCCTATCAATAAGGAAATGGGTTTCGTTTCCGCTGTGTATACTACAGCCTGCTCGGGTCCACATTTTAGATAATGAAATAGGGGATTGGTTCCCCAGAATTGCTACTTCATGAACGTTGTCCTTGATCACTGTCACCTCTGACTGCCCTCCCCACCCCTCTCCGCTGAGGGCAGAGTGCTATGTGCCAGGAGCTCTTGGGGGAGGCTTCCAAACAGTGAACACCCAGACTCTGTCTTATGAATAATGTACACGTAGCAGTGGCTATTGGAATTTGCCATTTCTTTGCCCTCTGATTAGTGTGATATGGGTTTGGAAAGGACTTCTTTCTTTAGCCTTCTCTTTTCCTTATAGACTGTGGCTTCAGTGCTCTGCTTCAGACGTTGTGCTTCTGCCTGAGGTGCTCCCCCCCTTCTACTCCTTGTTTCCGCCCAATTGCAGCATTCTTAAGGGATAGCACAACAGACACTCTTCTCTGAAGCTTCTCTAGCCCAGAGGCGGCTCCTACCACAGCACAGTACTTCCTGCCTCCTACAGGGCACTATAGACTGGAACTGTCACTCTGTCATTCTGCCCTATCTCCTACAGGCACCCTGTAGTCTGTTATTATCACCTTGTCCTGTCTTCTGCAGGTCTCCTATAGTCTAGTATTGCCATGTGGCCTTGCTTTCTCTGTGAGCTCTCCCAGGACTGGGCCTGAGTCTTAGTCATTCCTGATCTCAGCTCCTCCCAGCTGAGGTTCCTCAGTGTTTTAACATGAACAGCATATAGTGGCTTGGTTCTGTTCACCCATACCAATAGACTCGTGTTTCTGGAGCCAGTGTAAGTGATACTCTATGGCTTGGTGTTTGCTGTATGAGAGAAAACAGGGGATCTGCTGGCTTATGGGGAAAGGGACCCAGATTTGTTGGGGTACAGGAATGGCACATTATGTTTTAGAAGCCCATTGGGTTAGGAATTACTTCCAACTTGGATCAATGGGCTAGAAGAATTCGAAGACACTAGACAGTACACGTACTGCAGGGCAGGGCTTGTTGATCAATTTTGCTTTAGTGAATAGAAATGGGGCACAGATTTAAAGCAAAGTCTAAAGATAACTTCTTTCCAGCAGTTTCCATAAACATAGTTATCTTAAATACATAGAGTAAAACATCAATTAAAGAAGTAGGAAGTGTTTATTGGTTAAAGAGCAAAGTTCTTAGCTCAATAAAAGTGTCAGAGACACATTAACAAAATGTTCAGCAGGAGATACTCAGTGACCAAACATGTGTCTCCGGCTTGTGGAGACCCTAGATTTAGTCCTTAGCACTGAAAAAATAATAATAATTATGAAAACACCACTTAATGAGAAAGAACAACCAAGTTCCACTCTTAGAGGTTAGTCTTAACTGGATTAGGGTGAGACACAGGCACCAGAACTTGTAAGCTCTCCTAGGGCAATCTGGAATGTAGTGCAAGCAAGGCCAGCTCTCAAGTATAGGCTGTGCTTGGAGAGCTCTTCCCTCTTCTGGATGCGACAGGCAGGTGGTTTCCACATTGTCTCCTCTCTGGGGAACGTCATCCATTATGATATAAATAAAGTGCCTTCCAGTGGAAAGCCTCCTGGAGAAGGGACCTAGACTTGTGGTTGTCAATAATCACTTCCAGTATTTGGCATAGTTTGTACATAGTTGATCCAATATGCATATGTTGGATGAAAAAAATAACTCATCATTATGTTTCATGTTAAATGAGATGAGATGCTTGGCCTTATGTAATCAGTCAACTGTTGTCTGTTAATAAGCACATTGACAAATACAGTCCTGGGAACTGAATGGTGACCTCACTGTAACATAAATGAAGGTGGTGGGGCTCATTTCTGCCCAGAGTCAGGCAAGCTAGGCAGCTGGGATTTGAGCCACATTCTGTTGGAGTCCATATCCCAGGAATACACTTTCCACCTTTAGTCAGACTTTTCTTCTCTCTAGTGCTAAGGGAGTATCGTCTTCTCATGACTCCCCTGAGATTGTTGCAATTTCAAGATTACTTATGACTACTATGTAGACAGACTCGTGACTATTGACCGATTTCCCCTCTCTTTTTCTTTCTTTTTTTTTTTTTTAACATCTCAAACTTCCAAGCTCAAATGGCATCAGAAATTCCCTTTTTATTTTGGGATGCTGAGACTAAAACAGTATAGCACAGCAAAACAGAGGCCAATTTACTCCCTACGTGCAGAGTATAATGCGACAGTACACAGGCTTTCATAGAAAGTACCTTTTACCCTGAGCTATCTTCTTTCATGTTAGAAAAAAAGACCACTCCAGGTCGGAGACATAGCCATCTTACTTATAAATATGTACTATGTCCAAGGACCTGGGTTCCATTACGAGCACCAAACCAAACTGTTCTTCTAACCCTCGGTTGTTCAACACGGTCAGGATGCTGCCCTGTAGCCACCAACTTCATGGACCCATGACTTCTCTGGTCAGCTCTGCTCAAGCCCTACAGCTTAAACCAACAGAACAAGCACTGCTCCACAGGCCACCATAACAGAGTCAGCTGAACACTGGACATAATCCAGTCAGGCCTTGTGTCTTTGTTCAAGATTTTATTAAACGTCTTTACAAGACATCATCCAGCCTCCAGATGCAGCTGCCAAGACCCTGTCATGCTGTAGGCACTGGCTGAGGCATGGCGGGTGGCTCTGGCTTCCCACCCTTCTGTTCTGAGGTGGGGGTGGTGGGCAAGACTTCATCTTTAGGTTCCACAATGCTCACATGATCAGGCAGAGGCTTCTTGGGACCAATCTTACCACTTGGGTCCCAGGGCAGCATGATCTTCACTTTGATGCCCAGCACGCCTAAAAGACACCAGGGTTAGGACTGAACTGGGCTTTCTCCCACCACACAAGAGGACAGCGGGGAGAGCAGCATCTGTTCAAAAGCACTGAGCTCTGTTCCCTTCTCAGACAAATGCCTCTAAATCAATCAGTATGCAGGACACTTTTGCCAAGGGACACACTTACAGCACCACAGAACATGGCACTCCTTTCTTTTTCTTAGTATTCAGTTGGAGATTAGGACTAGATTACGAATTTTTAGTAATGTATATTTTATATTTATGTAGCCACTTTCATGCAGTTTCCTTTTTTAGATTTAGTTTGATAATTTTTAATTATGTGTAGGTGTGCATGTCTGCATGTGAATATATGTGTACCTGAGTTTAAGTTCTTGTGGAGGCCACAGGCCAGAGGCATTTGATCCCCTGGAATGGAGTTACAGAAGGTTGTGAGCTACCTTATGTGGATGCTGGGAACTGAACCTGGGCCCTTAGGGAGCGCACAAGTATTCCTATGGTTGATCCATTTCTCTAGCTCCCTTTGCGTTGCTTTCTTTTATTCCTTATAAAAAAAAATCTAAATTGATTTTAGAATGGAATCCCTGCTTCCTTTCTCCTCCCTGTATTTACATGTTAGGGAGTGTTTGGAAGACTTGGGAGGTTGTGGATAAAGAAAATACGGCCCTTGTGAACTCTGGAGACTTGCAGAGGAGCCACTTTGGGGTTAGATTAATGAGTTACCCAGGAGGTTTCCTGCCAGGCCTTGGGATACACAGAACAAGTAGGAAGTCTCACCCATGTAGTAGGAGGTAGAAACGAGATCCTGAGCCTGTAAGGTGTTTCAGCAGGTTAAGGCTTTTGCCTTTTACCAAGCCTGATTACCATGATCCACATAGTGTTCCCTCCACATACAATTGAAAACAAACAAAAAGATATTTCCTTTAAAAGGGAAGGAGAGAGAGAAAGAAAGAGAAAAGGGAAGGAAGGGAAGAAAGAAAGAAAGAAAGACAGACAAACTAGAACCCGTGCTGCCAGCTCTTTGTGTAAATGTCTGGTGGAAGTGGTTTGGGAGCATGCAGGGGCTGTGTGGGGAGGGATTTCCAGCTGAGCCACAGAGGACTGTGGTAGAGCTGAATTCACTTTGCTGGAGTTGAGCGTACAGCAAAGCACACATTGAGTAAGCACATTCATACCAATGCCACTGGATTAGCAGTCCGCAGAAGCCTCTTTGAGACCACTTCCCTCACAATATCTGTCCTGAAGAGGGTGACCATTGTTGAGATAAATGGAGTAACCCAGTGTGCACCCCTGGGTTTGGAATCCTTTGCTCACAGTGTGTGTGTGTGTGTGCTCCTGTGGATGGTACTTTGCTGAGTTTCAGCAATGAGGGGTGATGTTGATCATAGTACTTTGGTGCCTGTGCTTTGAGGCACACATACCTAGGCAGAATCCCAGAGGCTGCTTTGTCCACGCCAGGCCCCTTCCCAGTATGGCTACAGCGCTTCACACTTCATTGGCTCATCTGGGAGTCAGTTTGGTCCGTAGCCTCTCTGGATATGGCTATTGCCAATGTTGTTTTTATTGTTCATCCTGGTGACAGGATAGGGCTGTGCCAGTTTTAATTTACATTTTTATTCTAATAATAGGCTGCATCTTTTTATATTGTATTTGACACTTGGAATTTCTTTTGTAGTGGTTTTTATTTATTGTTTATTACTGTTTTTCCCGGAAGGCTGGGAGGAACTTAGGCCTTATACATGCTAAGCATGTGTTCCATCTCTGGGCTGCATACCCATAAAAATTGATTTGTATATTCAGGATAAGCATCCCTTGTCAGATTCATGTGCCACAGATACCTTGTCCTTTGCTGTGGCTCACTTTAATACACACACACACACACACACACACACACACACACACACACACACACACACACACACACTGCTTATCATGTTGCCCAGATTGGTCCCCTATCCCCAGAACTAAATACATGGTCTTTATTTCTTCCAGATCAAAGATTGGGTATAATCATATATAAAGATGAAGAATCAAGTTTTGCAACCTAAAAATATTTACTTCTTAAATCTATATTAATACTTTAGTAAACTTTACAGAAAAGATAAGGAGACACACATGTACATTTATAGAACTGCACATCAGTCAGGCCAGATCCTGCGGAGAGAGGTCCTCATTTATCTGTGAGGACAGAGCAATTCTTGTTTGGACATAGACCATCTTCTCTGACATGAGCCGCTCTTCACCTCTTGATGGTTTCCTTCTATACGTGTGTATGTCTAGTTGTCTGCTTCTCAGAGCAGACATTTACCTTCCTCCACCAGTGGAGGGCTGGGGCCATGAAGGTGACTGATCCGACCCATTCTTCATGGAGGGTTTCCTGGTGGCCCTCTTCCATCATCATATCTGGAATCAGAGGGGCTCCCATAGCCTCTTCTTTTCTTCACATCTTGCTGAAGCAGAGTTTGGGGGGGAAAAAACCACAAATTTTGGTATTCCCCAGAAGAAATCTGTTATGAAAGACAATCTCCATGGGGACTGATTCTGGCTGTCCAACACTTGACCATTCCAGTTGTAAACCATCTTCCCTCCGGTTGCCCACTTCCTAGCGACAGAGAAGACCGGATGCCCTGATGTTGCCATACTTAGCCTCCACCAGATTGGTCTTAAATTCCTGGATTCAAGTGTTCTTCCCAAGTGACTGGAAGTGGAGATCTTATTTTAATTTTCCTAATGTTTGTTATGTTTTGTTTTTGTTTGTGAACAAAGGTATTTTAGAGTGTAACCAATTCTACCTTACCCGTCTTCCTTTTATGAGGTGCGATTTCTTGTGCCTGTGTAGGACTGTCGCTGTCTTCTTGTTGTTTGCCATTACCAATAGATCTGTGATTGTCTGAAGGAGCCCTTCCATGCCGTATGCAGATTTTCTTTCCCCTGAATCTTTGAGGGGTCCCGTGAGTGTCTCCTGCCCTTCCTGTCTCCTTCACTAGCAGCGTGGTGTTCTTCAGTGGCTCTGTGAGGCTGTAACTGCCTACCTGTGCTCTCCTGCTTGCTCTTCTGTGACATTGCCTTGGCAGCTTTGCTCCTTTGCATTCCCATAGCAGTTTTTATAGTTCTGCAGTTTCCTTTTGAAAAAATTCCCCAGCGTTTTGTTGGGAATTTTATTGACATAGATCAACGAAGACTTCTTACCTTGAGTGTGTTAGTTTCTCCATTTAGTGTGTTAGTTTGGGTTTTTGTTTGTTTGTTATGTTTTTTTTTAATGTAAAGTCTTTATGTTTCATTAAATTTATTTTTTAAAAAATGGGCTGGTCAGATGCATCAGGAGATGAAAGCATCTGCTGCTGCCAAGCCAAGGTCATCCCCAGGACCACATGGTGGAAGAAGATCCTGGAGTTCCACAGGTTGTTCTCTGACCTCCACGTGTGCACCGTGCCACGTGCTCTCCCTAGTGAATGAATGAATGAGTGAATGAATGAAGGGTCAAACGTTCTAAGATACTATTTTTTGATAGTTTTATAATATAATATATAGTTGTGACTCTGAGTAGTGTTAATTTTTATGTATACCATTTGAGTCCTGTGGTCTGGCTAAATTCAGTTACTCTAATAGCTTATCTGTAAACTCTTTTGGATTTTCTCTTAGACTGTCATAACTGTCTGTGCATGACTCCTTTTCTGTTTGTTACCGCTCATCTTGTTTTTATTACCTTGTTGCTTCCTCACTTCCTCTCCAGTGCAGTGCATTGAGGTGCTGCTAACAAAGTCCTTGCCAGGGTCCTGATCCCTGAGAGAGTGGAGAGAGTGGTCAGCATTGCTGTAGCTCTGATCAGATGGATGGCTTTCTATTGGCTATCTTTACTTAAACTAGGACATTCCTTTTTATTCCTAGGTTTTTAAAAGAGATTTATTTATTGATTATATATAAGTACACTGTAGCTGTCTTCAGGCACACCAGAAAAGGGCATCTCACTACAGATGGCTGTGAGCCACCATGTCGTTGCTGGGATTCGAACTCAGGACCCTGAGCAGTCAGTGCTCTTAACCCCTGAGCCATCTGTCCAGCCCCTATTCCTAGTTTTAAAATCTTAAAAAAAGTCATGCCTGTCTTGCACTTTATTGAATGGCTTTTCTCCATCCATTGATGGCTGTGTTTTCTCCTTTAGCTTATTCTATTTGTGTGTGTGTGTGTGTGTGTGTGTGTGTGTGTGTGTGTGCGCGTGCGCGCGCACGCCATTTTTTTTTTTCTTTTAATGATTTCCTATTCTGTGTTCTCAGATAGTTCCTCTGATTTTCTTTGGGGCTGATTGGGTGGCTCAGCTGATGGGTGGTTGCTACTCATAATGAGTTCAGTCCCAGAGACCTCTAATGTGATGAGAGAACTGACTTCTGTAGGTCTGATGTCCACAGGGATGCTGTGGTACACACACTTCCTCTACACACAAAATAAATGAAAATGTAATAAAAAGATCTTTTTTGGCAGTTGAAGCTATGGATATATTAAAACTTACTGACCTATATATGCCACCAAAGTCTGACTGCCTCTGAATTCCACAGTAAAATACTCCAGTGCAGTGTAGGGACTTTTAATATTTGTTGATACTCCGCTTATACCCTGCCCCCTTCTCCATCACTACAGAGCGAGCCCTGGACTTCTTGTAGCCCAGGCAGGGATTGTCACTGAGGTGCTTTTCTTAGTAAATGATGCCAGCGAATGGGTTTGTTGAGTGACCTAATAAATTTCTTGGGATGAACCTTGGAAAGGAGGACTGGGAAAGGCTTGTTCTTTTAAGTGTCTGTATTTCTACTTTCCATGTTTGGAAGATTGCCCGTGAGGCCATCTGAACCTTGTATTTTTGTATGTGTCTTAGTTTTAAAATTATGGGGTCAACATTTTTTTTTTAGAATTTTTTTAAAGATTTATTTATATATTTAATGTTAGTACATTGTAGCTATTTTCAGACATACCAGAAGGGGACATCAGATCTCATTACAGATGATTGTGAGCCACCATGTGGTTGCTGGGAATTGAACTCAGGATCTCTGGAAGAGCAGCTAGCCCTCTTAACCTCTGAGCCATCTCTCCAGCCCTGGAGTCAACATTTTTATTATCCTATACTATATAACCTCACTTCCCCACTTCTTTTCTACGTATATCAAGTGACATTGCTTTCCTTGGAGTCACTACCTCCTTGTCCCAGATAAGGTCACTGGCTGTTCAGCAGATGTTTCTGGTGTAGCTACAGACAGTATCTCTCTGAAGTGCTGAGAGAAGAACTGACAACTGCCTGTGGAAGGGCTCTTACGGGACTGACAGTTGGCATTTAAGTTGATGGCAGCCCCCGGAAGAATCAGCCTGTAGTAAGTGCTGGTGGGTTTAGAGTTTAGGTACTTGTTGAACTTGAGGTCGTTAGGTCTTTTTTGTTTTTGAGCCAGGGTCTCACTGGGTATCTTGGTGTAGTTCAGGATTGTCTCACACGCTTGGCCCTCCTGCCTCAGCTTCTGGAGTGTTGAGTTTATGAATCATCACATGTAGGGTGTTGTGTTTTTTTTAAGGCAGAGTCTCAGTAGCTCAGGCTGTTAGACTTATATGCTGCCAAGGAGGACCTTGAACTCCTTCACCCATGGAGGTGAGAAGATGACAGATTTCTTGAAGCCGGAGTTGAGGAACCAAAGTCAAGTCCTGTAGAAGAGCAGGAAGTGCTAAATACCACTGAGTCATTTCCAGCTTCTGTTTTGTTTTGTTTTGTTTTGTTTTTGAGACAGGGTTTCTTTGTTGTAGCCTTGGCTATTCTAGAACTCACTCCAAAGACCTGGCTGACCTTAAACTCACAGAGATCCGCCCGCCTCTGCCTTTGAAATGCTGGAATTAAAGGTGTGCAGCACCTTCTTCTAACTTGTGTTTTGTTTTTTAAAACAGTATCTGCGGGGGTGGGGGGTGTTGGCCTGGAAACTGGGAAAGAGAATAACAATTGAAATATAAATAAGAAATACCCAATTTAATAAAGATGGAGAAAAATACCTCAAACAAACAAACAAACAAACAAAAACAAAAAACCAGTACCTGCAGTTGTGAATGAGAGGAATTTCTCCAGTGTTGGTTTTCAAAGGTGCGTTTGGACAGGACACCCGACTTGAGCCACTTGCTTAGCTAAACATTACTCATCCTTCTCTGTCCAGCACAGTGTGGTCACAGGTATTGCTTGGGTGGCAGTTTGCACAGTGCTGTAGCACGTCTGAGTATGAAGTGACAGTGAGCCTATGAGCAGAAAGTTGCCTGTCCCTTCTTATTTGACTTGTGCTAGAACTGTGTCCTGGCCTGGGAACCAAGCACTCAGGCTTTGCTGCTCTGCTTTGCCTGCCTCTCTGCTCCCACCCTTCCTGTGACATGTAACGTGCCCCACCCCTGCCCTTCCAGCCGATCTGCTCCATCCTGCAAGTCTTCACCCTTCAGAACAGGTAGAAGGACATTGGTGTGGCTCTGACACTGTGTTTGCCAGGTATGAGGCCCCAGGAGATTCAGAGTGTCTGTGGCTGGTCCCTGAGAACTGTGTGGTCACAGTAGTATCATGGCTGTTTCCTCTTTGCTTCTGCTCATGGACAGGTGAGTGGCTGTTATGCCTCTCTAGCTGTGTAACTGGGGACAGCCAGGGCAGGGTCTTTCTCATTGTGGTGGAGGATTTGGTGTGAGATAACTTGATGCCCTTGATCCGGTAGGGATGTTTCCTTGGGTGGCTCTGTTTAAAATGGACATACTCACTTGTGTTTAGGGAGGATGTTGGAGATATAGCTCTTTGGGGCCTGTTAGTGCAGACATGCCTAGAACTCTACTAGTGTCCTGACTTGGTTTCTGTGTAAGTGTGGGATTGCTGAGGAAAATGTGTCTGTGTAGCAGCCCTGTAACTGTTGAAGTGGGCTAGCTTTGTTTCCTTGCTTTCTCAAAGCTAGGCTAGAGACGACTAATTGGATGCACATACACTCCAGACTTTGAGGGTAGAAGTACACTATGATGGACTGGAGAGGATCAGCCATGTTCTTTTTCCCTAGGTTCTTCTTGGCCTCTTCATGTTTATTTGGTGGCTGAATGCTGGGAGGGGAATGTAAAATGTGTGACAAATGCCTGGTCAGCTCCAGGCTGTCAGAGGGTGACAACAGGCAGCTGTGACTGGAAATGGACCAGCAGCTCTCCTGGAGATGAGTGCCGCAGTTCAGCTTTGGATTCTGATGTCCTGAGCCCTAGGAGGGAAGGGATAAGGAATGATGGTGGGATCCAGTAACAAGCTGCATGCCCCTCACATGTGCAGAACCCCGAGGGTGGAGGCCTTTACACAGCTTCACTTCCTTGACACCTCAGCAGCTTTAGAAATCCCACAGGAGTGCCTGGCTGGTTGAACCTGCTCCACCAGGCCAGGGGCTGCTATCTACCCACTCAGCCAACCTCCTCCTCCAACTGCTCCTAGTTCCATGTGGCTGGATGTCTCCTGGAGTGCTCTAGAGCCTGGTTTCCTCTATAGTAGTGTCCAGTAGCAATCCTTCTGTAACCCTTATAAAAATCCCTTGGTCAAGATTTTTACATTTTTTATTTTTAAGACAGTCTTGTGTAGCCCAGGCTGGCCCCAAACTTATCATGTGGTCAAGCATGACTTAGACTTCTGGTCCCTCTGTTTCCACCTTCTGAGTGCTGGAATTACAGGCATACTCCAGTGCCTTGGTTAATGGAGCCTGAACTGTGTCCTCAGTGCCTTGGAAAGTGTGTTGTAATGTACCCAGGACCTGCTTTGGGCACTAGAGATGAAGCAGTGACTGGCAGAGGCAGCCTTGGGAGCTTTACACCCTGGTGAAATACTAGATTGACATTGTCCCTGTGTTCTCTGTGACTGCCCTCTGAGGGCAGGGGCCAGGTGCATTCCTGCACACATCTTGTTGTCAGTGAGATTTCATATTGCTTTTGAAGCCGTCTTTTGTTTTCAGTTTATCTGAAAAGTTAATGAGGACAAGTGTAACAATCCAAGGCCAGAGGCATTTAACAACAGGGTATGGACTTTGGCTCTAAGTCCTTGCTAGAGTCTCCCCGGCTGCTGACATGCTCCAGGCTTCACATGCCACAGGGCTGGGACTAAATTAAATGTAGGGCAATGCTAATGATTCTTAGTCTCCAAAAGCTCTCATCATTTAACCCTAATTTTGTGTTCATAATTAATTTTTTTTCTTAGAGGGTCTCCTGTCTAAGCTATCAAAGCTTAGAGAGTCCCTAAAACTCTCGGTCAGGCCCTCCCTAAAACCAGATGATGGAAATGCTGGTGTTAGCTATGTGATAAATGGGGGCAGGGCTGGGTGCTACAGGCCAACATATACTACAGGCTGCCATGGCTCTGGCTCCCTGGGCTGCCACTGTGCTCACATAGGATATTCAAGAGAAGCCAGAAACCCAGGTAGGTAGGGGTGGTGTGTGTGTGTGTGTGTGTGTGTGTGTGTGTGTGTGTGTGTGTGTGTGTGTGTGTGTGTGTGTGTGTGTGTGTGTCTGTCTGTGTGTGTGTCTGTGTCTCTGTATCTGTCTGTGTCTGTATGTCTCTTTCTGTGTGTGTGTGTGTGAGAGAGAGAGAGATTTCTAAAACAAACAAACAATATTCAACCAGTAATTGACATTGAAGAGCACTCTAGAAAACAGAGCTTGTTCTTACTGTACCATTGTCTTGAAGTAGATAAGTGCCTGAACTGCTTGAGTTAGTGTGGCTGGGTTCTTACCAGGAAGACCATCCCTTACCCATGTGATTCTGCAAGCAGGCGATAGAGGAATGAGGGTATCTGCATGAATGAGGTGGACAGTTGAGCAAGCTCTTTATCATCCCCCTTTCCTCTGTCTTAGAAGTGGAACAGAACAGGAGAATGGTTCCCTGTGCTGCAAACCACTCTTCTGATAAGAGTCAGCCATTTATCGCACGCACTGAAAGAAAACTCAGACTTGTGGGTCATGTCCAATGCTATTTATTTCCTCACTTGACTTGGGGAGGCCTGACTGCCAGGCGGGTGGTCTTAGGAGTTTACCCAACACCTTGGAATATTACCATTAATCTTAACCAGAAGCCACAGGTGGTGTTTACTTCTGTGGGGCAGCAGGTCCATGCTAGAGGAGCACACAGAGAAGGTCAGTATCTATCTGGATGGCTATTTCAGTTGGGAAGTGTTTAGACAGACGAAGGTGAAACTTTCATGTGACTCAGGTTTCCTTGTGATACCGTGATGGGCATTTCTATCCTCTTGAAGCTGTGATCCTTTTTCTTGTTCTTGTGCAAGGCTTCTGGTTCCTGTTATCTTTGGATACTGCCTCCTTGGCCATCTTGGAGGAATCCAGGCTGCTGGTGGAGCAGCGAGTGCTTGGTGCATTCCTGGGAGAGGAACCTGTGGTTTAAGTCTGATCTCGGAAAGTCAAGGGGTGGAGGCTCAGAGTTAATGGGGAATCTGAACAGAGTGGGCTGGTCCTGTGGGTTTCCCATATTGTGAGGTCCCTGGGGGCAGATACTGCTTCCTATGCTCTGTCTCACCAGCAGCTGAGCATAGTGTTTGCTACACATCTGTTGAGATGTGCTACTGTCCAGATAGCTGCCATAGGTGGCCTCCACGGGGTCTGTATTTTAAGCTGGACCTGCAGGCACCCTGGTAGCTGCCTTCCCAGCACAGCATTAACTGCTTTGTATTTGTAGCTGGACCTGGGTAGGTTATTATCTCTTAAGCATCCTGATATTAGTGGTTCTAGGAGGTGGAAATAGAGGTTAATAGATGTGTCTTACCTACACACAAATAAAACAAAAACAAAACAACACACACACACTGGCTGGGGATGGACAGGGAGAGAAATGAGAACTGATTGATAGCTTACTAGGTGTCATGACCTCTGTCTTGTCCTCCCTCTCTTCCACTGTGTGGTTGATGGAAAAGAGAAAGGTTAGAGCTAGGGTACAGGGCCTCTGGCTAACGCTCAAATGTTCTTGACTTTCTTGTATCTGCCCCACTGAATGCCTTGCCCTTAGTCCCTACCTTCCCCTTCTAGGCTTTGGTATGAGGGCTGGGGCCTTCATCCTGCTACTAGTGTTTTTAGATTTGGGCAGGAGCTCAGCCTCCGGGAAGCACAGCATGAAAGGCTCAGGAAAAAGTTCCTGAGGTGCTCCTCATCGAGCCTCCTCTGCAGGCTGCTCACACTGCCCATGATGCAGGGCAAAGGATTAGCCTGAGTGAGTGATTTGAGGCAAAGCTTATAAGTCAGCAGCTGAGCAAGCTTGTTCAGTTCCTCTTTCAAAAGATTTTGGTCTGTGGTGCCAGTGGGGTGTCACTGAGTAATTTCATTTTGCCTTTAACTTCTCCCTTGTTTAAGGCCACTTCTACAGAGCACCATGGACTCATTTATACTAACAAGGGTTTGTGGCAGGGCTGCAGAAAACTCAATGCTTCACTGGGACTTGATTACCTGTGAGTTAGGCAGTTTTTAAGAGGAGAGACATATTGAGGGGAGTGATACTGTGTGTGTGTGTGTGTGTGTGTGTGTGTGTGAGAGAGAGAGAGAGAGAGAGAGAGAGAGAGAGAGAGAGAGAGAGAGAGAGAGAGAGAGAGAGAGAGATGCTGTGAGGGAATGATGCTGTGTGTGTGTGTGTGTGTGTGTGTGTATGTATGTAGAGAGATGCAGTGAGGGAGTGATACTGTGTGTGTGTGTATAGAGATGCAGAGAGGCAGTGATGCAGTATGTGTGTGTGTGAGAGAGAGAGATGCAGTGAGGGAGTGGTGCAGTGGGGAGAGATGTAGTGTGGAGATGCAATGGGGGAGTGGTGCAGTATCAGGGAGTGACGCAATATGAGAGAGGTGCAATATTAGGGAGTGATGCTGTGGGGGAGAGATGTTGGGGAGAAATGCAAGTGTTTTGTTTTCTAGTGGCTTTGTAGTAGCTTTTCTTGTTTATACACTTTAAACAGGTGATACATTTGCATGGTTCACAATTCAAAGAGTACAGTGGAGTATGTGGTGGAAAGTTGCATGTCATATCTAGTAACTTGTTTCAGAGGAGGGGTGGTTGTTAGCAGGGAGACCACCCCCGGACAAGCAGAGGCTGGCACCCGGTCAGATGTCTTACTTAATACTGTTAAGACTCTGGCTTTTGCTGTGACAACAGATAATTCTCAGTCTCTAATAAAATATCCATTATCCTTCTTAAAGCTATATAAATATGTCTCAAACTTTTGGCTTTCACTCTTTATTTAAAAAATAACACTGTGTTTCAGTCAGCACACTTCACTGCAGTGCCTTCTGTGGTTAAGGTAGAAACAGTGGGTGGTGACTCCATTGTTGTACAGTGCTGCACCCAAACCCTTTGACTGTGGGTACGGAGAGTTTCTGTCTCAGATTTGGTGCTGTCCCCTCACCTGGCTCTTAGTCTCCCTTGTCTTTTTGCCGGTGTTTGTGTTATATCTACTTCCTGCTATACAGGGTACCCTAGGTGGCCTAAGAGTAAGGTGCCAGGGATTCTGGTCCTACATCTTCATGCTGGAATCCTAGTCAGCCCCTGGTAAAATGTGTCAGGAACTGTCTTGTTCCCAATTCTAGTTCCCAATTCTCTGTGTGTTTCGCACATTGTACCGATGAACTTTTTCCTGGTTTCCCAGAAGCTGACACACTACTGTTCCCAACATTACTTTGTCTGGGTGTCTGTGTCTTTTCCTGAGTTATTACTGATGCACTGAGATGAAAAGAACGACTTTCCCAGCCCCTGGATAAAACAGCTGCAGCCCAGCTTTGTCTGCCCATGGTTATTTAGGCCTCACTTCCCGCTGTTAGAATCCTACTTAGTCCCTTGTACTCGGTGTGGCTTCGTCACTGGTACTTCCTGCACGCCGCCCTAGTCTTCAGTCTGAGAGGTTGAGACAGCTTCAGTGGGATTCTGCAATTACTTTGGTGCAGGCAGCTTCTGGGGCTGCTAGAGAAGCTGAGTACTGCTTCTGAGACCACCACCTTCGGGAGCATCCTGTTGTCATGAGATCATTTTCTGCAGATCTGTTTTGGGAGTTTGAGTACTGATGCAGTCAGGGTGGTGGATTTGGCATGGAGTCCCTGCTGTCTGGGGCCTGCTCAGTGGAGAACCATGGAAACATGGATGGGTGGGGACAGCTCTCCTGCAGCCCAAGGATATGGCTATACTGAGCTCTGACCGCCACCTCACTTAACATTCATGCCACCTATTTGCAACCCCCCCCCCCCAGGCATGGGGAGCAGACTGTGGAATAGGGATGGAGATGGAGCCAGGCCACATGGCCCCTAAAAGCAGGGTCAAGTCACTGGAAGATGGGAGGGCTAGTGTGAGCCATTTCTGCCTTCAGAGTGTGGTGCTTGTTAGATGTATTTGGACCCTGGGTCCAGGGCCTGAAGGGTAGCTGAAGAAAAGGCCAGGACTTGTACGTAGGTAGGGCAGGCCTCTTCTTGGGTCCTAGGCAAGGCGGCTACTACAAAGAGGCCTTCCTTCACCTGGGACTTTCTATCCTTGAGTACACAGTTGAAGTCCCAGGAAATATGGCAGGAGTGAAGCCTGAAGGCTGCTTCTTACCCAGACTGATGCCTGTAGAAAGAGGTTCTGTGCCTCCTCTGTGGAAGGGGGATTTGAGGGAGCATCTGGGAAGTGAGTAGTGAGGAACTGAGACCGGCTTACACTGGCAGAGGAGGGCCACATTAGTGTGTACATGAACACACAGGACTAGTGATCTGGAGTCGGAAGTGGTCAGGACGCCATTGTAGGCAGTGTGATGAGGCCTGCATGGACTGGAAGCAGGGCCACAGGCCGGACTGCATGTTGGTAGCCCCTGAGGCTCTCTGTCCCTAATGCTTCAAGGAGGGTAGTTTTCCTCTTTGAGTCACAAAAATATCTTTTCACCAAGGAGCCATAATTTTCTAGGGATACAGAACAAGGAGTCCAGCAGTTATGGGAACTGTTTTCTCTCAAGTACTTCTCTATAGTGGACACTTACCCCCTGCAAACTGTCCCCCACCTTTCTGTTCTCCCCAAGAGCATAGTGAGTGCCCTTTCTCTCCTGGCACCTCCAGTCCTTACCTTCCACTGCTCCATCTTTTGTGTGTATTTGCACATGTGCCTGTGGAGGCCACAGTCAACCTCAGGAGCTATCCACCTTGCTTCCCCAGTGCGCTTCATGCCTGGCATTTCATTTAGGTTCTAGAATCTGATTGGGGTCCTCATGCTTGGTCCTCATTACTGGCTGGTTTAATGTGTCAACTTGACACAAACTGGAGTTACCACAGAGAAAGGAGCCTCCCTTGAGGAAATGCCTCCATGAGATCCAGCTGTAAGGCATTTTCCCAATTAGTGATCAAGGGTGGGAGGGCCCATTGTGGGTGGTGCCATCCCTGGGCTGGTAGTCCTGGGTTCTATAAGAAAGCAAGCTGAGCAAGCCAGGGGAAGCAAGCCAGTAAGCAGCACCCTCCGTGGCCTCTGCATCAGCTCCTGCTTCCTGACCTGCTTGAGTTCCAGTTCTGATTTCCTTTAGTGATGAACAGCAATGTGGAAGTATAAGCTGAATAAACCCTTTCCTCCCCAACTTGCTTCTTGGTTATGATGTTTTGTGCAGGAACAGAAACCCTGACGAAGACAAATTAGTACACACATAGTAGGCACATGTGTCACATTCCTGTGACAACCTGGCCAAGTTTTGAGGAGGACTGTGGAAGGACTTTGGAACTTTGGGCTAGAAGAGCCATTGGATGTTAAGAGCTCTGTGGGATGTTCTGTAGGAGCTTGGAAGACAATGTTGAGAACAGTGCAGAAGATGGAGGCCTAGCTTGTGAAGTTTCAGAGGGAAGATTACAGATGTTTATCAGGGTCATTGCTGTTTTGATTGTGAAGATTCTGTGGTTTTGGTTAGCTGGGGCTGAAGAATCAGCTGTGATTAACAAGATACCAGAACTACTAAAGTGAAACCTTTGCATTACTGGGACTATTGATGGTGGTCAGCTGGAGCTAAGAAATTAGTGGTGATTAGGAAGAGACCAGCATCACTAAGGTGAAATCTTCCAGGAAGTGTTTTCTGAGAGCACAAAGAAGCTGTGTTCCAGAGACAGCCAAGGTTGTATCTCAGGCTGCAGCTGCACTTGATAATGTGTAAGAGTCACCCAGATAGTACTGGGTTTGAAGGCATGAGGGGGTCATGAAGAGCAGTTGAGGCTGGGCACTGTGAGAGGCCTGGAAGGCCGTTGGTAAAAGTGAAGAAGCCGGTCTGGAGAGATGGCTCAGTGGTTAAGAGCACTGACTGCTCTTTCAGAGGTCCTGAGTTCAAATCCCAGCAACCACACGGTGGCTCACAACCATCTGTAATGGGATCTGATGCCCTCTTCTGGTGTGTTTGAAGACAGCTACAGTGTACTCACATATAAATAAATAAATAAATAAATAAATAAATAAATAAATAAATAAATAAATATAAAAAAAAAAAAGTGAAGAAGCCTCAAGTTACAGTTGATAGCCCAGGACTGAAGGGGTCATGCAAAGGCACTGAGGCTTGGCACCATGAAGAGAGCCTGTGAGAGGCTATTGGTGAAGCCTCGTTGCAGCAGAGACTCAGTGAATTGGAGATGCCTGTACCATGGCTGATCACCAAGAACAGCAGCAGCAGTGGAGTGGATCAACCTGAGCTTAGAGTGCTACAGAGGGCAGAGCTGGAGAAGTGAAGCCAGCCCTTGGAGGATCCCAGAAGATTGTTGAGTGGATCCCTGACATTGGACAGTTAAGAGTTTGATTTTTTGCTTTTGATTGTGACTGTGCCCTGATATTTTCCCCTCTTGAAGTAAGGAAGTATTTTAGTGGAGCCCATAGTTGAGAGACTTCGAATTGTAAAAGGGCTTTGAATTTCAACAGACATTGGATATTTTAAAGGGATTGAAAATTTAATATGTAAGGATTTGTAGACTGTGGGACTTTTAAAGTTATTTAGATCTTGGGGATGAATAAGAAAGTAAGGATTGAGGCTTAATAGTGTGTTTGTGTGTCAAGTTGTTGATTGTACTGGCTGGTTTTATGTGTCAACTTGACACAAACTGGAGTTATCACAGAGAAAGGAGCCTCCCTTGAGGAAATGCCTCCATGAGATCCAGCTGTAAGGCGTTTTTTTTCAATTAGTGATCAAGGGTGGGAGGACCCATTGTGGGTGGTGCCGTCCCTGGGCTGGTAGTCTATATGAAAGCAAGTTGAGCAAGCCAGGGGAAGCAATCCAGTAAGTAACATCCCTCCATGGCCTCAGCATCAGCTCCTGCTTCTTGACCTGTGTGAATTCCTGTCCTGACTTCCCTTGGTGATGAACAGCAATGTGGAAGTGTAAGCTGAATAAATACCTTTCCTCCTCGACTTGCTTCTTGGTCATGATATTTGTGCAGAATAGGACCCCTGACTAAGACAAATGACAAGTACTTTACTAAGTACTCCCCTCAGCCCTGCATTGCCCCTTCTTTCCTAGGCTCTTCTGCCTCTGCAATGAGGTCTTTGTTGATCTTGTGATATAAACAGGGTTGCTGACTTCTTTAACGGATGTGGCTATGTGTACATGTATGTTAGTCATGTTTCAGGCTCTGTGACAAAACACCTGAGGAAAACAGCATGGGGGAAGGATTTATTTTGCTTCAGAGTTTCAGAGGTTTTGCTTCCAAGTCCAACTGGCTCCATTGCTTCTGGGCTGTGGTAAGACAGGAAGCAGAGAGAATAGCAAGAAGGGTCGGGGATTAGATACACCCTTCAATAACACACCCCTTTGGCTGTCACTCACTGCTGTGGGCAGCCCTTGCCTCTTGTAGATCCAGCCTTAATGTCTGACATCCCAGGAAGCGCAGACCCTGCACAAAGTGGATATCAGAGTGACTACTGTGAGGAGTGATAACAAGAATAGTTTTACCAAAGAGAATGAGATACCATGTCATGTCTGCCTGTTACACTGATCTGAGTGCACCCTTAGAAAACTGAATGTACCACAAACCCAGAACTTGTATGCTCTCTAGCAACTTTGTTTGAATTTTTATACAAGCACTGTTTTATCAATTATATAAAATCTAAAAATAGAGAAAAAAAGAACACACCCCCTTTGACCTACTTTTAAACAGACCCCACC
Organism: Rattus rattus; assembly: GCF_011064425.1. Classification (NCBI taxonomy): domain Eukaryota; kingdom Metazoa; phylum Chordata; class Mammalia; order Rodentia; family Muridae; genus Rattus; species Rattus rattus. Next base: position 68,562,149 of record NC_046164.1, read on the forward strand.
TCCTAATGAATAGTCCATTCAGCTGTGAATTTAACAGTGGATTAACCCATTGATGAATTCAGTCACCTTTCAGTAATGCCACCAGCTGGAGACCAGCCTTCCACACATGAACCTTTTGGCGGACACTTAATATTAAACTCAGACAGAGTTGGTAGCCATGCCTTTTCATCCCCCTGCCCTTGCCTCCTTGCAGACACACATGTGGCCACTCCAGTTGCCAGCAAACATGCTGAGCACCTACCTTTTGCTAGAGGATTCTGGGAATATAGAGGCGACTTCCCTGCCCTCCTGCTAGGGACACAAAGCAGAGGGGAGGGAATTAAGCCTGTGTTGAAGACAGCAGGAAGTATTGAGTACTATGGAAACAGTTCTTGGGAGCCTTGGACAAGTGTGAGGGTCTATTGCTAGGCAGAGGCTAGCCGCCTAAAGCTTGAATAGGGCTGCTCCCAGTTCTGTGTCCCATGGGCAGTGTGGGCAGATGGTGACATAGTCTTGGAAAGGAGCTCTTGAATACTAGACAAGAATGGTACTACATGTATGGGTTCTAAATGATGTCCCGAAGGTGCTACCAGACCCCTGGCAGGAGGATTGCCCAGGTGATACAGGGTTCTGGCTCGTGCCTGCTTGTTCCTTATGTGCTCACAGTGCCTGGCTGGATGCTGGCATTGCCATGTGATGCACACTAGTCTAAAAAGCACTTGTGTGTTGAGAGCACTTGCGTGCAGTACCATTTTATATGTAGCATTGTGAGCTAGGGTTTTCAAGGTGTTAACTAAAAAAATAATATAATCAAGATGCTTTCCATGAATCTGTCAAGTTTTGGTTTGTTTATGAGCTTAAGATCTTAGGTTGGCATTGACTAAACAGCTTTGAATCTGGATACTCTTTAGTTGTGCCTGCACTTCCATTGCACAGTCTCAGCGTGCCTAGGTTCCCATCCCTTTATACATCCCATACCTTGGTTGCTCTGAGATCTCAGAGTCTTTCCCTGAACATTCAGTACTGTCCTTGCTGCTGCCAGTGTGCAGCCTTCCCTCCCCCGTGACTTGTTTCACCATCTCCGCCAGCTCCTCTTCAGGCATACGTAACCCTTCCAGTAATTCGGGTTCTAGGTATCCCATGTTCTTAGTATCTGTGGGTGCCTGGGGCTTTTCTTGGTTTAAATTGCATAAATTATTCTTAGATGGTGAATGTGTTGAAACTCTAGAGTGCCCAAAGTTCATTTGTTTGCTTTAACAAATATTTTGGGCTGTAAAACAATTTCTGAATGGATTCTATTACAGTCACGAGAGAAACATGGGAAGAACACATGAAACCAATTCATTCTCATAGTCTTGTCATCCCCCCCTTCCCCTCTTTTCCCCTTCCTTTACCTCTTTTTTTACAGGGTCTTGCTATAATGCAGCCCAAGCTGGCCTCAGACTCATCATAAAGCCCAAGGTGGCCTTGAACTTGAATTAAAGAGTAGTCCTCCTGCCTCAACATCCAAAATTATAGGTGCGTGGTACCATGGCTGGTTATTTGTTATTTTTGGAAGCTTTTGTGATTTTGTTTTGATATGTTTTTAACCTTACTGGAATGCTACAGGCATGTCTTTTTTGGGGAGCACCCTGGGAGCCATTTCCATTAATGACTGTGTCTGACTGTGCCTGTACAGTAGAGCTGAGGCCCAGGTTTGTTTACACTGCCAGTTAGGAGTTGTACTTTGGGGCCTTTTGTTTACATATTGTTGGGAGAGAAGACCTTGTGACCATCTCACGAGTGATTTTCTCTGGTCCTTGGAGGCTGTATGGATCACTTTGTAGATAATTTAAGCTAGAGGGTGACTACTAAAGCAATTCTGATCTGAAAGACTGCTGACCTTGAAATGTCAGTTTATCAGTGAACTTGTGGGTCACATATGGGATCTCTCACTCATAGGAAACCAAGACTCAGGCCACCCTCCTAGTCCAGACTCACAGCTCGTGAATGGCAGAGCCAGGCATTCAGCTTGCTTTGGCTGACTTTTGCCGATTTACTTTATTATTGAATACATTTTAAAATTTCTAAATAGTGGAATTGGTATACATCGTAGTTGACTATAGCAATCTTGTATCTAAGATCTGTGTCTGTGTAGTCTGTGTGTGTGCAAACCAAGTCTGAGGTGTTAATGTGTGCTCACTGCATAGAGTCCCTCTCAAACAAAACAAAGTTTGATTTGTTTGTGTTAGCCTGCCTTGGCCTTCCTAGTGTCTCTATAAACACCCAGAAATGGCCTAGCCCTTTTCTTTTCTTTCTATAGGAATTTGCTTGCTAGAAAGCAAAATGCAAGACTTGATAGACAGAGAGATTTGGGATGGAAGCTGTTTGGAAAAGTCCCACTCCGAGAGACTGCTCAGAAAGATTCAAAGAAAACACAAAAGGTAAGCCATTGATGTGGGCAGCATGTGCCCATGAACCACACAGGTAGTCCTCACTGAGGCTTGAAGTTGGAAAGCTCTCTGTGTTCATTGGGTGCCTGGGATCTTAAACGCAAATCTGAATACAGCGTGTGCTGGGATCTAACTCTCTTCACCTCTTGACAGATTGTATCATGCATACAGGGAAGTTCAGCTGGGCTTTAGATGCTTAAACTTGATAAATTTTAGTCAGTCTTTCCAGTAACAGTTGCAGATGTCTTTATAATCAAGTTTATTGTTTTTGATACTAAAGCAGTCTCCACTATCTTGGAGCTTTAATCCTTCATTTTGCTCTGGAACATGCAGGCTAGGCTACCATACTCCCAGGCTCTGGGAGGACCTTACTCCTTGGTTTCTTAGATGTCTGCTTAGATTCAAGCCTAGGCTAGGCCAGGCCTGTACGAAAACCCCTCTGACTTCCTTGCTCCTTGTGTCTGTAGCAGGAGCACCTGCTCATCTTCTCAGGGAGGAGCTCAGGCCACATGGTGACAGCTCTTAGGCAGCCCTGGCTTATAGCACCAGCAACTTCTCTGAGTCTCTGAATCTGCTTACTTTGAAAGTCCACTGTTGGCCAAGTAGCTGTCCTCAGCAGCTTTCTTCCCACCTTAGCTCTATGTTCACTGGCAGTTAGCTGAGTCTCTGAGTCATCTTGGGAACCAACTAAGTGCTGGTCCTCATGACTGACATTGGGTTTGAGAAAGGACATGGCCCACCTCAGGCAGAGCATGGTGTAGACAGGTTTTCTCCTTAAGATGGCACGTTGATGTGGGGATTGTGTGCTGAGGGCTTACTGTGTGCTAGTTTTAACCTGTAGCATTGTGCTTCTAGTTTATTTTAAATAATGAGCCATGATGTTTCCCAAGCCTTAGGTGTGGGTTGCGTTATAGATGTTCCCTACCATCAGCTGTTCTCTGCATTTTGATTAAGTGTTTTTTGCAATGGTGTCACCTGCTGTAAAAAAGATTCTTTGTGAGTAAGGTCTACACTTACCCGTGGGTGTAAAAATGGGTATTTAGAATTCAACTGGGAGCTATGCTGGTTTAGAAGATGACAGTAGTATTTGTCCTGTAGGGTCCGTGACCTTACCAGACATGGATAGTTGCCCAGGTGTACAAGGCTGTCAGGAATTCCCTCCTATGAAGTGGGCCTTAAGTCCAGTGGGGTGGCTGTTGGTTACTTCTAAGATGTGGGTGCCACCATCCGACCTTGGGTGTATCTTGCCATGCGGTCATTGTTGTCATTTGTAGGCTTTGCAGCTGAGTAGGACTTTTGTTTTTCTCCCTTGGCAGCTTACGTAGCATTTTGAAATACCATGAGTGCTGGTCCTCAGGCTTACAGCTCAGTTCCAGTTAGAGTCCTCCGACTGTTCTTTATCTGAGTATGTGGTACCTTTAGTAATGTCTTATCTTCAAGTTTTGGGAGACAACCAAAGGCATTGGCAACAGCTTTTATTCTTTGGGAAGTCTCATGGACTCCCCTGACCCAAAATTTGAAGGAAGGGTTCTCCTATCTGGCACTGGGGTCTTTGTTAGTCTATGGCTGTCAGGGAGAGCATGGTCACCTCAAATGAACTTCATTTAAATTATTTATATATGTATATACATACACACATATTTTTAAGTAAACGTAACATGTTCCCCTATTGCTTTTTCTATTATTCTTAGTACTGTAGCTCTCCCTTCTCCCACAGCATTTCCTTCTCCTGCCCGTATAACCACCCACCTTATAAGGAAGACATGGTGATTGTCTTCAGCTGACTGGGGAAGCATGGAGGTGCCAAGGTTCAGTGACTTGTGCAGAGTCATAATAGTTAGAGTGGCAGGGCCGGAATACTGTTCCAGGGAGTCAGGGGCCAGGCTGGACAGGTGGTACCTGATGTGAGCCCTGAGAGCTGAGCCTGGGGGTCCAGGCTGTGACCCAAGCGGTCTGCTGGTGCCTCTCTGGCTGGACCCCTTCTTAGGTGAGTGTGATGAGCTCACTTGCAAGTCCGCATTGGAGAAGAGGCACCTGTTCTGGCTGAGGTCGTGAGTGCAAAGGACAGGACGGATGACTGGTAGGTAGATGTAGGGTATGCAAGAATAAGATGGGTTTCCACAGAGTGCATTTTAAGGTCTTTGCAAATTGAATTTGTTAGAATATTGTTTACCATTTCCCTGGGAAACTCACTAAGGTCATCAGTGTTGGAAATTTTTTTTTTTCAAGACAGGGTTTCTCTGTGTATCCTGGCTGGTCTGGAATTTCACTCTAGACTCTCCTGACTTGCCTCTCAAGTGCTGGGATTAAAGGTGTGCACCACCTCATTTATAAATTACATTTTGATTTTTTTAGTCATTATGGAGACTTATTAAGAGAGCATACGATTAAATATGAGTATGTATGCAGAACTCAGTTGTAACTTTCCTAGGAGATAGGGTAAGGTTATTTCATCACACCTAGATGGAGTGACAGTTAATAGGCATCCATCCATGTGGCTCTTGAGATCACTTGCTTCCTGTATTGTCTGCTCTGGAGTCTTATGGTGAACCGGACTGTGGAGGCCAGCTGGCTGTGCAGGAACGGGTTCTGCTGAGAGACCTTTGGCTTTACCCATCACTAATGAAGAGAGTAACTGTACCCCATGCATGAGTCACACAGTCCTGCCTGGGACCTGTTTGTATATGCTGTATGTCTCTGGCCCTCTCATATCTTACGTCTGACCCCAACCTAGCAAAGCCAGAGAGGAAGAGTCGGGGTGAATACGTTGGGCACCTCTGGCTTGAGATGGCTTCTGTCACTCTTGGTAGCTCTGACTTTACAGAAGCCAGAGTTGGGTCTTTGATTGTCCACACGTGTGATCTGAGACAGGGACAGTAACTCTGTTTAGAGCTAAAACATAATCAGGGATTCTTGAAATGCTTCATTCTTCTTTCTAGAATTATTTTCTGTGGAGAAGCATCATCAAATGGTGCTTTATGAACTTGGGGGGGAGGGGGACTGCAGAGATGGCTTATCGGTTAAGAGCACATCTGCTCTTCCAAAGGACCAGAGTTCAATTCCCAGCAACCACATGTTGGCTCACAACCATCTGTAAAAGGATCTGAGGCCCTCTTCTCGTGTGTCTGAAGACAGCAACAATGTACTCACATACATAAAGTAAATAAATCTTAAAAAAAACAAAAAACAAAAAACTTGGGCCAGGTGACGGTGAAGTATGCCTTTAATTCCAGCACTTGAGAGACTGAAGCAGGCGGATCTCTGAGCTCGAGGCCAGCCTGGTTTACAGAGCAAATTCCAGGACAGCCAGGCCTACACAAAGAAACCCTGTCTTGATGGGGGCTGGGGTGGAGGAATTACCAGGGCAGGGGGTGGTGGAAGGAAGGAAGGAAGGAGAGAGAGAGAACATTTGCTGCCAAGTCTAATTCCCCGAGTGCAGTCTATGAGACTCACACAGTGGAGGAGAGAACTGACTCCTGCGAGTTGTGTTTTGACCCTTGCACATAGGCATTGTTGGAACATGCTGTGCACCAGCACACAGTGCGCACTGTGCTGTATTAGGTGGTGTCCCAGGCACCAGGTGCGTGAGAGCATGTGTGCTGATGCGGCTGCCGACTTTGTGGTAGAGCAGAGGGAGGGTGTGCATACCAGTCATGAGCTGGATTCCTTGCACTTGTGTGGCCTTGGAGCAGTTGTCTTTTTTGGGTCTCCTCAGGTGTGGACTGGGTGTTAGAATACAGTATTGCTCTAACATAAGACATAGTGTATGTGATGTATTTTGCCCAGAGTTGGTAAGGGATGCTTTTGCGATTTCCAGCTAATAAATAGGCTACGTTGTCATGGAAGTAACTCTCTGTGCTTTGCCCAGGGCACCTGACCTCATTCAATCTGAGTCACATTTCTTGGCTTTGCCTTAGAGACTTCAGTTTCTTTGGACGCATGTGGGGAGTTGGGGGAGAGAAGAGGGATGCTAAAATGTCACTCTTTTTTTTTTTTCTCAAATTTCATAAAAACCTTGAAAATTGTCTTGCTTTTCATCAGCTTACATGATGACTTTAGAGACACTTTTTTACGGGAATGAAAAATGACCCAGGATAGAGAATAAAACTAAAGCCGTGATTCTTGAAGTGAGATGAGGTGTGTCTTTGTTACCTGTATGTAAGTCTGCAGGCTTCGTGTCTCCAGCACTCTGAAGTAAACCTGGGTTTGGGGACCCAGAGCCATGTTCTAGTAATTGGAGATAATACTAAGGATGATGGCTGTGCAGTGAGATTGTTGGCTGCTGGGAGGAAGGTGGTCATCCCTGTGGCTGGCTCCACGCAGGGCCAGGAGTTCACTCAGCAGCACGCGATCTCTAGCTGGAGAGAGAAGTGCTGCCTTCAGCTGTCCGCCCACTGGGCCTGAGTGACAGGGCTGTGGCCACTCAGCAGGGGCGGTGATAGCACTTCAGAAGGACGGTCCTGTCCCTTGTCAATAGTGAATAAGCTGGGGTGTCTTGTTCTGTGCACCCTACTGCTGTTTGTTAAGGAATCAGCACGGTTCTCTGGGAGTGAGGCAGAGCAGAAAGCGGAAGCGCTCGCTGCTGGTTCTCGGTGAGGCAGCTGCTGGTTCCGGCAACCATAGGCTTCCAGGTCTGTTGTTAGCTTTGTTTTCCCAGGAACATCTTGGATGGTTTCATGGAATCAAGTCAGTTTTTAGATGTTAGAAAACCCCAGAAAGTGGTAAATCCAGGGCAGCTTAGAGTGACATTCATTCTCCTGAACTCTGGTTTCTGAGAGGTCTGGGATACAAAAGATCACACATTACAGGAAGGATATGTTTGGTCAACAGAGGTAGCTGAAAATCTACAAAGTTTAAAACACAAAGAAATGAATGCAGCCTTCATTTCATCAACTCTACTTACTAAGTCTGAATTCTAACCCCTGGACATACATGTTGGAAGGAGAGAAGCAACTCCTACAAGTTGGCCTCTGACTTCTACTTGGGAGCTATGGTACGTGCCTGCACATGTGCACAGGCACGCGTGCATACACACACACACACACACACACACACACACACACACACACACACACACACAATGTAAAGATTTTAGAAGAGAAGTATTTGGAACAGGCCCAGTTTTAGGTAAGCAGAGTGAGCATATGGCACCTCGTCATGCCCAGGAAGAGTGTCTGTGGACCGAGTGCGCAGAGCGTCCGCTGGCTGGTGCGGGAGGGCATGTGGTAGTAGGGCTGCGCAAGAAGACTGATTCACAGTGCTGCTGGACTGAAACTGAATTCATGGATTTTCCCCTTCTGACATTTTTAGCCTGAACAGAGGCAGACCAAACCCAAAGAGAGCAGCAATAGGGGGTTTGTGGGGAAAGAATGGGTCCAATACTTAGAGATAGGCAGAGACTCTCCTTTGTGTTGTTTTCCCTCTGATCTTAAAAAAATTGTTATTTTCTGTGTATTTGTATGCATTTTATATGTATTTTGCCTGTCTGTATGTATGTGTACCACATCTGTGCCTGGTGCCCAAGGAGGTGTCCAAGATGTAATAGAACCTCTGAGACTGGGGTTACAGACAGTATTGAGCAGCCATGTCTATGGGTGTTGGGGGCTGGTCTTGGTTTAGCTGAGCCAAATCTCCAGCCCTCATAAGTCTCATGGTGGCTCTTATGGTATCTGAGAGGACCTAACACTCTTGGGAGGGGAAGCTGATGAGAAAAGGAGATTGCACCTCTCTCAACACAGTTGCGGGAAGTGTGTGGCTATTTAACCACAACAGGGAGACTCAGGGAACTAGGAGGCACTTGGTGGTTGCAAAGAGACATGCCGGAAAGTGATTTCTTTAAGGTTGTTATGACTCCTGGATTTCCTGCCACTGTCTGTCTGGGTACATGTAACTTAAGGAACTGGATAGATAGAGCACATGCAAATCTCTGACTGGCCACTGGGTGGTGCACATGCAAGACAGAATCCAAAGTGCTGAACATCAATTTGATTTAAAAAAAAAAAAAAAAAAAAAAAGCCAGCTGGCACTTGGAGGTTTTTATGTCTGGAATCCGAATAGGTTATAATATTGTCAGCGTTTACACAAGGCCATGTCTTGGAACATAATGTTTGAAAAGTCTGTGGGCTGGAGAATTGGCTCAGTGGTTAAGAATACTCGTTCTTACAAAGGACTTGGATTTGATACCCAGCATCCACAAGGAGGTTCACCTGACATACATGTGGTGCACAGACACACATGCAAGTAAACTACACATACATACAAAATAAAATAATATTTAAAATTTTTAAAAAGAGGGGCTGGAGAGATGGCTCAGTGTTTAAGAGCATTGACTGCTCTTCCAGAGGTCCTGAGTTCCAATTCCCAGCAACCACATGGTAGCTCATAACCGTCTGTAATGGGATCTGATGCCCTCTTCTGGTCTAAAAACATCAACGGTATATATACATATACATATGTGCATATGTATATGTATATATATAAAATAAATCTTTAAAAAATATTAAAAAGAAAGGTCTAGAATACCATTCAGAATTATTGGATTTCAGAACTAGACTGTCTTTTGATGATCGGTAGACACTGATCCTAAAATCAACACATGTTGGATTGGGTAAGACCTTAAAGAAGCAATTAGAAGAATGTTACAGCAAATAGGGTAGATACTCTTGAGAGTGAAAGACAAAAAAATTTAGTTGAGAAATAGAAAATATAAGAAATAAGTGGACATTTGTAACAGAAAAGCACAACTGAATGCAATCAGTTAACCAGTACAGATCAAAGTAAAGTCCATAAAATAATATAATCTTGAACATAGGAGACACTACTAAAATGTTTTAAAATCCAACAAGATGGAGACAGTTTTAGCAGGGCCAGGTGCTTGTATGTGGTCTCACAACCTGAGAGGAATTCCCAGATTCTGTATGGGTGTGCCTGTACTCACCCACAGTCACCTACCCAATAAATAAAACAAAAATTAAAAAAAAGAAGCCAGAATCACTGAAGTTTGAATTTGTGTCACTGAAATCCCAGGAGGAAGAATTCATTACCAAAAAAATTGCTAGAATAAGTAAAGGAATATGCCCCAAATTTGGCAAAAGACATAAACCCACAGATTCAAGCCAAGTTAGTGGCTCCATAACAGGATGAATCCTAAGAAGTTCGTGGCCTGACGAGTTATAACCCAGCTGCTGAGAGTAAAGGCAAAGAAGTCTACCGTCATCAAGAGAAAGACAGTGCATTGCTTACTGGGAATAATAATATGAATGTCTGTGAATTTCTCATCAGAAACCACAGAGGGGCTGGAGAGGCGATAGCCCAACAATCAGCAGCTACAGTGCTCGCAGAGAACCAGACTTGAGTTCCCAGCATCCAGGTTGGGAGACTCAGCCGCCTGCAACTCAGGCTCCAAGGACCCAGTGCCCCCTGTGAGTTTCTGCTGGCGCCCACAGACACCTGCTCATAACCCCACATACACACAGTTCAGAATACAACGAAAACCTTTTTAAAAACTCACCAAGGGAATCCATAGTTTTAGACTGTTAACAGAAGAGGACTGTCAACCCAGCATCTTGTATCAAGAACAAAGGGGAAGGAAAGTGCTCCCAGGTGGAGACTGAAGTGTTTGCTGCCAGGAGCCTTGTTGTAAGAGAGTTGGCCGAAGACTATGCTTTCAGAGATCATTTCTGTATAGTTCATGAGAGTTGGCCATGGCAGGGTCATTAGCAAAAACCTTGGAACACAGGAAGAAAGAGGAATAGAAATGGTAGACGCAGGGCAGAAGATATAATTGCAGATAGGTAATTAATTCTCAGTGGGTTCTTTAAAAAATAGGTTAATGGCAAAAGTTAGTACTGTGTGTGTCTTTAACTGTTTGTAGAAATAACATGTAAGACAATCATGTACCAAGGCAAGGGCGATCAATGGGTTTTCACTTGAATCGATAAAATACTAATTCAATTAGGTCATGGAAAATTAAATATATAATTCAGTTCCTAGGCCAATCAGTGAACTCTGCAGAAAGGTGACATGACAGATGAATTAAAATGGAATTAAAAAGTCAGTAATCTCAAAATGAAGGCAGAAAAGAAGAAACAGGGAAGAACAAAAGGCAGGTAAGATGGCCCTTAAACTCAGACCAAATTATAAATTATGTGAGCTATAGATGCTCCCCACACTCCCCCACAAGTGTTAAGGAGGCTTGAAAAAAATGGCCCAGTTCTGTTATTGCCAAGGAATTCTTCAAATACAAAACATGTAAGATAACACTTAAGAGGTAGGAAAAGATAGGGCTGAGGGTGTAGTTTAGTGGTAGAGTTTGCTCTTGGTGAGCCCTGGATCCAATCGTCAGCACCTTCCTTAGGGTAGATATTAATGCCATAAAAAGTAAGAACTGGTTTTCAAAGGCAGTTCCCAGAAATAAAAAGGGCTTTTGCCTAATGAAGACCAGATAGCTTGGAGGGTTTTTTCCTACATTAGTGACTGCAGCAAATCCAAGCAGAGATGCGCAAAACTAGACCTGTCTACTTCACAAATGGAGGGTCAGTGCGGCTCTGACACACGTGAGAAGAACCAGCTGCAGACAGAGCAAACCTGGAGAAGCTGAAGGACCTGGCCAAACATTCCACCCTTCCATAGTAGCCATCCCAAGTGTGTGTGGAACACTCACCAGGCAGATCATGTGAGGGTCATAAAAGAAACTTTAAACATTCAAAAGGACTAAAGTAAAATATGTTACTCATCATAGTGAAACAAAGCAGTAACAAATATTAAGAGCTTCTCCTTAAGTGTGGATAAGTAGTAGCAAACTTCTGAGGAAGCCATAAGGAAAACTAGAAAATATTTTGACATAATAAAAATACAACATACCAAAGCTTGGAAGATACAGTTTGGATAGGAAATATATAACATTCAAATGCGAGAAGGAAGGTCTCACATCAGTAAGCCAGGTTTCTATCTTAAGACTCTAAAAAGCAGAAGGAAACGAATGATACAGAAGCATAGAAGTGAAATTAGAACGGTGGAGGGTGTGGGTGGGGGCAGGGTGGGCTCTGAATGATCCGAGTCCTGACGCACCTCAGCTGAGCTGCCAAGGAAGGAGAGGCGCATTTTCAATACAAGGGACGAGCAAAGGGGGCAGAACTGAGATCCTCCTAGTTTTACTCTCTTGTTTAGGACAGGAAATCACAGCTAAATACTGTGCTGCTGAATGTGCAGTGCTCCCCACAGGCTCACGTCTGAAGACTTGGGCACAGCTGCTGGAGCTGTTTGGGAAAGGTGTGGAACCTCAGTAAAGGAAGTGGATCCCCGGGTGGGCCTTAAGGTGCTGGGGTTCCATTTCTTACTAGCTTTGTGCTTGCTGTGTGTTGATGAGTGTCATTAGCTGGTCTTCTGCTCTTGTTCGTGCTTTCCCCACCATGGTGGACTCCATCCCTCTGCATCTGTGAGCCACAACAAACTCTTTCCCCTTAAGTTGCCTCTGTCAGGGAATTTGACCACAGCAGGGAGAATGGCAAGACATAACTTTCCAGGAAGTTAACTCCTGGCCCACATGGTTTCACTGATGAAATTTAAAGATTATCTTAAAACGCTGCCAAGTTTAGAAGGAAGAAGACATTTCCCAATTCATCCTTGATGCTGCTGATACTGAACCCTAGCCAGTGACCATGACCCTCAGCAGGCTGTTAGCAAACTGAACCTCAGAAACGTTCTGAAGCCAACACAGGACTAAGGAACATTTGTCCTAGGAATGCAAGGATGGCATGATGTGTGAAAAACCGTCATCACTTGTGTGGTTAGAAAACCACATGGTCCTGTGGAGGCCCAAAGAGTATTTGACAAAATTCAGCAATCATTTCTGATAAGACTCAGCAAAGTAGGAACAGAACCTTTCACCTGGTAGAGGATGCTACAAAGACAGCCGCAGCAGCTGGGAAGGACCATGTCCATGGTGGGGTTTCTTACAGCACGAAACCTAGAGAGTTGTCTTAGTGGCATGTGAGAGACTTGTTTCAGAACCTTCTATGGGGCTTCAGATCCTTGGACACTCGAGTCCTTCATGTAAAATGGTAACTTAACCCTGTCATGCACTTGAACTGTCTCTACATTGCTTACATTTCCATAGCAGTGTAACGACTGTGTAGGAAGCATTGTGTTGTGCAGGGAGTATGGTGGTCAGTCCAGGCAACTTTGTTTTCTGGTTTTTGTTTTTCTTTCTTGAGGAATGCTTTTGATCTGCAGTTGGTTGAATCTGAGTGCAGATCGACCACCTCTTGTTAGGAAGTTAATGTCCATCCTGGTGCAGACTCCAGATACAAAGTCTGTCAGTACACGCTGTCTCATGGCTGCTGATCACATTTGGGCCAAATATGAACTTGGAAGGACCACCTCCACCCAGTGCACCCCATCATACATTTCTCCTTCCCCCATTTGGGATTCCTGACTTTCTTTCTGTTTCCCTTCCCCTTTGCTTGTGCCCTTCCTTCGGTGTGGTTTTTAAGGGGTGGTCACAGTTCAGGTATGTCTTCTCAGTTAACCTGACCTAGTCTAAAGGGATTCCATCAGGCTTCACAAGTATTCCCGTACAACATCTTCCTTCCTTCCTTCCTTCCTTCCTTCCTCCCTCCCTCCCTCCCTCCCTCCCTCCCTTCCTTCCTTTCTCCCTTCCTTCCTTCCTTCCTTCCTCCTTCCTTTCTTTTCTAAAAGATTTATTTATTTTATTTGAGTACACTGTAGCTGTCTTCAGACGCAACAGAAGAGGGCATTGGATTCCATTACAGATGGTTGTGAGTCACCATGTGGTTGCTGGGAATTGAACCCAGGACCTCTGGAAGAAAAGTCAGTGCTCTTAACTCTAAGCCATCTCCCCAGCCCCTACAGCATTTTTTTCTGAATTGGGACCCTTGTCCATTCGTTTGTGGCTCACTGCGTGTCTCTCAGGCAGCACCAGCATACGCTCAGGAGAGTAAAGTCACATCGCCTTTGCTCGTTGGTGGCTTAGGATGATGCTCAGCTTTAGGATGCGGTTAAGACAGGTTCTACTGTTTGACAACATATATATTTCTCTATAGCTTTACATATTGTTGCAGGATTTCATTTTTTCTATAGTGGTCTTTGAAGCTGCTGTTTAATAATTTACTGACCAGCACCCTAGATTGGACATTGAAGTTTTTCTTACAACCATCATTTGATTCTTATGGTGTTCAGTGTCCTGTTGGCCCTTGAGGTTTTGATCTGCTAGGAAGTGAACAGGAGTCAGTCTCGCCTTCCTGACCTCAGTGGGTAGAGATGTCTGTGTTACAGACACACAAACCAAGCAGCAGAGAGACCAAACACACTAACGGGGAGGCACGAAGCCTGGGAATGAGCTCTGGTTAAGTCAGGATTCTATGCCAGTGTTTGAAGGAGAAAAAACCTTGAAAGATGTATTTGGTCATTTATGTTTCACATGTGAGTAGAAGTCACCCTGCTCGCTATCTCCTGGTATAATATACAGTCAAAACTTTATAAATGATCTTCAGTTCTAAAATACGGTACAAAAGTCACAGGTGCCAACACTATTTAGGGCATGCTTTATGTCCGTCTTGACTGGATTTAATGTGAGTGAATTCGAGTATTCAGTTCTGGCCCCAGTTGGCTAACTTGAAAAAATGTTGGGTGGGCACTAAGCTTTGAGACCCAAGTAGCAGGTATGGACAGGCCAAGAACTTGCTCTTGTCATTGGGAACTAAGCTTCACACTGTTAACCAGAGGGTTCCTCCACAAGCATTGTTCCCAGAAAGGCTGCCTTCCCGGAGATAATGTTAGTGTTTGGCGGGGACTTCCTTTCCAACCTCCATTTTCTGTCATATCTTCTAGCACTGGGTAGACATTGCCTGTTTGCTTGTCTGTGAGTGACTTAGGGCAAGGGCCTTGTTCCGCTTCTTTGCTAGGGCCAAGCACTTGGTGTACTTGCTGGATGACAGGCAGGCATGCAGACAGATGGCCTCTTGTGATGACATACTGATTCCACAGGTTCTGTGTGCCTCTGCCACATGCTTCACTGGACCCTCACCAGGTCAGTGAGAGAAGGTGAGTCTGTTGAGCATGGAATGACAATTGTACATGTCACTAAAACCAGGATGCAGGACCTTGCTGAGTTAAGACTTGGAGTATTTCTATAAGGGTGTGCAATAATGGTACACGCACTACCCAGCCTCCCCTCTTTCTCCCCTTCGACTTAACTATAGGAGCAGCCATGATATCTGCAAACTTTCTTTCAAAGGGTAAATGTTTTCAAAGTAAGTAAGGTGAATACTGTAACATTTTATGTTCTGGGTGGAGCATGTGTATGTGTTCATTAAATTATTTTTTGAGCACTTCCACAGATTTGAAAAATCACACCCCTCCCCCCTTTAAAGTAGTAAAACCGATCCCAGTGCCTCCCACACTGGACCTGCATGCTACCCATGGCCTCCATGGTATCCACATAAATGCTTAGTGGCTCCCAATGTACAGTTGCCCACCTGCCACTGCATGCTACCTTTGAAGATTTCCATCCTCAAAAGTTTGCAGTCTGTCCCCATCCCTTCTTCAGACAAATACCAGCTAAATATTCTCTACAGATTTGTCTTCTGAAGAGATTTAATATACATGGCCCCACCCTGGCTTGCTTCCTTCTGATAGCTTTTGCTTACCACAGTGTTTCTGAGGCACACCGACCGGCAGCATGTGTCAGTAGTTTCCTCTTGTTGCTGGCTCAGAGCTGTTCATGCATTCCTCAGCTGGCGGACATTTGGATTGTCTTACTGTTTGGTTGGTACATAGATGCTGTGAAGTTTTGCACATGGGGCTTTTTATAGGTGGTTTCTTTTAGAGAGCTGCTCAGATGTATGGCTGGTGTATGTTGAACTGTTAAGAAACTTGCTTCCAAAGTGGCCCTCCTGTTTTGTATTGCCACCAGAGAATCCCAGCTTTTCTTTCTGCATGGGTGTCACCGTGTGCTCTGCCAGTGTTTCCTTTAATGGTGGATCTCCAGGGCTCCTGCTTTGTGAGGAGGTTCCTATTGGTGAATGAATAATTAAGTGCTGAATTGTCAGAAAACCAGTGGTGGGTGAGGTACCTTGTAATTCCTAGTCCAGGATACATG
The DNA here is from genome assembly GCF_011064425.1 of Rattus rattus. Taxonomy (NCBI): domain Eukaryota; kingdom Metazoa; phylum Chordata; class Mammalia; order Rodentia; family Muridae; genus Rattus; species Rattus rattus. Next base: position 68,577,680 of record NC_046164.1, read on the forward strand.
TGTGCATCTGCATGGTGTGTGTGTGTGTCCAGGAATATGTGGCTCTCTTACTGACTTTATTCTAGTGCACTGGACTGGCCTACTCACTAGAAATAATTTTGGCCCTTATACAGATTTGTGAAAATTTTTATAAGGTGTAATTTACAGTGGAACCTTCTGATCTGAAGGTACTAGTCAGTTTTAATGAATGCATGTTCAGATAACAATTCAGCCACTCTGGAAGGTGTCTGATGACTCTTCAGATAACTTTCCAGAAGGAAGCTGTATCGTGAACTCCGTCAGTATGTACTTTATGCTTATAACCAGGCCAGCTTCGAGAAGTGTTAATTATGTTTATGGAGCTTCTTTTGGTGACACATATTTCTTTTTTTTTTTTCTATAATCTTACAAAGTAGAACTTAGCTCTTTCTCTTTAACATGCTGTCTTTTGCTAACTCCCTTTTCTGTAGTTAGCACCCCAAGGTTCCTCTGTGGGGCTGGGCTCTGCAAAATTGGCACGGAGGCCATTGAGCATTGACTCAGCCAGCCCCGCCCCGTCTGTTGTGGAGGAGGTCCTTGACAGCTAGCACAGCCCAACCTAGGAACACTGAACAGGGATCCGGGAATCGCTGCATCTGCGAGCGATTGAGTGTCCTGCCGTCCCGGCCACCAGCCCGCCTCACCCGCCCAGTGTGGAGCTGCGTGTAGATCCGTGGTCCAGAGGCTGGAGTGAGGCTGGCCTCCACTCACTGGGCATGGAGCCGCCGGCCACGCGCCTCTGAGGCCTGGCGTTCATGGTGAGTCTTATGCGGGTCTGCCGCCCAGCTTGGCCTTCACTAGCGTCTCGGCCTGCCCTTCCAGGCCTGCTTGGTCCTGTGTGCGGTGTGTGCGGCTGTGTGCTGTAAGCCTGAGTGCAGGTGAGCGCACATCACATGCATCTGTTTTACCCACTAGCTGGAGCTTGCCGGGGACACCAGTGAGGCACCTCCTCCCCATGGCCTTCTTTGTGTCTGCTGCACGAAGGATTTTCTTTCAGGGCTCAGTGTTGCTTCAGAGAACTCACCCTTCCAGCCCTCGTTCTTACTCCTAGAGTCGCCGCTCCTTTTCCAGAGTCAGGGCAGTTTAGGCCAGGGGCCAACTAGAGATAGGATGGTCTTGTTTGAGGCGTCTGGAGAACAGGAGACTCACGACAGACAGGAGCTGGGTTTCTCAGAACTCAGTGCAGTTTTGGTACATTTCAGTTCCTAGTGGCTGTGTTAACTTTTGTGTTCTTTATGTTTGTGAGTAATCTGACCACCAGGGAAGGTCTCCTGAGAGCTGCTGTTTCGGGTGCCAGCATTCCTGGGAACTTGAGAGAATGCCTTCTGGGAGGATACTGTGCCTGGGTAGAGACCAGAGTCCCGGCCGGGGATGGGGGGGAGGAGGAGGAGGAGGAGCTTTCCCAGGTGTTCAGAGCCTTTACCTACCGCCCTGTGGTCAAGGCATGATCACCATCACTGTCTTCTGGAAAGCTGAGCCTCTGTAAAACCTGAAGGGGGACAGCTTCCTGTCCTAGAACAGCAGTTGTCTCTCAAACGCTTGTTCCAGCCGGTGAGGAGTAAAACCAGTCTGCCATGCCACGCTTGAGTCTCCTTTGTCTTTCTTACAACCCTTTCAGAGAAATGTTGCAGGAAGTGATTTTTATAGCAACACAGTGACAACCATGCACCTGACATTTCTGGTCTCTCCTTTGGGTACATGTCTCATGCCTACTTGTTCTCATTTAATCTTAACAGACAAAGGAGTAGGCATGGAGGGGAAGACAGTGCCCAGGGAGGTAGTGCTGCTAGGGTTGGCTCATCCTGCAGCTCCTCCCTGCACTGCCTTGCTGTTGGCAGAACCGCCCTATGCTCTCTCTCTCTCAAGTTAGTTTATGCTAGCCCGAGTACCCATGGGATAACCTATTCCAGACATAGGTCCTGAACCCTGGACTTTATCAGCAGACAGATCCTGCTGCTGTAGATGGCTGAGTCAGATGTGAGCACAGGCCTGATTGATGGCCCTTTTTTCAGTGGACTAATTGAGGAAGCTAGTGGGGGTCTGATCAGATTATCGACATTCTTGGCTATCTTCTTAGTGTGACTCTAGTTCTAGGGATAGTACTGATGGATAGCCATCTCTCTTCTCTTCCTCCTGGGAGACATTCTTGCATTGCTTCAGATCTGATCTTCTCTCCCTTTTAATACAAATTCCTCTGTTGCTGGGTGTCGAATGTATGCACGTGTACACATGTTCTCTTTTTCTCTTTTTAAAACAAATTCTGTTGTCTACTGATTTTTGTTTCTTGGTTCTTAGCCTTAGGCAGTGTACAGATAAGGTCTAACCACATCCACACTCTACTCCTCTCCTTTGGATTGTTCCACCAGCTGTGGGTAGCTGTGTGTTGAGACCATCATGGCTAGGCAGGACAATTTTGACTCAGTATCAATGTTTAAAATGTCTTACTAACCCACTGACTAGGATCTGTGTCTGAAGTAGGCCATCCCATGAAGGAGAGACTTGGGCTAGTGTAAACTAACCTGAGAAGACAGACAATGTGGGGTGGGCCTGCCATGATCTGCTGTGTCCAGGGAGGGCCATCCCCACCAGCACTGTGTGCCCCTTGGCTTCTGCTTGTCTTGTCAGAAGGTCTCTCTCTTTTGTGGCCTCTGGCATAAACCTTATCTGTCTTTGCTTAAATGGTACAGGTACTGAGATGCTGTCTCCTGTTCCTTCTGGCCCTTTCCTTCTTGTTTCTTAGCCCTCTGCATTTCTCATGGTCTGCGCTGTGCAGTAGCTTGTGCCTGTACCTACTTTTCCTGTGAGGGGTTCCTGCAAGGCTGTGGGTGAGGGTCTCTTAAAGAGTCCTCATGGTCTCTTCACAAACGAGCTTCTCCTTTTGTGTGGTGGTCTTCCCTTTTTCCCCCGCTAAATTTGCTTTGCTCATAGCCTCTGCCTAGAGTTGAGGCCTAACTCCGGCTTCTTGATTTTTTTCTCTGAATTTACTCACTTATCAGACTGCACCCTCCAGCTTCTCCCATGGTTAGCAGCTATGTTGGCCAGGTCTCATCCTCCTCACTGGGATTTATTACCAGATGCTCAGGTCAGAAATTTCATCCAGGTACTTCCAAACCAGGGGCTTGCAACATTTTTAAGTCTTTCATAACCAATTAAACTGACTTGCTTTAGGACTTTGAAGAATACTGTTCTAAATTCCTCTCTGCTGGGATGATCAGGGTGGGTGAGGCCACAGTTGATTGTATGGGCAGTTTATTTTACTCATTGGTCTGCAGGGCTTTTGATAAGCCCAATAGTGGTACACAGACGCATTGCTCAACTTGAGGCAGAAAGACTCCCTCACTTGTTTCCATCCTGTGACAAGTTAGGCGGGACAGATCCCACAGATTTTGCCTACCCTACAGGAAGACCTCAGTTCATCAGAGAACAGGGAGACATTACAGTATCCTACCCTGTTTAACTCTCACAGTCACTTCTGTTTATAATGATGGAGTGGAAGCAGGAGGTAGTCCAGACTTGCCTAAGGTAAAAGGACTTAGATCTTGGTCGTCTGAGGCTTTGCTCCTGCCGCATTGTTATGGCCCTAGTTGGCACTAGCCAGTAGCGAGCGTCCTTTCTCAGCCCTTAGAGTAGTGAGTATTGTCCTCCTGTATCTGGAGCTGGTTTGTCTGGTTGCACAGAGAGCCTACTGTGGACATCTCTAGTGGCTCTAGAAAAAACTAGGTTTGGGGCAGGACTTGTGACCATGCTGTACCATTCTACTTGTATTTACAAGTACTGTTTGAGTTTTTAAAGTTATTTATATTTTTATTTTATGTACATTAGTGTTTTCCCCACATGTATGTCTGTGTAAGGGTGTTGGATCCCCTGGAGCTGGAGTTACAGACAGTTGTGAGCTGCCATGTGAGTGCTGGACCCGAACCTGGGTCCTCCAGAAGAACAGCCAGTGCTCCCAACCATTGAGCCCTCCCTCCAGCCCCATTTGGGTTTTATAAAGGCTCTGCCTGGGATTTCAGGTTTCGACAGGCCAGATACCATCATTTAATGATGCATCACTGTGTGATGAACCATGCTATTTGACCCCATTTGGCACTGACTGACTCAGGATTACCAGCTCTGTCAGGGATGGAAGCTATGCTGAGGCTGAATGCAATGAGGTTGCTTCCTATGGAGTCTTACCCGTGAGCAGCTCACTCAGTGAAAATATCATTCTGGTATAATGCACTCAGAAGTGGCTATTAGCCTATAGAACAAATGAAACTCAGAGCGGTGAAAATGTCCCTAAAATGGTTGGAAAAGAACCCAGTGCACTCCTTCTTTAAAGGAACAAAATACCCCTAGGGGAGAGAGGCAAAAGATTAAAACAGAGACCCCACAGAGTCTGATCAATTTCCCATTCTCTGCAGAGCAGAGAAAATCTGAGGGCCTCCAATCTCCCTTAGGATTGGGGTGGTGATGGTGGCATCTTTTGCCTCCCCGGATTGGTGTGCAGGTTAAATCAGCTCTGCTTGGGAGGCCCTTGGTACATTAGCCTGATCAGCTGCCGCTTGAGTTAGTAACAAGTGCTTATTGGCAAAATCTGGTGTTTTGGCCTCGAATCAAGGCATTCCCTTCCTTTTGCTTCTGTGTCCCATATCTTGGGCTTGCAGACTTTGCTGGACTCTCTGATCGGTGTTTTGAACTGCAGTGTTTTCCCTTGCATTCTGCAGTCATTTCAGGTCTGAGGGAAAACGTAGTGGTGCGTGCAGCCCTGTCCTTATGCTGCAGGGGCTATACTTGCTAACTGACTGGTGTATGCCCGTCTCCCTGTTGCTGGCAGCAGCCTGCTCTGGTAGTGCTCATGCCCACTCGGTGGCTGTGGGAACCAGGCTTGAGAATTCTAAGAACATTCTTTGCCTGAATCTTAGCTGCTGATTAGTGGACCTGGGTGTTGCACCTCTGTAACCCGTAGAGGACTTGGTGTTTTCTCTCCCAAACTACACATTTGTTTGAGTATAGTCTCGAAGGAGGTCAGGTCTCCTTAGAGTGGCAGTGCAGAGGACCTGCAACCCCAACCCTGCACTTTGAACTTGCAGCATCCTGTCTGTCTGTAAGGCGGGGTGACATGCTGATTGTTAGGGAGGTCAGGTCAGACCGTATCTAGAGCCACAGCAAGTGGGAAGACGCATCCAGACTCTGGCATCTGACTTGTGGTATGAGATTGCTGGCCTTAGCATAAATCGCACTTGACCAGGCTCTGCAGATAGGTAGCACCCAATGGGATGATTGTTACTGATTCTTGCCAGATGCTACTTGCAGTAGAATCCCCATCAGCTCAGAGCTTTGGGTAGAGATGAAGATGTTGAGGCCTACTTAACTTGAACATCCTGCTGCTAGCACTGTGCTGTCGCCACTCAGCCTTGCACATGGTCCATGAGCCAGCATCAGTCTTTCAACTTTAGAGAGTTAGGTAACTGAAAAGGATTTCCCTCTTCAGTGGGGATCAGCTTACGTTAGGCAAGGTAGGATCCTAACTCTGTGCACCCAATGTATGGGAGCTGTCACACTTTTTAGAAGCTGTAGCTGTCTTTTCTGGGTGAGGGAATAATTGCTTGTGAAGTAACTTTTCTAGCTAGTGTCAATAAATCCTTTTCCCAGGATGGTATAGCTCTTGGCATCCAGAATGCTATGAATCTCTGGCAACTCTACCTTTCTTCCCAATTGGATCATTTTCCTTAGAGATGCTTCTCACCTGTGACAGAGAACCAGCAATGAACATGTTTTGATTTTGCAGGGAGCCCAAATCATACATTATTCCAGAAGCTGACTCTCCTGAACCCTTCTACTGGGTGTTTGGAATCTGGGTCACTAGGCGTGACTAAGCTGCTGTGGCTGCTGTCCGTGGATCTAATTTGTGACTCAGTGGGTTTGGAGGTCACATTTAGATTTCCAGGGCATGGTAGAATTATTGACAGGACATTGTGCAGCGATGGTCACTGCACAGCAATGGCCATCACAATAGCCATTCATCTCTTACTAAGAAGTACAGGCCAGTCACTATGTGGGAATTGTGGTTCAGGGACTGCCGACCCCTGTAGGTTTGTGAGCACAGCTGGGAGTGTGGGCCTGTCCTAAGGCATCAGCACAGCAGGGAGCCGGTGGCCCCTTCTGCCCAAGGCTTTCCTTCTGAACAGCAGGGGAGACTTGAAGTGCACTCACCCTTACAACGAACTCAGCTCCTAGTAGCTCTGTTTTTGATGATACGGAACTGGCTGGGCTCAAAGTCACCTTGATCTCTTTGTCCTAGGAATATGAAGACAAGGCTGGAAGACCAAGCAGGCCGCCCTCTCCAAAGCAGAATGTGAGGAAGAACCTGGATTTTGAGCCACTGTCTACCACAGCGCTCATCCTTGAGGACAGACCCGCGTGAGTCTGAGGAAGAGCCTCTGTGCTGTCTGCTGTGGGGATACACGCTCCTTTTCTGGAGGCAGGAGAGGGGAGAAGAGTGTCTCTTACTACCTCCATGTTGGCTTTCACTCAGTGTGACATCTCATGGTGATTTAGGAAACTGTCCTGTGTCATAGAAATTTAACCAGACTCGTCCTTTCAGGCAGTATTTGCTTGTAGTTTATTGTCCAGGTTTGCATTGTGTAGCTGCTGTAAGGGCGAGGCTAGTTGGGGAGTACCAGGAACCCTGCAAGCATGGTTCATAGTAGTGCTTTGGAGGTGCCTTTTTTGGTTGTTTTCGGTATCTCTTAGACTTGCCTGTGGAATTTCTTGGGTAGTTTGAGTCAGGGTTCCTCTCTGGGCCTAGAATCCCCACTGTGTGATAGGGCAATCATGCTGGGAGGTGGGAGTCATAGATAATCTCATTACTGAATTTACACATACAACAGTGTGTCAGGGAGAAGGTTTCCTACTTGAGGAAGAACAAGAACGACAGGTTGTCCTGCCCTGGGCTAGTTCATTCCAGCCTCCTGTCCATCCCTGATACTGAAAACCATGAAGGTCAGTAGGTAACGAAAGATGCTTGCTGCCCAGCCTGCTTCCTGGCATTTGAATGGTGGAAAGAGACAGCTGACTTCTGCAGGTTAGCCTCTGACTCACACAGACACACACACACACACACACACTCACACTCACACATGCATTCACACACACACATATACACAGATGGAGGAGGATGGAGAGGAGGAAGGACTGAGAAGGAAGAGAAAATGTAATTAAACAATTAAAATGTGAAGTCTAATGAGTATATCTTCAGGGTTGTAGAAAACCCTGAAGAGAAGGTTGGAACTCTAGGTTAAAGAGGTCAAGCTCTCTTAGTGTGCTGAAAGGTAGACCAGGCTGGCCCCCTTTGGCAGGTGTCGGTATTGCAGTCTCTCACAGGGAAAGTGGTTCTAGTGCTTGAGGAATACAGGCCAGGTGCCATCACATCCCATCAGGTCAGCTGCCAGAGTCTACTGGCATTCTCTATGGGATCCATGGAGCTCCTGTGTGCATCTGCATAAAACAGAGCAAAGGAACTACAGCACTATATAGATTTTTGCTCTCATTGCTGTGATGAACACCTGACCAAAAGAAAAAGAATCTCAAGGAAACAAGGCTTAACTTGACTCACAGTTTGAGGATATAGTCCATTGTGGTGGAGAAGGCATGGCGGCAGGAGGTGCTGGTCACGTGGTATCAGCTGGCAGGAAGCAGATAATGTTGGTACTTCTCTTGCTTCCTCCCAGCCTTTGGAATGGTGTCACCCACATTCCTTCTTTAAACCAGTCTGGAAATACCCTCCAGGCACACCCAGGGAATGTTTCTTCAGGGGTTGTAGCTGGCAGTGTGATTAACCATCATAGGAGCTGATCTGAAAGAAGCTAAGCAGTTAAGCTGCCATAGATATACACTGTGAGATCATCCTGATGCAGCGATCAGATGTTGACACAGCTTTGCAGTATGAACCATTTCTTTGAAGAATAAGTTGACTTCTTTTTTTTTTTTTTGTCCTTTTTCTTTTTTTTTTTTTTTTTTTTTGGATCTTTTTTTGGAGCTGGGGACCAAAGCAGGGCCTTGTGCTTCCTAGACAGCGCTCTACCACTGGCCAAATCCCCAACCCCAGTTGACTTCTTTTTATGAATCTTTATAACCCAGTGTTTCACACTGAGGAGCTTGCTTTGTCCGTAATGTCTTTGGGGGAGATAGTTCAGTGGTAGAGCCCTAGCTTGACTAGTGTGTGTAAGGCCCCAGGCTCAGAGCCCAGCTGAGCAAGGTAGCGCACACCTGTAGTCCAGCACTTGAGAGACTAAGGTAGCAGGGTCTCCTGGGCCATGTAAATCTCAACAAAACAAATGTAGATTCAGTGTCTGAAAAACTGTAGCTTTAAGAAATGGATTTTAGGGGTTGGGGATTTAGCTTAGCGGTAGAGCGCTTGCCTAGCGAGTGCAAGGCCCTGGGTTCGGTCCCCAGCTCCGGGAAAAAAAAAAAAAATGGATTTTAAACCTTGGGTTTTAGAGGTTTTATGCAATAATGCTTCAGGTGTTGCTTTTCCCTCAGACTTTTATCTAGTTGTTAACAGTGCAACTCTCTTTATTTCCTGTCAAGGAATCTCCCAGCAAAGCCAGCTGAAGAAGCTCAAAAGCACAGACAGCAGTATGAAGAGATGGTGGTGCAGGCCAAGAAACGAGGTACTGTGACAGCCAGCCAGCTCTGTTCTCTTCTACTCTGTTTAAGTTCGTTAGCTTTAACCTTGACAAAGGCAAATTCACACTTTGAAATAAATGACTTTTCCATTAAACAGACAAAAAAAAAAGGATATGTTGCCACTCCTGGGAGCTTAATAATCTTACATGAGAGCAAGGTGTGGTAGGCACACCTGTTAACCCAGCACTTGGGAAGCTGAGGCAGGAGAATCATGAGTTCAAAGCCAGTCTTTACTATATAACAAGACCCCTTGACATAGATTTACATGAGAAGAGACTAGGGTAAGAGGTGCGTGCTAGAAAGAATTGCAGCTAACAGTGGCATGCCGCTCTTTCCCCTCCTTGGCTCTTCTCTTCATAAGATGTGAGGGGTTAGATAAGTTCTTTGCAGCATTTAAAAAGCTAGACGGTGCTGTGATTCTGGAGTGTTTTAAAGTACAGACAATAAATAAATGGAATATCATTCACCCTTTAAGAAGGAAAGTCTAACACGGTACAAAATGGTTGAACATGATCGATCCAAAGTGAAACAAGCCTGTGACTAAGTGACAGGTAGTACGATGTCATTTCTCTGGGTGCCATGAGGTAGTGTGCCGAGAGTCTTTTCAGCAGAGGGCTACCTAAGGAGGGGCAGACAGGGAGTTAGTGGTTTAGTCAAGGAGAAGATGAGAAGGTTCTAGATATGATAGTGATGGGAGTGTATCACAGTAAGAATAAATGTTATGAAGTTAGACAGTTATAGGTTAAAATAGTAAATTCTGTGTTATGTCTCTCCATAATAAAAAACTAACTGTTCCCAAGTATCCAGAGTGAATGGGTTCCAGAACCTTTTGCTGTTCCAGCATCTAAAGATGCTCATATACGATCTGTCCTTTAGTCACTGGCATATTTATAAAATGGCACTATTCTATGTGCATATAAACTGTGAACACCATCCTGTACTTCAGGTCATCTGTATACCCACAATAGTTTTATACCATGTAGATACTTATCAGAGGATTGCTCAGGGAACAATGACAAGAAGACAGTTTACACATGATTGGTACAGACATGATTTGGTTAGCTGAGAGAGCCCAGGAACGCAGAGGTTACCGTGGTATAAACTAAGAAGATGTGCTTAGTTTTCCTCGGCTGCTGCTGCTGCTGCTGCTGCTGCTGCTGCTGCTGCTGCTGCTGCTGCTGGTGGTGGTAAATGGAGAGTAAACACAAAGGGCTGGGGCACTTGTTGCTCTTGTAGGGGATGCAAGCTCGGTTCCCAACACACACTTGATAACTCATAATCATCTGTAATTCCAGTTCCTCAGTTTGTTTGATGCCTTCTTTAAACCCCTGAGGGTACCAGGCATGTACAGGATACACAAATATACATGCAGGCAAGATACTGTGTACACATAAAGTTAGAAAAAAGAGCATTGCATAGGATGTTGAGAGTGAGCTCAGGGGTTGAATTCAGAAAGAGTGGGGTAGGGAATGGAATGGAATGGGCTTTCAGTGTTCTTGTGTATTCTGTTGGTTTCATTGGATGCTTTCATAGGCTTTGTGTGTGGTATTCATTGAATTATATTTGTGCTTGTACACTGTTTTAAAAGAGCAAGATAGGGCTGGAGAGATGGCTCAGTGGTTAAGAGCACTGACTGCCCTTCCAGAGGTCCTGAGTTCAATTCCCAGCAACCGCATGGTGGCTCACAACCATCTGTAATGAGATCTGATATCCTCTTCTGGTGTGCATGAAGACAGCGACAGTGTACTCACATAAAATAAATAGAATCTTAAAAAAAAAAAAGCAAGCTATACTTAAAGCATTTACTGAAGGATCGATAGAATGTTCTGTAGTCTATGAGGAGTAGGGTATGATAGCTTATACCTGTAATCTCTACACTCTGGAGAAAGGAAAATACTGAGTTTGAGGCCAAACTGGACTACATAGCAAGACCCCGAGTTCACACAGTAAACCCATAGGTTATGAAGTGAGTATCAAGAGTAGACGTTTGCTGTGTACCCACACCACCCGTCTGTCTCTGTCTGTCCCTCTCTCTCTCTCTCTCTCCCTCCTCCCAGCCCCCCACCTGTGTGTGTGTGTGTGTGTGTGTGTGTGTGTGTGTGTGTGTGTGTGTGTGTGTATACTCTCGCAAACATGCGCCCAGGCCAGAGGGGGCATCTATCAGGTGTCCTGTTGTCCATCTTACTCTTTGAGGCAAGATCTCTTGCTGACTTCGAAGCTTATGTCTTCTGCTGGACTGGCAGCCAGCAATCCTCCTGTGCACTCTCCCCAGTGTTGGGGTTACAGGCATGCAGTCATACTTAGCCTTTATGTGGGTGCTGCGATCTGAACCCCAGGCTCATGCTTTTGCAGCAAACACTTGACTACTAAGTCACATCTCCAACTCCTCCCTCACTGTTAGTTTTCTGGCATGGTGAACCTGGCATTCTGCTCAGTGTTTTCTTTATTTTCATCACAATTTATAGAGCTTAAAGAAGCCCAGCGGCGGAAGAAGCAGCTGGAGGAAAGGTGCAAGGTTGAAGAGAGCATTGGAAACGCCGTCCTCACCTGGAATAATGAGATCTTGCCTAACTGGGAAACCATGTAAGCATTGCTTCACTGGTGCTGTGTGACCACTCCTTTCTGGAGTCTGTGGCCAGTAGTTGCTGGATATGGTGACAGCCTCTCCCAGTTTATCTTTTAGAGCCTGAGCCATGTTTGTAAAGCTTATGCCTGTGTCACTCCATACTTAAAGTTCTGGTAGCTTGTTGTGAGTCAGTCTCCATATGAAATTGATCTCTGTACCTGAAGGGACAGGCTTCTGTGTGAGATGGCCTGCCCTGTCTCTGCAGACTGTTCCTAAGATTACTCAGTAGGAGCTGCTAATCTGTAACCTCGGGATCTTTGCCTGCCCTTTCCCTGTCCACAGTGTCCTGAACCTTTTCCTTATCCTAAATCCTGTTTTTTTCTGGCTTAGTCTTCACAGGGAAGAATTTCCTGCCCCCACCTGTGGAAGACTCCCTTGAGTCTCCTGGCACTGTCTGCTTGAGCATCTGTCTCTTTCTGAGGGTGGAAACCACTTGTCTTTGATGTCAACCTGCAGTGTCAGTACAGAGTGGCACCCCACAGTGCCTGGCAGCTGTGGCATCCTCAGTTCTGAGGATCTGCTGTAGATCTTGTTTTCTTCCTGTGTGGCCAGTACGGGCAGGGTCATTGTGACCAGCAGTCTTAAATGACTGTGTTGTTTAGATGTTCCCCAGTTAGCATCCTGTCTGCAGTGTGCGGTAGTGTGCGGCTGCCCTTTGAGGCCCCTTCCCACTACATTTCTGTAGAAGAGCACGGCCTGCATGCCTCCCCTGTGCCCAGCACACCTCACCTAAGCCCTGTGCTGCTCACCTGTGCACAGCTCTTTGCAGTCCTGTAGGAGTCCACTCTGTTTCCCCTGTCTGTTTTCTGCTCAGAAAGTCTTTTCAATTCTTCATGTGTGTAAACTTCTACTAATCAATCAAAACCTGGTTCTGGAAGGTTTCTTGTTCTTTGGTCTGTGGTGTTCCGTGCTGTGCCTTCAATACCTGTCACAGCAGTATTGTCTGGATGTCAGTAGTCAGGAGGGTAAGCTCCCTGAGGGAAAGGGTAAGTGGGGGTGAGGCTTGTGTGCAGCTGAGCCTTCCTCCATTGAGAGCAAATTTAGAAACTCACGCTTCCATTCTGTTCAGGTGGTGCTCTAAGAAGGTTCGAGACTTGTGGTGGCAGGGAATCCCTCCGAGTGTAAGAGGCAAAGTTTGGAGCTTGGCCATTGGCAACGAGCTGAACATCACTCACGGTGAGTGGCTTGTGTGATTCTAGGCATCGAGATTCACTCTGGGGTTCTGGGACTCCCTTCTGTCCCTTTTGCCACATTAGAGAGTATGGTAACCACTGCCATGAAGCTCTGGTGGAAAGGCCAGGTAAATTTGTCTTCTCTGAGAGGGTATCTGAGTAGTGGGTTCAGTGCTGGCTGCTCCAGATTCCTGACAGGTCAGAGAAGGCTTCCTAAAGAGAAAGACAGCAGACATAGGGCTCTAAGGCACAGTGGGGTAGGCAGAATCTGTCCTCATTGTCGGACAGGAAAGTGGAGGTGTTTGGTTAGGATACCCTTTGGTGGTTTTTGTTTTGTTTTGAGCCCTAGAGAGGCGAGGGTTGGTATCTGTAGGCATTAGCATGTGAAGCTAGCATGTTAGGGAGGGAGGGAGACCTCTGCCCCCAGTTTTTAAGCTGTTTACAATGCTTCTCAAGCAGCTAGCTTCATGGTAGAGTGCTTGACTAGCATAAGCAAAGCCCTGGGTTCAGTCTCCAGTATTGAAACTTGGAAGAAAAACAAGTGGGCGTGATGGTGCACGGCTGTAATCCCAGCACATGAGAGGCTAAGGCAAAAGGGTTGTTTCGAGATCAAGGTCAGCCTGGGCTACAGGGTGAGACCCTGTCTCTAAGATAAAACAAATCCTCAAGTCTCTCAAGTGCTCAGCCTTTGTGTGCTCTGCCACAGCAGCCTAGATTGACTGACTCATGTACGTGTAGTTCCCAGCAGGCACTGGGTGTCAGAGGTCTAGAAGCACGTAGGTCAAGGGTGAAGCCTTAATGCAGGGGAGCCCTATTTCCTCCTGTTGAAAGTGAGCTGCTCTGGCAGGCAGGCGGGCCGGCCTCTCCTTCCCCTCATGGAGGTCAAGCTGCTTTTACTCTGGTTTAAGGCAGATTGCTGTGCCTGACCCCTCTAGTTAGGTTACTGTGTTCATCTTGACAGCATAGCTTCTGCCACGGCAGCAGCTTTGTTCTGAGCAGTGTCTCCATGGTGAATAGCAGAGCTGTCAGCTCTGTGGTGACTGGCTTCCTTCAAGGAGGATGGCAGGGTGAGGAACCTTCTTCTCCAAACTCCTTTTCTGACTAAAATCTGCTGCCAAAATTTCACTGTAAGATCTTTGTGTGAGAAGATGTGTAATGTCGAAGTAGCTCTTAGCCTCTGAGAAGAAGAGGTGAGAAGTTGCTGAACATGCAAAGATCTGTGTGCTCGAGGATCTTCTCAACACCACCACAGTCCTGTGGCTAATTGGATGCCCCACGTAGTGCATAGATGTATTTAACTTGGCTTAATTTACTTCAGTTAAAACCTGTGACGAGCTAGATGCTGAGGAGATGGTGCCGAGCAGCTGCCTAATTGTGTGTACATCTTGCCCAGGACCTGTGCCTTGGTCCAGGCTCACTCTGTGTAGCTTATGTCTGTCTGTGAATGCTGGTCCTGTCCGTTGTCCCCACCATAGTGGCCTCACTGCACTGTCGTCTGCTCTGTCATTTGTGCCCAGCCTAATCTTCTGGATGTGGCAGGCCCCTCTGAAGTGTTGGTTGAGTGAACGAACGCACCTTTCTGACCTCACCTTACTGTTTGTCCCAGCCAGTCTGAGACAGTGATTCTGGTTTGCTGGGTGCCAAGCACCAGCTGCTGTTCACTACCTCATGTCTCATTAAATGTCAGCTGTGATGGTCTCAGGCAGCTCTTGCGACCTCATTTTCTTCTTGAAAAAGGTTAGGTATTGTGTTTCATATCTGTGACCAGTGTGTGTGGGGTCAAAGTTCTCATTCTACTTTTGGCTGGTTCTGAAGTACATGTTCTGAAGACCCAGGGTCCAGTAGCACTACTAAGCTTCACTCTTGAGCGGGTGTGGCGCTTGTGCCTTCATCTTGGCCCTTGAGGTGGATGTGTGTAGGTGTGGGGTTGTGAGGGAGGAGTTGACAACAACTAAATCCAATTACATAAACAACCCTCTCCCCAGTAGAGCAAAACATCCAAACCTCACACCTAGGGAAGACAGGCTTGCACTTGGGAATTGGGGTTGGGGGCCTGGTAGCATTGCTTAGCAGGAAAGGCACTTTCCATGCAAACCTAGTGCTATAAGTTTGATCCCTGGAACACATAGAAGGATAGAGGGAGGGAACTGACCCCAAAATTGTCCTCTGGCCTCCATATGTATGTTGGGGCACATGGGAGTTCTTCCCCCAATACACACTTGTGTATGCATAATAATAAGTTGAATTTTATTTTATTTTTAAGGATTTCTTTATTTTATGTATATGAGTATATTGTCGCTGTCTTCAGACGCATCAGAAGAGGGCATCAGGTCCCATTACAGATGGTTGTGAGCCACCATGTAGTTGCTGGGAATTGAACTCAGGACCTCTGGGAAAGCAGTCAGTGCTCTTAACCACTGAGCCATCTCTCCAGCCCATAAATTGAATTTTAAAAAGAGTTTGGAGCTGGGGTCCTGAGAGAAGTGTTGCCTTTCTACCATGACTATACATGTGACAGTAAAACTGTGGCTGTGGCGGAGATTCTGTGGGCTCAGACGCAGACATATTTTATTCTGAGGCACTGAGTTCTTCACTTGTGAGGTGGAGCCCTAATGGGCGTGTACTGTTGGGGTAACGTTTTCATACCCTGTGTGGAGGTTGTCTTGGTATTACTCTGGTGTGCTGTTCAGATTCTGGTGTTGTTGTTATCATCCCCCTCTCCCCCCCAGCAAGCGCTCTACCACTGAGCTAAATCCCCAACCCCTGGTGTTGTTATTCTTATGGACCTTCACCGGCCTCAATAGTTTGTAAACATCACATTCCTCGCCTTTTGATTGGCTTAATAAAGCCAATAGCTGAATCAGGAAGGGTGGGAGGAACTTCCAGGCAGAGATAAGGACTCTGGGAGAAAAATTGAGAGGCAGGAAGATTCTCCAGCAGGATGCAGAGGAAGTCTGATGTGCCTGGAGGCGCACTGGCAGGTTCAAGAAAGTCCAGCAATAAACATTCCGTGAGGTAGTCCTGTGTGCATCCTCTGAGAGTGACAAAATGTTTTGACCTAAGCCCTAATTTTGGATTCCGAGCCTCACTTTTCCAGGAAGTCTTAATAGTCTGATTAGGTTAAGATGCAGCAAATTTCTGTTGTTCAGCTTTTAAGAACAAAGCTGGGCTTTCTCAAACTGAACATGTCCTTCTAAATCTGCCAGCCCACCTGGAGCTTGAGGGCAGAGGTCATGCTCTAGACCCCAGCCCTGAGCACTCTGTGTTTCTCTTTAGAGGACAACAATATAAGCTGTGTGTCATAACTGCTGTTTGGCCATGGCACACCGCATAGATTGCATGTATATTAGAGCTGTCATAAGGCCAGCTTATGGGATCATTAGGATGAGCTACACTTAGTAAGATACATGAAGGCAGCCGTGCTTTGCTTTACCCTGCAGAGTAAATGATGAGAAAGGTAACGTGGCAAACACTCAGAGAATGGCAGTGATTGGTTAGCAGTCCTCAGCATATGGGAGCTGGGAATAAACAAGCCAGAGGGAGGTATAGGGTGTGGGGGTGGCGGAGGAGCTGGGACACTAAGAGGTAAACCTAGTGCATGGGGCATGATGCCCTGTAGAGTCATGAGCGTGGCCTGTGGTCCTCTAGTGGCCCAGTCTGCCGGCCTGCAGTAGTTATTTGGAAGCTGAAGTTACCTGATTATTAGCAACTGCCTGAGGAGCAAAGCTGCTGAAAACACGGCTTCTGAATGTGGAAGAGAGTTCAAGACTATTGTGACAATTCTCTGACAGCAGAAATCACTGTTCTCTGAGGGCTCTGCCTGTTCAGAGCACTAGTTTCTACGCCCCTCCCTCAGCAGCGAGATGAGGAATCCTGTGCCATATGTGTGTAGCAAGCTCCCCATGTCCTTATTTGAAGGCAACACTCATCTTAATCCCAGAAGTCATAGGCCTGAAAGTTTAAAATTTTCAATATTGAAATCCTGGAAACAGAAATCCAAAGCAATTCCCATGGAGAAGAGGTAGAAACCCAAGTTCTCTGGAAGATGCAAAGCAGCAGGGTCTAAAATGCCTGGGTTGTTTTTTAAGTGTTTGTCAGCAGTGGTGTTTCTCCAAGCTAATGACATCCAGAAGCTTTTAAGGAACTCGAGCCGCATTTATCTGAAGAGGTCAGCAGTTACTGGTTGGGATTCTTCTAGAAGCTGGCAACATTGTTGCAGGCTGGAGGGTGGTGCTTCTTCTGCAGCTTCTGCTTCTGCAGCTTCTGCTTCTGTGGTTTGTTGAGTGCAGGTGGAGTGGGTGCGGGAAGTATGTCCTGGAGGCCATGCAGCAAGTGTCACAGGGACATTTACCTCTGTGTATGGTGAGTCCTAGAATCTGAGAAGGAGCAGTGACACGCAGAGCCATGGCCTATAGTAGAGAGCAACTTGATGTGCTGTCAGCTTCTGTGGGCCACCTTCGTAGAGCTGTCCCTATTCTACCACTGAAAAATGGTTTCCTGTCCTTTACTCTCTTTTGTCTTTAAGTAACCCAAGTTGTCAATGTTTTGTTTTTGCAGTTGTGCTGTTTTGTGTGTGTGTGCGCGTGCACAGCTTTAAGATTTTGTTAATTTTTGTTTTATGGTTATTGGTGTTTTGCTTGCATGTATGTCTGAGAGCCACATTTGCAGTGTTAGAACCCCTAGAACTGGAGTTACAGATGCTTGTGAGCCACAGTATGGATGCTAAGAATCAAACCTAGGTCCTTTAGAAAGTCAGTCAGTGCTCTTAACTTCTGGGCTATCTCTTCAGCCCCTGTGCTCTGTGCAATGTCTTCATGCCATTTTCAGTGTTCAAAGTAGAAATTGTCTATAAACTTCAGATCACTGTGATTCATTTTACAAATTTCTTGCAGATTTGACCATGTGAAAGTGAGTTACTATGGTGTTGATGATGTGTGAGTTTGTGTGCATGCATGAAAAATCTTCTTAGTCCGTAAAGACATGTCCTTTTGTTTTTCATTCATTAAAATTAATTTATTCATTTTACATCTGATCACAGCCCCCCTCCTGATCCCCCTGTCATATAGCTTCTTCCCCCATCCCCTTCTCCTGTGAAAAGGGGGAGCCCCTGGGTATCACCCCACTCTGGCACATCAAGTCACTGCAGGACTAGGTGAAAAATCTTTCCTATTGAGACCAGACAGGGCAGCTTAGTTAGGGAAACAGGATCCTTGGGCAGGCAACAGAGTCAGGGACAGCCCCCAATCCAGTTATTGGGGGACCCACATGAAGACCAAGCTGCACATCTGTTACATATATGGGTCCAGCCCATGCTTGCTCTTTGGTTGGTGGTTCAGTCTCTGGGAAGCCCCTAAGGGTTCAAATAGTTGACTCTGTTTGTCTTGTGGAGTCTTTTTTTTTCCTTCTTCTTCTTTTTTTCAGAGCTGGGGACCGAACCCAGGGCCTTGCGCTTGCTAGGCAAGCGCTCTACCACTGAGCTAAATCCCCAACCCCGGTCTTGTGGAGGCTTATCCCCTCCGGGTCCCTCAGTCCTTCCCTCAACTGTTACAGAGCTCCGACTAATGTTTGTCTGTGTGTCTCTGCATCTGTTTCCATTGGCTGCTGGGTGGGGCCTCTCAGAGGACATGTATGCTAGGCCCCTGTCTGCAAGCATAGTGGAGTGAGATGTCCTTTTGGACATCTGCATCTGTGAACATTCTTTAAAGTCTCGGCTCTTTGGATGACTGTGTATGCAGGGTAACCCATCTTAGTTTTGATTAAAGATTCAGGTCTCCTGGCCAGTGTTTCACATGGCCACAGTTAGGAAGCCTAGTGCACAGTTATGAACCATAATGATAGCTATTCATATCCTTTGCTTTTCAGCACATTTCTGCCTATATAGGTCATCTGCTTGTGACTTAGGTGTATAATGTCCTCCATCCACTGTGACACTTAAGGTAGCATTGATGCCTGTTTTGTTGCACAAATCAATACATGAAGTATTCCATTGTTTTTGTGTTTCTCAAATCTCTTAAGAAGTAATAGTCTTTTTTTTTTTTTAAGAATCGTATTTTCAGGATTTTAAGTCTTAAGGATTTCAGATTAAAGCTTTTTTTTTTTTAAGATTATGATTCAATCTTGTTAGAATCCAGATGGACTCTGTCCACCCACCCCTTAATACAAAGATGAGACACTGACTGACTGTTCTCTTCAGTCCCCAGGCCATTAGTCTGGATACCGAGGTAAGCAAGAGACTGGTCATCTGAGAGGCAGTGGGCCAGTCACAGAAGGTCAGAGCAAGATATGAATAGGTAGCTGTGTAGCAGAAGAAGGCACCAAGCCCCGTGGCAGTGTGCGTGGCCTTCCTTTGTAAATGGCTCTCTTTCAGGCTAAGCCGGGAGGAATTGTCAGAAGAATGCCTTACTCTATTTAGAGAAAGAGAGAGTTGTGTGTTCTCTTGTGTTGTCGAAGGAACATGTACATGTAAGACTTACCAGAACCTTTTCTTTCAGAGCTCTTTGACATCTGTCTTGCTCGGGCCAAGGAGCGGTGGCGGTCCCTCAGCACTGGAGGCTCAGAAGTGGAGAATGAAGGTACAGCTCTTCCCTCACTGAGTGGGGACTCACGGCAGTACTCCTCACTGGCTAGTGTGGCCTGTGGCAAAGGGACTGTTAAAAAACAAAAATGGGGGCTAGACAGATGACTCAGTGGTTAAGAGCACTGACTACTCTTCCAGAAGTCCTTAGTTCAAATCCCAGCAACCACATGACTCATGTAATGGGATCTGATGCCCTCTTCTGGTGTGTCTGAAGAGAGCAGCAATATACTCACATACATAAAAAACAAAAATGGAAAGGAAATAACTTTTAGAAGAAATAGAACCCCACAGCTCCTGAGAGGGTTTGTGTCTCTTCACAACCAATTGCTTCTAATTAAAGTTGCCCAGTAGCCTGATTCATTGAGTGTTAGCTTCCAGAGGCACCAGTGTGTAGCTGTGAGATTAGGAAAGGTCCACTGACACAGCAATACCTCAGTGGCTAGGCAGTCATGTCGTTATGAATACTTAAACACAAGCTGATCCTATTTTTACTTTATAAATTGACGGGATCGTGTGTGCCTATCATGTACATATTTTGAAGCATGATAAAAATGTAAGTAAATGCCTTTAAATATGTTTTTAAAAATTCAGAATTCTATTTTCAGGATTTTTTACTTTAGGGATTTCAGTATTTAAGATGAAAGTATAAATTTAGGTAATTTATATAAGATAATATGCATTACCTCCCACAGATTGCTCCTTTTTCTATCTCAGCACATATTTTCCTCATTGTTGTTGATGATAAGTAATATCAAATTAGATGCTAGGTCATCATTTTACTACTGACCTGTGTCCCTAACTGAACCCCTTCCTTAGGGTGTTTTAATGGGGAAAGCACTTTACCTCTGTTCCTGTGGCCTATTTCAAGGATACAGTGTATAACTAACTATAGCCATCATGTTGTAGGGATTTCCTATCTGAAAGTTTGTTATCTTTTGACCAGTATCTCCCTGGTTCCTTCCTGCTCCATCCTCCCCTGCCTCTGGTAAACCTGTTCTGTTTTCTGCTACCCAGAGTTCAGCTTTTTTTAGATTGAATGTACAAATGCTGTCACACAGTCCGTGTCTTTCTGGGGTTGGTTTATTCATTTGGCACAGTGCCCCTCAGCTCATCTGCTGTCCATATCTGTCACCTTTTCTTCATCTGTTTACCTGCAGACAGACAGGTAGGCTGATGTGTTTCTTGCTGCCATGCATAGTGCTGAAGCAAACATGACATGCAGTGGTCTTTGCAGAACCCTCCCGCTTCCTTCAGTTGCACACCCAGGAGTGGGATTGCTGGATTGTGCGTAGTTTTGCTTTTAAGGTTTTGAGGCAACACGTAACATTTTTACCAGAGATTGTTTAGGTGGAAGGTCATCTTTGTTATGACTCCCCACTCCTGGGTTCATTGTGTGTGTTTCTCAACTTGTCGATGATAACAAGTACTATCAAATTAGATTTGATTTTTAGACTCGATGTTCCAGCTCATGCTGTGAGGCATTTGGATCCCTGGAGTGAGAGGTTCTGTACTCCCCGTGCACACACTATGATGGTGGACACTGTAGAAAAGGCGTAATTGATTGTACTTGGGAAGAGACTCTCTCTAGGTGTCATGTTATAAAGCCTGGTGCAATGACTTCTGCTTTTTTTGACAGATGCTGGGTTTTCAGCAGCAGACAGAGAGGCCAGTCTGGAGCTTATTAAACTGGACATTTCTAGAACATTTCCTAATCTCTGCATTTTCCAGCAAGTAAGTGGTGGGGTTCGTCACAAGTGTGCCCTGTTTAAGTTTTATGAATACTCAGCCGCATGTATTTGTAGTCGTGTTTGAAAGGTTAGTTAGAGTTTTAGGGGGAATAAGATGGGGGTCAGGGACAATGCGTTTAGATGCTTAAAATGGGTGTAGCTGGTTCTTCCTGGTCGCACTTCTGTGTTAAAAGCTATTGGTTCTTTTTGTAAAGTGCATGCCGAGCCTTGACAGGCACTGCAGAAGGCTTAGGGGTAGTGTGTTGTCAGAGGTCTTGGTGCTCTTCTGTTCGAGGACTGTAGGTAGCTGTGTCCATTTTGTAGGAGCCTCAGTGTGGTTTCAGGATCTGCTGAAAGGAGTGTCAGGAAGTAGTGCCCCATAGCCTTGAGGTAGCCAGGATGGGTGGCTGAGCAGAGGTGGTGGGGTTTCTGAGATGACGAGCCACGGGGTTTGGAAATGGATTCTTGTCTGGGTGTTAGTGCATCAAAAAGGCCTCTCCTCAGTCATTTGGGCACAGATGAGAGGGGTTTGGACTTAGAGTCCTCTTCTCAAGGTCTTGTGTTCTTTGAGCCAGGAGATGTACATCCAGAGGTGTCCTTTGAGGCTTCTCTTGTAAGCTAAGAATGTCACCAGCTCTCCTTCATAATACTTCTCCATCTTTCCCTTCTCTGTTCTCTGCTTTATTAGAGAGCCTAGGCATTGTAGGTCACCACTGCAGCTTCCTTCACCTCTCCTGACTGCCCTGTGTCCTTCCACTCACCTTGCTGATCCTATTGGAATCTCCAGTCATGCATCATGGTTCCCAGTATGTTGACATGCCTCATACACAGAGGCTTACTAGGAAAGGGTGGTGTAACAAACTGGAATGAGTTGGTGAAGTGGCTGCAGAATGAACAGGCTCAGAACAGAGTGTAGGTGGGCTTGGGCTGGACAGCCTTGACAGCACAAGAGAGGCACTGTCCTCTTTTGAGGGCTGGAGAGTCAGGTCATATCCAGGAGGAAGGGAGCAGTCTTGTCTGTGCATACACTAGGTTTAATTACTGTAGTCTGGCAGCGAGTGGGTGCCAGGCAGAACAACAACTGGGGCAGAAGGACAGCCTGGGGCAGAAGTGTGGGGTCGGTTCTGTGGATTGAGTGATTGAGTGTGGAAGACACAGTTGTCCCTGCAGCTTTCCTAGAGGGGTTCCCAGTGGTTGTAAATGCAGCACTGGTGAGGACTGTTCCTCAACTTGAGCAGAGAATGTAGAGGGCAGAGTTCTAGGACTTTGGCTGTGTCTGAGAAGCAGGCAGGGGGCATGACTTGGCCAGGCATCAGAGACTAGACAGCTTCGAGAGTAGCACCATGCTGAGTGCTGTGGGTGCTTCCAGTGATGGGGTTATTGCTGGCTCAGTAATTCTACAGAGCAGGGACCCGGTGTCTAAGTGTGGAGGAGCTTAAGACATTGGGTACCGTCAGCTGCCAGTGACCATAAGCTGTCCCTTGCCTGCCTTGCTCCCCACCTGCATTCTCTCACTGTTTCTTCTGGCCTCTGTGCCTCTGGATTGGATCAGAGGGTAAGATGAGGACCCTCCTGGTACCTGATGGGGCCTTTGTTTTCTCTTGGCTTCCTGTATCCTAATACATTTGGAAATGTTGCACTGAGTCTTCAGGACGCTTGCAGCCGAGGTGATGGAGAAAGTCCAGAATTGTGGCCGAGTGTCTAACCCCTGGGAGTACTGCGCAGTCTTCTTCAGAAGACTCTCTCTGAAGGATTGTCTTTCTCCTCCTAGCTCGCTTCTGTAGGCCTCAGCCCACTTCTTGGTCATCTCCTTGGAGGCCTTCTGTGTCCAGAATGCTTGGGCTGTCCCATCTCAGTGGGGTTCCTGTGGCCCCAGGTCTTGAAGGGGATCAGGCAGCGCTGCTTTACAAGGGTTGACTTGGGTTTGATTGCAGTGAGTTGCCTTCTTGCCAGTAGTTTGGTCTCAGGTAAAACATTTCATTCTCTGCCCCTTCTTCTGTCACGTGTGACTAGGGATGGTCTCCACAGCCTTACGGGGTTGTTCATAGTACTTAACGCACAGAGGGAAGCCATCAGTGATGTACCGACTATTGATTATCCTGGACTGTATTTGAAGCTAAATGACAGCAAGGTCCATCAAAGGCTAAAGACTTTTCACTAGAGACAGCCAGAAATGGAACCATGGGAATCTTCAGGGGGAGCTTGTGGCCTGGTCTCTTGCCTGCCAGAGAGAGGCTTCCTAACCTTTTTCATTAGCAGAGGTAAAACTAGAAATTTGAGACAAAGAAGCAAGTGGGACTCAGAGCAAAGCAGGACAGGCTTCCCTGCATGTTCCTGAAGGTCCTTCTCTGCCGTGGGCCACACCTCAGTGTCATGGAGCCCTAACAGCCTGTAAAGGCTCTGCAGAGGCTGAGGGCCCAGCTTTGCATTCCTGGGGTCTGAGGGAGCTTCTCCTGAAACATGGTCCCCGAGTTATACTTCAGAAGTGTTGAAATGGACAGTCCCTTGGTGCTTACCTGGGAGCCCAGGGTGAGCTCAAAGAAGGGGACATGGAAGTGCCGTGGTCCCTTCTAGGTAGCTTCTTCTTTCTCTCAGGCCTCCTTTAAGTGAGACTTCCTCGGTCAGTGGGCCCGAGGTTTTTAGACTCTTGGGAATAGAGAACAGTAAGTGTGAAGGCTGGGGAGGGAGCCTGAGAGCCTAGCAGAAGGAGCACTCAGGAAAAGGAGCTGGCAGCACTGTGAGGGATGGAATGACAAGGTGGAAAATTCTCTAAGGAAAGATCAGTATAGTTTTTCTCAGTCTCAGATCACATAGAATATCTCTGTAGTCACTCTAGCCCTCAGGTCAGCTCATGGATCTGCCACCATTGTCTCCAGCCCTGGATGTTGCCCTTCCTCCACCTCACTGTATTTTCTTTATTTGGCTCTTTGTGTTTTGAAAGTATGTCTTCTTTGATATAGCTTTTTTATAGGAGAGAATATAATAGTCTGTGCTGGGACTTGTAAATCCTGCACTTAAGGGGCTGAGTGCAGGATTAGTAGGGTTTGCCCATTTTGGGATATACAGTGAGACCCTATCACCAACCAACCAACCAAACCAAACAAAAAATGTGATCATCTGGTTCCTGTCATTCCTTTGTAAGCCACCCAGAGCTACCTGTGGAGTGACTTCCTAGTCGTATGCCAGAAAGCATATTTATTCCTGCATTAACTGAGGCTGTGTGGTAGGTGATTGGAGCTGCAGGTGGGTCCAGCTCGTCCCTTTAGAGTGTCTCTGGCACACTGAAAGCAGTGTGGGGCAGCCCTGAGCTTGTCTCCCTTTTTAATTAAGTGGGGGAAATCAGACAGTTTTGCAACAAATTACAAGAACAAATGAGATCTTAGCAGGCTGTGGGGAGGGTGTTGGGAGAGCGCTTGAAATGAAATGGCATCTACTAGGAGCTAAGACTTAAAACATGCTTTCCAAAGCCGCTGTTCAGAAAGATGCAGAGGAAACAGTGACAGGCAGGAAAGGGAGACAGGAGAGGCCATACTTGTTGTGGGCACAAGGCCACGTGCTCTGAGGAGTCCTGGCCATGCGGCTTACCTCCTGAACTCGGAATGGAGCATGACTTATGACAGGGGCCAAAGGAAGGGCAGTTCACAAGGGTCCTGCGCACAGCCGACCCTTCAGCTTTTGTAGAGCAGCTTCATAGACAGAATTGCAGACTTCTTCATTAACAGCAAGTTACTAGCTCATTTATTAATTGCATAATGCATCTAGAGCTACCAGCAGAGTGCGTGTCCAGCAGGGTGACAGTAGCAGAAGTAGCAGCAGTGTTACCAGACGCTGTTCTGAGACTAACAGTACTTACGCATGTGTTGATCTTATATGTCAATCCTTTTAGGGTGGTCCATATCATGACATGTTGCACAGTATTTTGGGCGCTTATACTTGTTACCGGCCGGATGTGGGTTATGTAAGTGATGTTTTCCAGTTTTTTTTTATGATGTTATCGTCTATAAAAAAAAAAGTCAAAACATTGCCCATCTTTTATATCGAATGTCATTGTGGCTTTTTGAGGACTATGCAAAACCTTGAGATAAATAAGTTGTTTCAGTTTCCTTGGCCAAGTTGGGTTGAAGCAGCTGCTCTGTGGTATGCATCGCATTTTAACTAGATGTGATGCTTACTTTTTGCACGCGATTTACTCCTGACATTAAATAGAAAAAGCTTTACCATTAACCATTTTTCGAAAGTGTGCTGCTGCTATTCCTGTGGTTTAACAGATGTGTATGTGTGCATGGTCTTAAGCCTGCTAAATTCATGTGTGACCACAGCACCACACCCAGTATGGCACATACCAGAGGGCAATATTTCAGATGCCAAAGGCCTATGGTGGGGTTGGCTTATGGTTTTTCATTAGGAGGGGGTAAAGGATAGAGGGGAAGCAGGTGGCTGATGGCCAGAGCTGTGGCTCTGCAGAGGGTGGGTCTGGTTCGACAGGGTTTATTCAGGTGGTGAAAGGGTAGTTGTGTGGGCCTTTTTAGTGGAAAGCTGGTTTCTCATAAATAAAAGCTGCTCTGACCTTTATGGCCACATTAGTTAACATAACCTTTCTCTCCTTCCTCAGGTTCAGGGCATGTCCTTTATAGCTGCAGTGTTGATCTTGAACCTCGATACTGCAGATGCCTTTATTGCTTTTTCTAATCTTTTGAATAAACCCTGTCAAATGGCGTTTTTCCGAGTGGACCATGGCCTTGTGAGTATGCTGTCTATATATCTTAGTACCATGTCTTTACGCAGCAAGAGCTCTCCAACCATTCTGTCTTTTCAAGGCAGGAAATGTATATGCCCTTTCTAATGGGCTGTTCATAATGAGGGGAACACTTGAACTTGTGTGGAAGCACACGGCCATCACCTCTCGCATGGACAGGTTAATGCAATCTGCTAGAGAGAGAGTGTCTGAAACACTGTACTCTTTAAAATGAGGGTGAAGGTGATTTCTGGGCAAGCACATGCTCTTTGGGTTAGGGAGGTGTAACAGCAGTGTTCTCCTTAGCTGTTGAGTGCCAGGGCTGACTACGCTGCTCACTGTCAGAGTGAGCGCGTGCACAGGAAGAAGGAGGTGTGCTCCTGACCGTGCTCCCATATGGGGCAGTGCTTTAGTATGCTGTGCAGATGGCCTTTACCTTTGGTGGCCTTTAAGAACCTCCCACAAATTTCACAGCTGGGCCCTCTGCATAGTCCAGATGTGGGGACAGACTGAGGAAAGAAATGGCTTGTCCAAGACACATCTGGTACGTGGGAGAGCTGAGGTTTGAATCTGTTCCAGGTCCTGAACCCTTTGTTCTCTCTGTGAGAAAACTCACTAATCCATCAGCCTTTAAGTTGGCATTGCTTTGAATTCCTGGCCATTACCACTTGCCTGTCCATACCTCAGTGGTCTGAGGGTGCACGTCAGCTGAGCACTTCTTCCTCAGACATTCCTTGTTCTGAAGCTGCTGCTCACTCTGGCTGTTAGGGGAGGGTCAGCTATGGCCCTTCAGGAGGACCGTTTGGTATTCCACTTCTGTAGCTGAGAGTGGCTTTGGTACAAAATTCTTTTAAGAATTGGTTCTGAGAAAAGTCCTAATTGTGAAGAAAGCATTATGTAAAGAGTTTGTTATTACATGATTATTTATAGTTGTAACTATTAGAAGGGTTTAAAATGGGGTAAGGGGAAATGGGATGTAAGTGAAATCTACCAAGACCCCCCAGCACAGCTTTGTCACACTTAGACAGTATGAAGGACACCTCGTGTGGCAGTCACTCCACGTAATAGTAGGGGATTAATCTCATAACCACTATGACTTATAGACCTTCATGAATTAGTGTTTTTAATCATTGTTTTGTTAAATATTTTGAGGCCATGTCTTACTGTGTAGCCCTGGCTGGCCTCAAACTCCTGGTCCCCTGCCATAGCCTCCCATCTGGGATCGGGATATACCATAGGCCTGGCTTACAGTGTTCCTGTGCTTTAAGTTTTCTTAGCTGAGTAGTTACAGAGATTCCCTTAACAAGCAGATGAAAACTCTCCTCTCCAAGAAAAAGAGCGAAATCTTCAGGAGAGATTCACACCCTTGAATCAATTTGTTTGTTTTGTTTTGGAACAAGGTCTTATCTGATAAGCCAGTTGGCCTTGAATGCGTAAGCCTACTGTCTCAGCCTTCTGACTGTTAGAGCCATGGGTGTGCGCTAACACGCCACACTCTAACTTTCCCATTCGATATACAGTAATGGTACCTGCCTTGGCTAATTTCAGCTTACTCTCCTGAATTAGGAATGGAGAAAGGGCGAAGCAGCATGTAGCGTTGAATGGGACCTTTGCTCAGGGCAGCACTGGCAACCTTTAGGCCAGATGACTGCTGTGGGGTTTCCTGCTCATTGGAGGCTTCTACACACAAGTCTGTAGACGTTGCCTCACATCCCTGCACTCTGCAGTGTATAGTCCTGCCATGAAAATGAGTAAAAGGTCAGGGCTGGGCTCTGCCCCTGCACCTGGTGTGCCATCTGTAGAGCTGCAGGCATGGCTGCTCCCACCCAGCAGGGGCTCTTCTTCCTTCTGTGGGGGGGGCGGGGATTGCTTCCTGCTGTCTCTCCCCACCCTGCTATCTTTCTTACAAAGCTTGTGCGAAGCTGGCCTGTTGTGTCTTTACCCATTGTAGTCAAGGCCTGCATGATTAAGCTGGAGCTGTTGCCCTTCCCTCAGACTCTAGTCTTGCCTCTCCCTCTGGATGGGCCAGGCATAGGCAGCAGGCAGCCTTGCTTTCCCAGCTCTCTCACACAGGCTCCTGCAGCCTTCATAGCGCCACAGGGCATGGTTCAGGTCCCACCTCCCATGTACCTGTGCTTTGCCCCTGTGTGGCAAGTTAAGCACTCGCTCTGGATTTTGGTGTCTCCCCTATAACTTGAAGAAATGAAGGGATTGAACAGAGCTGCTCTGGGAAGCTTAGAGACAGAGATAAACTTATCTGTGTGTTACCTGGGTAACGGTTATTATATTCTAAGTGTGCAAAACTCTTGACTCTTGTGGATTGGAAAATCATGCTGACGACTAGTTTACTAATGTGTTTAAATTGTCTCCTAGATGTTGACTTACTTTGCTGCATTTGAGGTATTCTTTGAAGAAAACTTGCCGAAATTGTTTGCGCATTTCAAGAAAAACAACTTAACTGCAGACATCTACCTAATTGATTGGTAAGACTCAGTTTTTCTGTTTTCCAGAGTTCTTCTCATCCCTGCTTACTTCCTGTTGTCACTGCCAACCTCTTGGAGGACTCATCTGAGTTTCCCTCTCCTGCTTCCCAGTTCCCCTCTGCTTTGAATACCTGTGGTTTATCCTCCAGGCTCTTTGTCACAGTCTGCGATTTCACTGGCCTTCTTGACTCGCTCAGTCTTAGACCTATCTGTTCTTAAAGCACAATCCATTAAATAAATGTCTCTGGGCAGCAAGTCTGTGCCAGACCTTTTACTAGAAGTCCACTATGTAATGTGGGGGTTTGAGGGAGAAGCAGCATGTGGCCCTCATAACTTTGGACACTGTCCAGTTGGAGACACTGAGAGAGAAGGCGGTGGACCTGAACCTAGGCTCATGGAGGTGTGGAGAGCAACATGTGTGACCTCACAATAGTATAGCACTTAGGTTGATGGTGTTGGGGTCCATTGCTAAAGGCTAAGGATAAAGGTGGGGAGTTTGGGAAGCCAGAGCATCTGGGTCAAGGAGGCCAAGCTGTGGGCCATAGGTCATGGTTGACAGTTTGTGCTTGTTATATAAGTCAGCTTGAAGCAGCTTGGGAGGTAGGAGTTCCTGGGTGAGAGCTCAGTTGAAGGAAAGCAGGGGTGGTGGAAATTAGGGAGAAGAGTCATTAGCAGGTTTTAAGAATGTGTTGTGGATTTGCCAGGGGATCGTGGTGTTGATTGTGGTGCTGCTGAGGGATTGCTGGTATCAGCAGCTGAGATCTAAAACACAGAGGGGCTGGACTTTGAGCGTGAGAATTTTGAGGGGCTCTGGGAGATTGAAATAGAAGTTTCCAGAGACCTGTGAGTAGGAGGCTTCAGAATTATCAGCTTAAGCAGTAGATCAGTTAAGTCTTTGGAGAGAAGTAGTTGGGTCACCTTCAAGAGTACCAGGTTGAGGGCAGGTGACAGACCTGGAGACCTGAGTGCTGCAGGAAACAGTTGTCATGTGGTGGAATTACGTGCCTCAGGAACCCTGTGTCCCAGCCAGGCATGACATACTGCATCATGGTCTGCAAGGGCCAGGAAATCTCTAATTGTGCTCCTGCAGAGACCTTGATGATTGGCTGTTCAGGGCATTTCACGGTGACTACTGTCTTGGAAAAGGGGCTCTTTGGGGGCTATCTGAACTGCAACACTAACTCAGAGAGGTAAAATGAACATGTTAGCTACTCTGGACAGAAAGCTGACTTGTTCGAGTTTCTCCTCATTTTTCCTCAGGAGGCAAAAGAACCTCTAGAAGGTAATTCTGAGTGTTGACAAAGCCCAATCCAAACCACCTGATAGAGCAGACCTGCCTATATCCTTGGGAATGAGCGTCAGATATCTGTTGTGTAGCTTCTGCCTTAACCTGGAGATTGTTCTGGGTTTGACTTAATGTCTGAGGGTTTAGTCCTAGAGAGGATGTTAATTTGAACCCCGAGATCAGGGGAAGGCTATGCGCAGATCAGCCCTCCCACTCCATCCAGTTCTGTAGGACCAGGACCAATCTGGCATCAATTCCTGGCCTGTGAGGTTTCTGCTCAGGAGTCTCTGTTCAGAGACTCTTGCGTCTGAGTGTGGTTTGAAGTCTAGCTAAGCAGTTAGATTCCTGGCAGTAAGAGAGAAGAGATGGGGCACCTCCTCCAAGCATCTGAGCTGGGGGAAGGAAGTCTGAAGGGGCGGCCAAGCACTGCCGGTCTGAGCCCTGGGGGAACTCGCAGCCTAGAGCAAGGACAGGAGGGGAGCCCATGGCATTGATAGCCCCTGACCCTGACCTAAGCAGAGTTTGTTACTGAGGCGTCTGCTGGAATCTGCAAAGCACTGAAGGTATAAAGATTTGCAAGGCACAGAGAAATAACTCGATATTAGTAATGATAGGTCACCTCCTTGCCAGCTCTGTACTGTCTCAGAGAGTCATGGCTGCATTGAATGGCAGACAGGGAAGGGATGCATGAGGTACAATGTGAACATTGACAGGAAACACTTGGTTATGACCATGTGAAGACACAGAGAGGAGCAAGCCTTCTACAAGCCAGGTAGGAGGTCTCAGAAGAAGCTGGGCATCCCTGCTTACATCTTAATCCCACAAAGACACCAAATTGTATGGAAATAGATGTCCATATTTCAGCATGAACAAGACAAAGCAAAATGCCTCCAAACAAAACAGCAAGCAAACACCTACCCTTTTCTGACCCTAGTGTCGGAAACAGCCTCCCAAGGAAGTCACTATGTCTGGGACTTGGATGAGGAGAGAGAGAGTGTGGGGGAGGGGGGAGAAAGGGAGAGAGAGGATGAGGGAGAGAGACAAGAGAGAGGGAGAGAGACACACACACAGGTGATATAGTCTAAGCCTCAATCAGATGTATGGTGTAGGCTGGAAGCAGTTTGATGACCTTCACTTTCTGATCCTGGTGGTCTTTTCTTGGCTTAGTGCTTTTTCCACAGACTGTTTGCACAGCTATGTTACTGGCATAGAACTTTCCTTTGAACTGCTAGTCAATTCAAGTATCACTTGAATGTCCAACTTTCATCACATAATGTGTCTCAAACTCAGATTATAAAATGACAGTTTCATTCTTTGGGTAATTTAGCTGGTGACCTAAAGTCTTGGGTTTCTTTTTTGCATCCCCACAACTGCCCAGGTTCATACTTGAAGTATACCAGTTCCCCTGCTCCCTCTCTGCTCCATGCCCAAATTCAAGACAGCAACTGTCTGGACCACTTGTCCAGCCTGCATCTCTAGGAGCTGTCAGTAAGCTGTTCCCTCAGAGTTCCCTCAGGATAAAGTCCAATGCCTGTAGAACAGCCTACCCGCCCTGCCCATCCTGGCCCTGTTCTTACCCAGACAGCCTTTTCTCCAGCACCCTTTCCTTATCCACTGGCACGATCCGTCATCATGCCGGCCTCACACGTGTAGTTGTCATGAACTCCGCCATAGGTATAGGGGAATCCTTGGAGCTCCTCTCCTGGCCCCCAGCTTCCTCTTCAGGGTGCATGGAGGTGTCTCTCCTCTGCAGTGTGTTCTTTCCTGACCAACCATGTAGAGCATTCGCATGCATTCAGCCCTCTGTGCATGCTTAGTGCATAGCGTCCTGACAGTCCCTTCCTATCCTTAAACCCCATCTGTTCGTCTGTCCCTCTGTTCTTGAGTTGTCTGTCTGTCCAGTGCTTGGGATCTTCATCGCCAGTGAGCAGCAACTTGCATACAGCAGGCTTCTAGGAAGTATTTATGACCTAGGACTTTGAGACCTGACACAGGAGGATAGCAAGTTTGAAGCCATCCTGGACTACTTTTTTCTTTTTAAAGAGGCCCAAGGGGATGGAGAGGTGGCTCAGGGATTAAGAGCATGTTCTACTCTTCCAGAGGACCCAGGTTTGATTCCCAGCACCTACATCAGGTGGTTCACAGTCACTTATACCTCCAGCTCCACGGGGACCTGATGCCTCTGGCTTCCACAGGTGCCTGTACTCATGTGCACATACCCACACGTACACATAATTTAAAACAATAAATAAATCTTGGGAGAAAAAACGCTGTCTGACCTGATGTATTTAGAATCAGAAAGGATGGGTACACCTTGCTCTTCAGTGCTGGTCGTATCTCCCTAGAGGAGCTGAGGAAGACCCACATGCACATACACTCTAGGAGTTTTATGCTCCATGAGAAAAAGAAGGGAATCAAGTTTACTTCATGGATTGGGACTATGAGGGGAATCCTTTGTGTTGCTCTCGTTGGCCCCATCAGTCTTTAAGGGGACAGGAGACGGCGTTGCCGTGTGTGGTCTGGAACCTGTGTGTGGGAGGTGTGGTTAGGTTTCTACATTCTGATTGTTAGTTATTCTTATACAGAGTGCTGTTTTATAGCTCGGACTGGCCTGGACTTGCCATCCATCCTTCTGTCTCAGTCCCCTAAGGATGGGAGACTACACATGTGTACTACCAAACAAAGCACGTGTTCTGGATCCACATGGATCCAGCTTAGGCACAGTCCAGGTTAGAAGTGCTTGACCCCAGGACACAGCTGTTACTCTAGCACAGTTGTTAGGGATTTTAGATTGTAATTATCACTTGTATTTGAGTGTAGACAGTGTGGGCCAGAGGTCAGCTCCAGGGGTCATTCCTCAGAAGCCGTTCAACTTGTTTTTGGAGACAGGGTTTCCTATCAGCCTGGAGTTCATCACGTAGACTGCCTAAGCTGGCCAGTAAGCCCCGGGAACTGCCCGCCTTTGCATCTGAGGTTACAGGTGCCTGTCACTGCACCTGGTGCTGGGCATCAAACCAGGTCCTCCCTTCACCACTGAGTCATCTCCACAGCTCCCAATTCTCACATTCTTAAGAGAATACCTTTCATCTGATGGTTTGCATTATTAAAGTATAAGGTCAGTTTTTAGTAATTTACAGTGAGATTTATTGAGAAAGCCAGGCATAGTGGCATTCTCCTGTAATCCCATTACTCAGAGGTTATAACAGGAGTGAATTCTGGTCCAGCCTAGTCTGCTGTGTAACTTGATTCTGTCTCAAAACCCCAAGCAATGATAACAGAAAGAATGATACCTTGTTGTTTTGCTGACTCCTATTAGGAAAATGAGTCGTCTTCTCACTCTTCTTATTTCCTAGCTGACTCCAAGCTCTACTAAGGGTGTCTTAGACACGTGTCCTACTATGGCATGTCTTACTAGACTCAGTATCAGCAAGCACACAGTAGGTGACTGATGGACATCTGCCACAAGTAGGAGTTATCCAGTGTCTGATTTAGAAGCTGTGCGGTGTTTGATAACACATGGATGCTGAAGTGCTGTTTGTGTAAAACGTAAATTGGCATTCTGAGTGAACGCAGGCCAGTGTCCTTCCTTCACAGTTTGTAAAAGATGTAGACTCCAGGTGCTGTGCAATGCCTTACTTGATCCCAAACCTGAAGTTCCATCTCTCCCCAGGATTTTTACCTTGTACAGTAAGTCCCTGCCCTTGGACTTGGCCTGCCGCATCTGGGATGTATTCTGTCGAGATGGAGAGGAATTTCTCTTCCGCACAGCTCTGGGCATCCTGAAGCTTTTTGAGGATATCCTGACCAGGATGGACTTCATCCACAGTGCCCAGTTTCTAACCAGGCTGCCTGAGGACCTGCCAGCAGACGACGTGTTCGCAGCTATCTCTACAGTCCAGATGCAAAGCCGCAACAAGAAATGGGCACAGGTAAGCGAGTCTGTAGCACAGCCATGAGACTGAAGCACTGTGCTGCTCAAAATAGTGCTCAGGCTGGAGGTGCGCAGCCCGCTGCAGAGCTGGCTCTGACAGCCGGAGGGAGGAGTGTGTGTAGGAAGACCCCTCCATTCTGACGTGTCAGCCCTTCTAGTCTGTAGGACTCTGCCAAAACCCTCTGCTCCTCCCTAACTTTTCCCTTTATTATTTTCTGTGTATATGACTGTATGAGGGAGGAGCAGCATACATGCCCCATGAGAGTGTGTAGGTCAGCACACAACTCATGGAAATTGGTTCTCTCCTTCCACTGTGTGAGTCCCAGGGCTGAGCTCAGGTCTTCAGGGTGGCAAGTGCTTTTACCTCTGAGCTGTCTCAACAGCCCAAGGTGTTTCTTAAGGAGGTGAAAATGCTTCAAAGTTGACTTTTGGAAAGGTTTGCACACACCTTTGAAAACCTGAAAACCACTGACTTGCATGCTTTATGTGAGTGAGTTGGCTATGAATTCTGGTTCCACAAAGCAATTAAAAAGGTGTGCACAGTGGGAGCAGGACTGACTGTGCTGTCCACGATCCAGGGACAGAGGAGAGCCTTTCTTTATTAGTAAAGAACAGTGTGAATAGAAACCTGGGGTCCTGGCTCTGAAGTTAGGCTTAGAATTTAAGATGGTGGCAACAGAGCCTGAAGAGAAAGAGTCACTTTGAAAGCTGTGTGGGAGGCCTGTGGGAGGGCTTTTGGAATCTTCACTTATTCTGGTTTTTTGGATCCAGAGAAAGGATCCTCTGAGATGATCCTTTTCTCAGAGGCAGGCCTGCCCTTCCCTGACTACCTGCTCTCACAGCCACAACTGCCTGTCTTCCACGGTCTTTCCAGAGATAGCAGGGCTCATGCCTCACCTCTGTCGGCTGCTGTACATACACAGCGTGCAGAAGGAAGGAGTCAGTCCAGGTTTTGTTTCTTATGTTTTAGGGATTAGGTTAGAACTAGGTCATGGGCTATTTGACGTGAAACAATGTCTCATTAGTGGGTTAGTGGTAGCAGATAATCTGATTGTAGTGGGCACTGGCGAGTTCACGCAGGGATATGCACATTCGGTTTCAGCCCTGTATTAGAGTGTGTGGTAGTGCGAGCTTTTCACAACAAGACACTATGTAGGCTAGGTTGGCAGTTGTGTTCCTTTGAGCATAAAGGGTGCTTTAGTCTGCTATTGCTCCCTTTGTCCAATTTTCTTGAACCTCACTTAATAGGTTTCTGCTTCACTCCCCATCACTTGTGTTGCAAGGTAAGTCCTGTGCTGTTGGGATTCCCAGGGTTTTGAAACTGGACAGCTTTTCGGTGCATTTGACAGAAGTCCAGGACCCTCAGAGGGACACTGACCTTCTGACTCTGGGTCGATAAGATGTTGAGTTGAAGGTGAGGGCAGCCCTGCCTCACAGAGGCTCTGCTTGGCATGCAGTGGGTGGGTAGCAACGGAGCCTTTGACTGTCACTGCTGTTAGGCAGCAGTACAGCGGGATGCTGGGGGAGCAGAGGGGAGCACAGTCACCTCAAGGCTGTCACACCTCTGGCCAACTTCCCAGTGAAAGAGACCAGCTGCATGTGCAACATGGAGAAGATCTTGTTAGTGCCCCAGAGGAAGCCTGGGCCTCAATGCTGTGCTCAGGGGCTAACAGAGAGGCATGTGGGGTTGGGGTGGGGTGTGAGATGACTGCTGCTTTTCCGATGTTTCTATGAGATTCTCGGGTCAGTGTGGCCTGTGGGTCTAACCACAGTTGTCTTCTCTGTGATTCTAGGTGCTGTCTGCACTGCAGAAAGACAGCCGGGAAATGGAGAAAGGAAGCCCATCGCTCAGACACTGAGGCTCAGGGCTAACTCCCACCTGCCACTACAGCAGAGCTCGACATGGACCAGTGTGCTTTCAGACTGAAGCCTGGCATGAACAGGGCTCTTTCCATGTTGGCTTTCTGATGCTCAAGTTGGCCTTACAACAAAACAGAATTACATCCAGGTTTAGCCTTAAGCAGCTCAGTGGACCCATGCACTGTCATTGGTCATGGCTAGCCGCTGCATTTTCTACATGGGTTCAAGAAAGGGCAGGCTGTCTCTGAACCTTAAATCCAGCAACAGTCAATTAAATTGTAATGCTATTATGCCAACTACTGGAAGGTACATTACAATCTTTCTTAGCCAAGATGCATGAGAAATGTTATTAGGAAACCTCAGAGTTGTTATTGGCTCATATGCTTGTGAGAAAGGAATTACTTATTTAGTTACTGAGATAAGCTTTCCAGAGATGAAGGGTGTGTTTTAAATCTCATACCAAGGACAGGGTAAGGAAGACGGGCCCTTGGAGGGCAGTTGCTGGTGAATGCTCACAGGCTCCGAAAATGCACTTGACCTTTGTGCTGACATTGACCCTGTTGCCTTGACACATGAGAGCAAGAAGGCTGAGTTCATATTAGGATCCTACTCTTCAAAGTAGCACTCACTGCATCTTGGGAGCCACAGTGGTTGGAGCAGGGAAGCCACTTGCTGCAGAGGGACAGAGGCCGGCCCTGTAAAGAGAGATGTAGGACGAGACTGCAAACTCTCCTCTTCTTACCCGCTCGCTTCTGGGGAGGCTAGCATGACAGCCTCTGAAAACACCATTGTGTAGGAGTTGGTTTCCTTGCTTAAGCTGAATGTCCCTTTTTGCCTTTGTCACCTGAGTAGTTGGATCCCTTCTAAGTGCCAGTGATTGTCCCCTATCCCCATCTGGCTTTAGAAAATGAGCTTCACACACTGCTGAAAGGACTGGAGTACGGCAGTCTTCCACATTCTCAGTGTCCCGAGCCCTTCCCCATTGCAGCTGATTTCTCTCAGCTCACTGGGGAGGTGGTGGTGGTTCTAGCTTTTCCTTGACTTAAGAACTTTGTACAAGAAATGATTATCCAAATTCACAGAAGTGAACAGTTTCTACATAGAATAGGACAGTCCAGTATCTATGGAAACGGGTTACCTCCTGATCATCCACTGGCATTCTGAACCCTGAGGTACAGGTAGGCCAGTCCTGGCCTAGGGCTGAGGACATATTCTCCAGCCAACACCTGTGTAGTCTGTAGTGCACAGCCCTCTACAGCCATACCTTCTACCCCAGAATTCACCCTCTCCATCGGTGTAGTTTCTGATAGCTGTAGGGGAGCCCTTGACTGACTACAGCATGTGGCAGGGAGGCTTGGGTCAGCCTCATGGCGCTGTGTTTGCATGGGTTCCCTTCATCTGGTGTGCCTGTTGGTGATCATCTAGTGTATCAGCAGGCTGTCATGTTCATGCTATTCACCCCATGCTCCCACTTTTTTCTTGGAGTCTCATTTGTAGTCTGTGACTTCTTCAGGGAGGCCACAGAGCACCCTCCATGTCGCTCTCTGCCTTAGTGTGAAAGGCTGATGTCTGACCTCTTGGAGGAGGATGTCTTCACCAGCCATCCAATGGCCTCCAGATCCAGCCATTCTTGACATCAGATACTGAATGTAGCCCAGGCCCAGCTGGCCACGAGAAGCGCACTACCCAGCCCTGTCTGCTGTCCTTCCTTGCAGATGTACTTAGTTTCCTCCCACTACATGGGCATCTGTTCTCTCAAGATGTATATATTTTCTTACTGTACATAAAGACATTCCTTAAGTCATACAGAAAGTGTTGTGACAAGGGGACTTGGGCACCTTGTTGTGAATGCCATCGTAGAATTCTCTGTGTGTTCACAACCCAGCCCTTAACTTTTTCTTGTTTGACATAAATCTGTGGGCATGCATGAAGTTCTCCAACAAGACTCCATGCCAGCCAAGCACTGACTGCATCTCTAGTCCAAACAAGGTCTTTATAGACTGACTGGGGCTCGTGTGAGCCTAATGTGCCCTCCTTCGAGGCTATACAGTTCCACGTTCCTCTACTTTGAGGGCGTCCCTCATACTCCTGTTGGCAAACTGGAAACTGACCCTACAGAGGTCTGCACCTCCCACCTCAATTGCCATTGACTTTCAGTCCCAAACTTGAGGGTGCTGGGCAGCTGGCACTCTTGGGGGAGCTTTCAGGAGAGGCTTCCTGTCACTTGGGAGCAGTGCTTACTTCGAAGGTACTTCTAACTGCTCAGTTTGTGACTTTTTTAAACAGTTTGCCAATAGAAAACTCCTGATAACACTTGCTACATATCATGTTTTAATTGCTTGTACAGTTAACCTTTAATTTTGTTTAGTAAAGTGTATCAAACTAGGACTTTTTGAATTGTAAATATGTGGTTTTATTAAAATAAAGTCATGTAAAATTGTTACTTATGTTCACTGTGTACTTTGGTTTAGCTGACATTTTTGCTTTGAAGTGTAGCAGAAAGTATTTTAGAATATATACTCAGGGCTTATGAGACACAAAGCAGGGCAGGGGTTTACTCTCCTTAGGGACTCCAGAGTTGACCTTGTCCTCTCCGAGTTGCCGGGCATCCCAGCTGTGCTGCACTTTCTGAACCTGAGCCTTGGCTTCCCCACTGTAAGCCCGTGTGCCCACAAGAGCAGGCAACCACATCTATTTAAGCTGTACTAGCGCTGAGCCAAGGCTCTTCACACTCTGAGCTTTTAATCCACCCGCCGCCCATCCCAGACAGGGTTTCTCTGTGTAGAGATGGCTGTTTTGAACTTACTCTAGACCAAGGCTGGCCTCAAACTCAGAGATGGACAATTCTGCCTCCCAAGTACTGGGATTAAAGATGTGTACCATACTACCTGGCTATGAGGTTTTAAAGCTTCTTGGTT
This sequence comes from Rattus rattus, assembly GCF_011064425.1. Classification (NCBI taxonomy): domain Eukaryota; kingdom Metazoa; phylum Chordata; class Mammalia; order Rodentia; family Muridae; genus Rattus; species Rattus rattus. Next base: position 68,615,682 of record NC_046164.1, read on the forward strand.
TTGGGTTTGTTTGTTTGTTTTTTTTTGTTTTGTTTTTTTTTTTCCAACTCTGGAGCTATTTAGAGTTTGGAAGCTCTAACTTCTAAACTCTGGGGTGCAGCGGGGTAAGCTCCTTCCTGTAAGCTGCTTAGGAAAATAGCTGTGTGTGTAGTAGGATCCACAGGCTACTTGGAACCAGATAGGACAAATGCTTATGTATGTCACTCTCCTTCCAAACCCCTACTGCTGTCACTTCTGAACCTTCCAAGACTGCTGGGAGATTGCCTAAAGTGTTCCAGCCTCCAGCAGGGACCTACACAGAGCCCGCCTTTAAATCAATGGCTTCATTCTCCAAGCCACTGATCTGTAGGTGATAGACTGTGGGGCTGCTGAGAACTGGCTGACTGGGCCAAGTGTGATACCTGAATTATTATCTCCATGGCAGCCCCATGGAAGAGACTGGTTGTTCCCATTCCAAGAATATGGTACAAAATGTTTCTCAGGCTCCTGCAGCAGATTGGTAACAGCTGGCATCCGTACCATCCCTGAGAAAAGTGTTGGCTTGCTTTGGGGCCTTTTGGAACCTGAGCACAGGGCTGGGTAAGGTCTAGATTCTTCATACCTTCCAGTACTTCCAGTATGCATTGCTTGAAGCCTTCATGTGGGGCCAGCAGTTCAGACACCCATCACGAATGCCCATCATAAGCCTGTCTGAAGAAGGGAAGAGCTGTGCACGAGTATTAGTGATATTACTGAGCCTTGAGCAGAGCTTTCAGGTGGATAAGGACAAAGGACTGCCCAGCAGATGGCAGCTTTAGAACCTAAAACCAGTTCTTAGATGGAACCTCATCAAGACCTGGAAGCACTTTGATGGATTTGAATGGAAAAGAGTAGATATGCTTATATGTGGAACTAAATATGCTATGAAATATTTGGTGGTGTTCCAGCTCCCTACACAAGAGACATGGCCATGACATACGTGTGTGTGTGCGCGTGTGTGTGTATATCTTCCGTGAGCACTGCCTATAACCCCCCACAGCTTGCTCATACTGAGATGATGTGCTGCTCCCTGGACGCCTTACAATCTACCCCCCACCCCAGGATTTCTATACCTTGCAGGGAGTTTCATATGGCATGAGAGAACCCACCTTCTCCAAATAGCTTCTTGTCCCTGTCTTAAGAGTTCCAGTAGACACTGCTCCTAACCAGAAATAAACCCAGGCTGCAGGTAGTTTGGCTAGAGGGCAAGAGCAGGGCCCTAGAGTTGAATCTCGTGGTCAGTGGTCAAGCATTGGCATTAGAAGCTCTGTGATCTTGGAGAATTTGCTGAAATTCTCAAGCCATTTTTTCTCCTCTTATAACTAAAGGTTGAGAGACCTATTTTCTACTAGCTTGTGAAATATTAATAAGAGACTGAATTGCCCCATAAATCCATGGCTATTCTCCAGGCAGCTAGATTAGTGTCCTTAGCTTATAAACTTTTAGTATCTTGTGTACATGAGAGAATGGGGGAGGGAAAAAGACGTAGACTCACATTGTAGCTTGTGACATTGGAGTTTCAAGTGTGCAACAAGCCCAGCTTATTCTGGTATGTGGCTGTACATTTTCCAGTTCAGCACTGGGGAATCAACTCAAGACCCTTCTCATGCTACACCAACACACTATCCCTTAGCTATATTCCCCAGGACTCTTAGTGTCTTCTGGTTGTGAATTATGAATTTAAAAAATGTTTCCTTGGCTCTTCTGGTTTCTTTGGCCTCACCGGTAGAAGCAAGATGATGAAAGGAACATCATCCTTTGGAAAGCATTGCAATAAGACGCACACGCTGTGCCGCCACTGTGCCTCCAAGGCCTACCACCTTCAGAAGTCGACCTGTGGCAAATGTGGCTACCCTACCAAGCGCAAGAGGAAGTATAACTGGAGTGCCAAGGCTAAGAGGCGAAACACTACTGGGACTGGTCGGATGAGGCACCTAAAGATTGTCTCCTGAAGATTCAGACATGGATTCCGTGAAGGAACAACACCTAAACCCAAGAGGGCAGCTGTTGCAGCATCCAGTTCATCTTGAGGATTTCAATCGGTCATAAATGTTCTGGTTTCAAAAAAAAATGTTCTCTTGAATATTTTTATAATATTTATATATTTTATAAATACATGCATACCAGAATATATTATATAAATATATTTGTAATTTTACTGCTGAAAGGAAGGCTCGTCCTTTTTTCAAATGCTTCTCCATTTCATGAGGCTTAGACAGATGTCCATCCTAGGTCAGTAGGATCAAAGTTTGGGCATTTCTGTGTCTTCTAGGTGTATATGTAATTTTATTGAGTTGGGATGGTGGTACAAGCCTTTAATACCAGCACCCAGGAGGCAGAGATAGCGACAGACATCTGAGTTTGAGGTCACCCTGACCTACAGAGCTGGTTCCAGAAAAGCCAGGGCTACACAGGGAAACCCTGTCTTGCTTGAACAACAAAACAAAACCTTAAAAACAAAAGAAAACAAAACAAAACAAAAAACCCTAGGGAGTTCAATTTTATTAAAGTTAATGCACATATTTTGTCATTAAGTAAAAATAAGGATATTTTGAGAGGGAGGCAGACTAGACACTGCACAACTCTGAGGTGCTATCCTTTCATGTACTCTGTCACTTGCACTCTGGAACCTTCTGAAGTTAAATACATGAGCTGGGCTGGAAGACATTGACTGATCCTTTATGGACATAGTAGCTCATGTTACAGCTGCAGATGAACTTAAAATCTATTTCTACTTACGTAATTTTAAGAATCTTAATTGTGGCACGTCAACAAAATAAAGTTTCCTTTTCTAATACCTTGGGCTGTCCCTGAGTAGGTGGCTGAGTTATAGACCCTCCTTTGATATTGAAGGAGATATTTCTCATAAGACTTAAAATATCAGGCCGAATGTCTTCAGTACCTACATTTTTTCTAGGTCCTGCGCTACTTGAGATCTCATGATGAGGCACTCATCCGAGATCTAATTAGGACCAGACCAATGGGGAGGTAATCAAATGAAGAGTGTCTGGTAATTAGTGCAATGCCTTCAGGATGAGGGGCTATGATCAAGGGCTCACTGGGGACTTACTATATAAGTTACTTAGGATACATTTGTAACTTAAGGCAGACCTTGGTGCCAGACACGATCCACTGCTCACCATGTTCAATGTTCAGGATGAAGCATTCAGTTGGGTAGCTGATGGACAGGAATCAGCTGAATGAACCAAAACTCTGAAGGACACCATCCCAGTGAAAATGCCTCTGGTACCACTGACAGTGTTTCACTTGGGAGTCTCCACAGCTACGTAGCCCTGTAAGTCCCTCTGCTCTTGGTTGGAGGCACAAAGACAACTGCTTTGGCCTTGAAGGATAGGGTAGAGGAAACACTAAAACTAGCAACTCAGTGAGGACGATGAAAAGAGTCAGCTTTTTGAACTATTCTCAGTAATGCATTTGTATGGTGTGAGAAAAAATGTTTTCAAGCCATAAAAGTCAGACAAGGGACTTTTAACTTTCATTGACTTCGAAGCCAATATATTTCAGCAAATAAAAGTATGTCGTGTCATCTGAAGGAAGCAGGGTTTTATCAACAGTCAGATTGCTGATGCAGGTTATGGCTCAGAGAGTAAGAAGAGTGCTTGTTTTAAAAGCATGAGGATCTGAATTCAAATCCCTAGCCTCCACATAAAAAAGCCAGACTTGGCCTTGCATGCCTGTAACCCCAGTGTTGAGGAACAGAGACAAGCAGATCCCAGGATCCTCATGCTAGCTTGACAGTGTAGCCCAAACTACATGCTCACAGCCCTAAGTTCGGTCCCCAGCTCCGGAAAAAATAAAAAAGAGATGCCCCATATGTTCCTCAGGCCTTCATATGCCCACACACACCTGCACACAGACGATAATTTGTGAGCTAATCAAGTCAGTGATTAAATACTCTAAGTTTAATTAGTACAAAGACAACCGAGTCATCGGATCAGTGCATAGAGGTTTTCTGTACCTTGCCCACTCGTTGAACCTTTAAGCCATCCTTAGACATAGGCAAGAAACAGTTCCTTTAGACCATGGGGCTACGTGGCTATAAAGGCTTTTCATCAGAAGTCAATTTAATTACCCCACTCTCTAGATATATTTTACTTAACCTCATGTAGAACCTACTGCTAGATGGATATGTTCATCAGAAATTTGAAAGCTGGAAGCCAGACCAAAAAGTTGCATTCCAAGTTCCACAGAATGACAATCAAGAGGCAGAAGAGAGTAAGGGACAGTTTCTGGAGTTGCAGACATTTTGCCAACTGTCCTGTCAAGGACTGTCAAGAGGGAAGGAACGATTTGGCTTCCCTAATCTTTTGCTTCACCCCTTTGCAGGACAAGGCGAGCCCGGCGTGATGGCGCTTCAGGGATTCCAGGCGCCTATTAAGCAATTCTGTCTTCTCCACCTTTTCTTCCAAATCTCGGAGCAGTGATTCCTTACCCAGAAGCCCACATTTCTGACTCAACTTGACGTTGTCGGTTCGCAGGCTGTCTCGGGCTTGTTTTGTCTTCGTCAATAGGTCTCTTCCTAGGGCCACCTTGGCATCCACCTCCGAAAGTTGTGCCTTTTTGCATGAGTTCTCCATATCTATGAAAGACAGCTTTTCCTTCACGTGTGTTATAATCTGGACGTTGCTGGTCACCTTAGTACGCAGTTTTAAAAGTTCCTCGTTTCGTTCCTCTACTTTCTCATTGAAGGTCTGGTTCTCAATTTTTAGCTGTTCAAAGTCGATGAGGAGCAGCCCCTCAGCCAAGTCCTCCTGGGCCTTCATCCTGGTTTCAAAGTGTACCAGGCTCTGCTTCAGCTGCACGTTCTCGAGACGCACGGCGCTCATCTCCTTCTCCTTTTTATCCTCCAGAGCCTGAATCTGTTCCACCTCTCTCAGAGCAGCCTGGCGCCCACCGCGCATGCGGCAACTGCCCATGACCTGCATCACCACCTGCTTCTTGAGGGCCTGGAAACGCTTCCACTCTTTCTCCACCTTGGCCTGCTTCTCCTGGCACTGCTGCTTCAGCTCACGCACCTCATGACGGTACCACTCTAAGTCATCTGCCTCTTGTTTCTTCAGTTCCTCCAGCATGGCCAGATAGCGCAAGTATGCTTGCTCTTTCTCAGGAGATTCTGGTTCAGCGCTCTTGTCCACAGGTTCCGCTGCTGCTTCCAGACCCTTCTTGCGTAGGGTCTCATGAATCTTCTGCTGTAGGTAAACGTTGTAGCGCTGATAACGGTTACGCTCCACCAGCAGGGAGTGATACTGCTCTACCAGCTCGCCCCGCAGCTGCTGCTCTTGCAGCTTCCGCACATCCGCCGACCACTCAAACTCATCAGCGTCCGCCTCTTTCTCTACTTTCTCTACTTTCTCTTCTTTCTCTACTTTCTCTTCCCCTTCTTCCTTCTCCTCTCCAGGTTGAAGATGCTCTTCTGTGCTTTTCTTGCGCGGTTCTCCACCTATCACCTCGATCTCTTCACTGTCTCTCTTCTGTGGCCCCTTTGCTTTCTCTTTCGCAGCTCGTGGGGCTGGGGCAGCCGCCTCCTCAACAATCGTGGTCAGAGGTAGAGAGGGCCGGAACCGTGACTCCTTCGTCTTCTCCCTCTTCCCCTTCTTCTTCTCCGACTTGTCGAGTTCCTCGTCCTCGTCCTCGTCCTCATCCTCGTCCTCGTCGCTCTCATCCTCATCCTCGTCCTCGTCTTTGTCCTCCGGCTCTTTGGGCTCCGCCTCGGTCTTGGGCTCGGTCTGTGGTAGACTCTCTGGCTCTTGGGATACCGCCTCGCTCGCAGCCTCTACTGCCTCGCCCGCGACCTCAGAGTCCCTGGGACTTTCCGGGGCCTCAACAGGCGTGTATTCATGCTCCTCTGAAGCCTCTGCTTTTAAGCTGTCCGCCACCGGCTGGGTCTCGGGCTCGGGCTCCGGCTCCTGCCCGGGCTCCGGCTCCTCCGGCCCGGCTCAGGCTCCTGCCCCGGCTCCGGCTCCTGCCCCGGCTCCGGCTCCTGCCCCGACTCGGGCTCCGGTCCCGGCTCCCGCTCCGGCTCCGTAGGGTCGGCCGGAGTCAGAGGTTCGGAGCTAACCTTAATCTCGGGCGGCTGCCTGATCAGGCCTTCCTCGGCTCGGCCTTCGCCCTCGGTGTCCCCGTTTTGGCTGTCCATATTCGACCCGCTGGCCCGGGTCTGAGCCCCGCTGATGCCTGCTGTTAGGTTTCCCGGGGCAACAGGGCGCGCGGTGGGCCCCGCGATTGGTCATTTGCTTTTCCTTTCTCTCCACCTCCCGGTAATATTAGGCCAATGAAGATCTGCGAACAGGTGAAGGGAGGCGCTAATTGGACGCTGGCTTGCGAGAGGCGTGGCTCACGTGGCCGACTTCCGGTCCGCGCCCCGCCGGCTGACAGGCTTAGGGGGGGGCCTTGCGGCTTCTCCAGTCCATGAGGCAGCGGGAGGCGCCCGCGCGCAGGCGCAGAGCAAAAGCTCTGCTGTCCGCGAGGGGGCGCGCGCGGGGCGCCTGCGCGATGCGGCGGGGAGACGGCGGCGGCGGCGGCGGCGGCCGGGCCAGGCCGGAGGGCGCCTGCGTGCTGAGGCGGGACGCGGCCCGCCTGGCCGGCTCCGGCGGCGCCTCAGGGGCGGCCCGTGGGGCGCCGGCAGCGGCGCAGGCGCGGCAGGCGCAGCGAGCCCGGCAGGCGGCGGGCGCTGACGGCCGGGGGCGTGGCGGCTGCGGGCGGGCGGCGGCGAGCGGGGAAGATGGCGGAGCTGGGTAAGAAGTACTGCGTGTACTGCTTGGCCGAGGTGAGCCCGCTGCGCTTCCGCTGCACAGAGTGCCAGGACATCGAGCTGTGCCCGGAGTGCTTCTCGGCCGGCGCGGAGATCGGCCACCACCGCCGCTACCACGGCTACCAGCTGGTAGACGGCGGGCGATTCACACTCTGGGGTCCTGAGGCAGAGGGCGGCTGGACCAGCCGCGAGGAGCAGCTGCTACTGGACGCCATCGAGCAGTTCGGCTTCGGCAACTGGGTGAGCGGCGGACTATGGCTAGGGGTAGGGCATGGCTGGCTGACTCGGTGCACGCTGCGGAGGGCCGCAGGTGGTCGGGCGGTTCTGCCCAGAATGTGTTGGTCACCAGCGGCCACACAGCTGGTAGAGCAGGGCCTTGACCCATGGCCCCGACCCGGAGCTGTCTGCCCTTCACACTCGTCCTCAAGAGGTGTGCTTTGAACGCGGGTGGAGGGTAGGCCCTGTGCCTTGCCAGGCTTATCCTTGAGTCCGATGGCATTGAGCTAGATCCCACGGTGCTTGCTGAGTTCCCCTGATACGGTTGCGTTCTCCTGGGCATAGTGGTGGGGAAGGCCAGAAGCCTGGGCTGCCCATACCGCCTGCACTTAGTCTGCATTCGGGGCTTCGTGTGCTTTCTGTGGGTGTCAGCATGTGCCCTGTGCTAAGGTTCTCTATGAGTAGAAGTGTCTTGCTTAATTCTTAGTCTCCACAGAACCCAGGACACGGTGTGATGGGTGGGCAGTAAAGAATGAACAAAGGCGTCTTCCTGAGGAGGCATGGATCCTGGGGTCTGCTTTCTAGCTGTCAGGTTTCTGTAGAGGTGGCTTGCTGGTGACAAGAGCCTTCGTGTGTGCCAGCCAGATAGTGTGCTGGGCTCCTGGGTGTTCTCTAGGGGTATCTAAGGAGTTCTCCATTCTATTCCTCACCTGTGTTAGGGAACAGATCTGGCTGCATTGTCACCATTGCCTCCAGGAATATGTAGCCTCTTTAGGCTTTCAGAGAAGCAGGGAGCTAAGCACGACCCTGTCCTGTCCAGACTCTTCCCTGGTATGTTAGGACCCTTTGACTCTAGCTTCTCCAAGCTTCCCCTGCTCCAGCCGGACTGCCCTCCTGTTCCTGATCATCATATGAGTGGCCCTCTGGACCCACTTCCCCACTTAGGAAGGATTCTACTCCACAGATGTTTTCCCAGTGGCAAACACCATGGCTCCTGCTCTCCAAAAACAATGGGTTACTTTGTAAGTGGTGTTTATTGGTGTGTATTGAGCATTTGCTTTGTACAGATCAGGCAGCATGAAGGACCTTGAAGAAGAGCCTCAGAGCAGAAAGTGTGGCATTCATTTGCTCTGTTCCTGGAGCTTGTCACATACCTGATGATCCCTCTCCGCCTGATTGCCTGTGAAGACTCAGTTACACACAGAGCCAACCTAAAGCCTTCATCCACATCTAGTTGGTCAGTGGTCATCTGTTTAAAAAGATGTGCAGAAGGTAGCTGCTAATTCCGGCCAGAACCAGATGCGGATTACCTCCTGTGATTACTGCTCATGGTTTACCTGCCTCTTCCTTCTGTTCTATAGCCCTTCTCACATACAAACATAGGGCTTTAAAAGCATAAGCAGCATCTCTTTGGCCCTCAGCAACTTGCAGTACTGCTGCTTCTTAAATTACACTACAAACAATGCCTGCAAGGCCTGACAGTGTCTATGGTTCTCTGTGAGCTCACGCTTACTGCCTTGATCATTTTTCCTTTCTTCTGCCTGAGGTGCTCTCACCTCAAGACTACTTACTGACTGATCTTTGTCCTTGCATGTCACTGCTTTGGAGGGCCTTTCTTTCTTCCGCAGCACTTATTTCCAGAGTGTTAATTCCAGCCCTGAGCTTACTTTATCTCTTGAAATATGGGCTGTAGTCAGGGACCCCTGCAGAAGAGGAGGTGAAAAGAACATAAGAGCCAGAGGGGAGGAGGGGAGGAGGGGAAGATACCAGAGGGGAGGAGGGGAGGACACCAGGAGAGCAAGGCCCTCTAAATGAACTGAGCACAGCTCAGATGAACTCAAATGAACAGAGCTGAAGCAGCAAGCACAGGGCTGGCATGGGTCTGCACCAGGCTATCGTGTATGTATTTTACTTTTCAGTTTAGTATTTTTTATGGGACTTCCAAGTGTGAACGGTGGGTCTCTGATTCTTGTGCCTTCTCTTTTGCTTCTGTTGGTTTGCTTTGTCCAACTTCAATGTTATGGTTTTTGTTCTATCTTATTTTGTTAAAAAGGAAAGAAATCTTGGTCTGTAGAGTCTGTACCTGGGCTCATGTTTGTGCCCCATTCATGTAGTACAGTCAGAAGCACACAGCACTCAGGAACTAAAGCATGTAAAACGTGGATGAATAAACAGGCTAGATGGGGAAGGCCTCTTCTGAAGCAGTACTTTCAGGCTTGAAGGCCAGAGGAGCTTAAGTTAAGATGCAAGTTCTCATAAGGCCCAGTCTTAGCTTTGGAAGGAGTAAAGCCCAAGGGGAAGAGCCTTGGGGCTTGGCTGCCTGTGTGTAGCACATGGACTGCTACCTGCTGAAGCAGCAGGAGTCTCAGGGTCAGGCTGAGTAATGTAGCCACTGAGCCTCAGGAATAGGAGGCACTGTGACCCCCTCTATCTGTGCTCTCTTAGGCCAGTTGCTTTACTCCTCTGAGCCTTGTTTTTCTCCATCAAAAGCACTACATCTTGGATTTGTGACTCTTTTCCAAGCTTATATCCTGTTACACTGAAGCATGTCTCACTTTGGACCTGTATAGAACCTATGCCAGTCTACATTGTACCCTTTATGTACATGTCGTGTGACTTGCACAAGCAGCACCGTGGGGGTGAATTTATGGTCTTAGTTTGCAGTTGAAAGACGGCAACTTTGAGAATATAAGCTACTTGCCAAGAATTCCATAGCTTTGCCCCTGATAGCTAGGTGTGATTATAATTTGGACCTCCGCTACAGCACTAAGAGCATTAAGTAATGTGGTTGGAGACCAGAAGCTTACTGGTACAGTAGTGGAGGTGCAGTACCACCAGAAGGCTTTCATACCAGCCATAGCTAAGACCTGTACCACAGAGAAGTCACAGAGCGCTCATACCATAGAAGGGAGAGTGACTGAGGGAGAGGTGGCCCTCAGCAACACACCCAGGTCAGGCCTAGAGGCTCCAGACAGCTGTCCTGTGGTGGGCTCTGCTGGTTCAGTGATGTGTGAACTCTGGAACACATGAGAACAAATATGCAGACATTCAGAGCTTCAGGATACTCTAAGCTTTAGTAGATGAGCCATCAATTTTGTTACTTGGCTCTGAGGACATCAGACTGTCACAGAAGAGGCAGTTTGAGAGAACCAGCTCCTCTACAGGGGCGTCCATCAGGGGAAAGCGGGGCTCAGGCAAGTGTATGTGGTTTTGAGTGTAGTAGAGGAACCAACGGAGAAAGTACTTGTCCCTGGGGGCAGGTGGAGTAGACTCTTTAGATGACAGTTGACACCCAAAGGCTGAACCATGCCCAATGTGCAGATTCATTCCTCTACCCACTGGCATGTGTTCTGCAGTCAGTTATGTGCTAACCCCTCTGGAGAGACACTGCTGGGTCAGCTGTGACCTTGTGGTGTGACTGAGTAGAACTCTATCCAGTGTGGAGAAGGACAAGAAAAGGCCGCATAGGTGGGAAGGTAGCCTGGAGGAAGGAGGTATTTTTTGATCTAGGAGTTGGTTGTATTTGTGGGTTAGGCAGAAGTTTGGCTTTACTGAGTAGAAGGCTGGAGACGAGGACTCTTCCCATGGAATGGTTAAGGAATGTAGGTGAACTTGTATAGAATCATGAGTGGAAAAGCCTTAAGCCCCAGCCAATGTGTGATTGGGGTGTTTAAAGCTTGGCTCTGAAGACATCAGACTATCACAGAAGAGGCAGTTTGAGAGGACTAGCTCCTCTACAGGGGTGTCCATCAGGGGGAAGTGGGGCTTAGACCAACGTATGTGGTTTTGAATGTAGTAAGAGAAACCAGCAGAGAAGGTTCTTGTCCCTAGGGACAAATGGAGTACCCTGGGTAGCACATCTACACCCAAGCTGAACCATGTGCCAGGTGCTAGACAGGGTTATGATGAGGATGTTCATTGCCTGGTGCCAGGCCTCAAGGCCGGTGTGTTATACTATTCCCTTATTCCTCTGATTGCCCACACTCTGAGGCAGATCCCCACCCCCTCACCCCCTTACTGTGAAAAGCCAACTGTACTGAAAGTCTTTGTGGCCCATGCCTTGTTAGATCACTGACAGCATAGTACCGGCCTGTTGGTGCCAGGTACCAGCCCAGGTACTGACTTGTCATCTGTAGGAACTCTCAGGCTGTAGGACCATCACCCTTTTCATCAGTGCAGAAGACTTTCTTAGTTAGCAGCAGGAGTGAGTCACCAGCCTATGTGTCTGACAGAAGGATTGGTAAACATGATAAGGACAGACTAGAGGAAGAAAGATCCCGAGTAGGGAAACAGCTAAGGGGTCATGTAAAACACTGACTCCCAATTGTTAGCTGAATCAGAACAACCAGGAGAGTGCCCTTAAATACAAAAGAGGCTGGAGCAGGGCCCAAGGAATGAGGTCTCAGAGTTGTCCAATACCTCAGAAGAGTAGTGTGAGTCAGCCATCTCAAGGACCAACTGTGCCCTGTAAGGCAGGAAGAAAAGTCATGTCTAGATGTCCCTTTGTATTAACTGGCAGAGCTAGCCTGCTAGCTACTATCTCAGGGAATTGGTAGTGGCCTGACTTGCCTTTTTCCTGACCACACTGTTCTGTTGCCCCTCTCAAGACCCTGGAGGGTGTGATCTGAGGGTGCACAGAGCCATGATGGGGTAGCAGGTGCAGCAGTGGCTTAGCTGTGAGAGCTCACTGGGGGTTTGAGAGGCTGACAGCAGCTTTGTCCAGTACTGACCATCTGGGGACAAAGAGAATGAGGTAGAACTGCCTAGGAGCACTTTGCTGGGTACGCTGTGATCAGTGCTTTGTACCTGCCCTTTCCCTGGGTGGCTTCAAAATTCTTTCAAGGGCATTGTGTTTCCTTTTTCTTCCTGGCCTTGTAGATGCTGCCTGTTTCCTGGCAGCCTTTTAATGCACCTCCCCAGGAAAGGGGTTTGTCTTTGGATTTTGCCCCTTTGGATAAAGGCTTTCATTTGCAGAGGGGGAAGAGGAGCGAGGGCTCCCTCTACACAGAGGACACACAGTCCTTCCTACCCCAAAGTCCAGCCTCAAAGTTTTTAGGAAAGAAAGCCCAGCCCCTGATTATGGCCAACCTCAGCCTGATTTGTGCCTCACAGTCCAGTTGCTGGGAGAATAAAGACAACAGTGGAGTTAAGTGTCAGCTGGGTTGTGGTGGGGTTGTCTACTGAAGAGGAAGGACAGGAAGGAAACTGTGGGGCCCGCCCGAGTCAGTCAAGGTGCTGGAAATGTCAGGAACTGTGTGCATAGCACCCTTCCACCAGTCTGATTGGGGGCCTGCCATGCTGTGGGGCTTGAGAGCTGGTTGAACCAGGAAAGAGCAATGGCCTATAGTCCAGCCTTGATGTGTGATCACAGTGTCAGGGAGTCTGTAATGCAAAGACGCGCCAGCATGTGCTGCACTGACAATCATGAGAGGCTTGAGGCTCCAAGCATGTGGTGACAGGTAGTACTCCTGACCAGACTGCTAAATTTGAGATGCGCGGTATTGACTGGCCATGTGGCCTATGGTAGCTCACCCAAAGGTTTATTGACCTTGAACTATGGGCAGTGAGAACACTGCTCTCTTGGGTACAGCTACGAGGTCTCAGTGAGATGATGTATGTAGGTACACTTACCTGTTACTTTTAATTGGACTACAACAAAACCCCTAAGAGGAGCAATCACAGGCTGGGAAGCAGCAAAAGTGAAGGGAACAGAAGAGGTAGAGCCACAAGGGAAGCTTTGGAAGACTGTGCACTTGGACCACTTACACACAAGTATACTCACAGTTTGAGTGAACCTAATAGTTCCTAATAGCAGGAGTGATGATGTTGGAGAGCATAAGACTGCCTGGCCCTGGGTACTGTGCTTGTGCTTCCCAATGCATCTGACCTTCTCCTACTGCCTTGTGAACGGGACCTCGGCTGAGAATCTCAAGTTCTTGAGCTAAGTGGTCAGCTAATCCAGTCAAATCAGTGACCTCTCTCTAGGTTGTGTAAGAGACCAAAGAAGGGACTGGAGAGATGGCTCAGTGGTTAAGAGCACTGACTGCTCTTCCAGAGGTCCTGAGTTCAAATCCCAGCAACCACATGGTGGCTCACAACTATCTGTAATGAGATCTGATGCCCTCTTCTGGTGTGTCTGAAAACAGCTACAAGTGTACTTACATAATAAATTAAAAAAAAAAGAGAGACCAAAGAAAATGGAGAATGGTTAGGGAATAGACCTGATGTCATCCTCTGGCCCCTGCACCACATGCATATACACACATGTATCTAAATCTTTGCAACTGAGAAGCCTTGTGCACTCTCTGAATATCTCACTAAGGAGCACCTCTGAGAAAACCAGACCCTGTCTGACCTGAGTGATTGTGTCTTTGCTGGACAGGGTCAGAGGCTCTGCGAGAATCAGCAGCACCAGCCATAGTGATGCCTTGGTGTTTTAGACTGCTTAAGAGGAACGAGCAGGGGGAAATAGAAGGCTAATAGTGACATTTAAAGTTGGAGTCATGTAAAGCCCCCCACCCCCAACTCCGAAGACCAGAGTTTATGCCTTGCTATAATCTTCACTTTCCTCCTTAGGAGTCTTAGGAGAACCCGCCACTGCGTCTCAGAACTGCTTTCTTCATTCTGCTTTGTTAAGGTTAAGCCAGTGGAGGGTCCAGGAGCTCTATGTTCCAGGTGTATGTGCCATAGGAGGCCCAGATTGAGGGCTCCTTAGCTGAATTGGGCCTTTTTACCTCACACAGTACCTAGCTTATGATCAGGACAGCCATCAGCTCCAACTGGCCATCAAGGGCATAGAAATTGGATCAGGAATGACCATTTGGGGTCCAAAGCAACTTGACCCCACTAAGCTGTGTATAGCCTGCAGTTCAAAAGAGGTATTGCTGGTTCTGGAACTGGTGTTGAGAATAGCAACCGGGAAATGAGTGTGCATTTTGAGCAATTACTTTCTGAAGTGGCTTTAGTGGTTGACTTTAAGGAAGAGGCCTCTTGGCAAAAGGAAAAGATTGAGGGAGCCATTCAGTTTCCTCTCTTGGCAGAAGTGGAGAATGCATTCAGCAGTGGCGGCACTGCAGTTAGCCTCTGAATACCCATCATCTCCAGCCACCTAAGAGGAACACGTTTCCATTCTAGAACCCAAGGCTGGGACAAAGCTAAAGGAGTTCTGGCCTCTTGTCCTAGAGATGCAAAAAGAAACGGTCCCCTTTGTAGTCATTCTGCGTGGACTTGCTTGCCCTTGGGCAAGTTGGCAAGTCTGCTTTCTAGTCTGAGTGAGAAGTGTGTCCTCTGACACCAGATTGTCTTCAAATGTTCTTCAGGGTTTTCAGTGGGTATAATGTCCAATAGCACATGTCTGGTTTCTCTTTAAGAAGTCAAAGAACAAAGAATGAATTTTAGCCAGCTCTGTCACTAGCTCCCCCATCGCCTTGCACAAGTCTGGATCTTCCTACTCAGGTACATCTGGATGCGATGCATACCTAAAGATCTTTCAGGGGATAATTGTGTGTGTGTGTGTGCGTGCGTGCGTGCGTGCGTGCGTGCGTGCGTGCGTGCGTGCGTGTGTGTGTGTGTGTGTGTAAGTGGCCCAAATAAAGCTTTGTGAGATGGTGGGAGGAATTTGAGTGAAGTGGCTTGATGGTCTGGCTTTTGTCGTTATAGGAAGACATGGCTGCTCATGTTGGTGCTTCACGGACTCCCCAGGAAGTGATGGAGCACTACGTTAGTATGTATATCCATGGGAACTTGGGCAAAGCCTGTATCCCTGACACCATCCCCAACCGGGTGACAGATCATACCTGCCCCAGTGGAGGCCCTCTCTCACCCAGCCTTACCACACCATTGCCCCCATTGGACATCTCAGTGGCTGAGCAGCAGCAGCTGGGCTACATGCCGCTGCGAGATGACTATGAGATTGAGTACGACCAGGATGCTGAGACGCTCATCAGTGGGCTGTCTGTGAACTATGATGATGATGATGTGGAGATTGAGCTCAAACGTGCTCATGTAGACATGTATGTGAGGAAGCTGAAGGAGAGGCAGCGCCGGAAGAATATTGCCCGAGACTATAACTTGGTACCAGCCTTCCTGGGCAAGGACAAGAAGGAGAAAGAGAAGACATTGAAGAGAAAGATCACCAAGGAGGAGAAAGAGCTGCGGCTGAAACTACGGCCACTCTACCAGTTCATGTCCTGCAAAGAATTTGACGATTTATTTGAAAACATGCACAAAGAGAAGATGCTTCGCGCCAAGATCAGAGAGCTGCAGCGGTACCGGCGCAATGGCATTACGAAGATGGAGGAGTCGGCTGAATACGAGGCTGCCAGACACAAACGGGAGAGGAGGAAGGAGAACAAAAACCTGGCCAGCTCTAAAAGGGGGAAGGAGGATGGCAAAGACAGCGAGTTTGCAGCCATCGAGAACCTTCCAGGGTTTGAGCTGCTGTCAGATCGGGAGAAGGTTCTCTGTAGCTCTTTGAACTTGAGTCCTGCACGCTATGTGACTGTGAAGACTATTATAATTAAAGATCACCTCCAGAAGCGGCAAGGGATCCCCTCTAAAAGTCGCCTTCCCAGTTATCTGGACAAGGTCCTAAAGAAAAGGATTTTAAATTTCCTCACAGAAAGTGGGTGGATATCTAGGGATGCTTCCTGAGGCAGACGATGCTAAAGCAGCTTGTGAGCCAAATGATCGGGGGCTTCCCCCAACATTGTTGCTCTTTTAAACAAATCGAATCCTTTTTTCAAGGCTTAATTTTTTTCATAACCCTCTGGAAGAAGCAATAGTAGCAATCTTAAATTTGACTCATGGGGGAGATAAGCGTGTGTCTTTTTAACTTAGTCCTAAGGTAATCCTTTCAGAAGACAGCCTGCCTTTGTGTTCCTCTGAAGACTGTCCCCCACCTTGAGCGAGTACCCTTTATTTCATGAGCCTTTCCCCGTTTGGGTTTAGAAGCTGTTATGCTGTGGGAGCCAGGAGCTGTGTGTTCCTACCATCAGCTTTTCCTTGGTGACACAAGCTTTTACTCAGGTGGGCTGGTGTTGGCACCCCTTTGCTGAGCCCACTGCTTACCCCCCCTCCACCCCCAGCTGACACCCCAAGCACAGCCCCGGCACACCGCACTTTACCGGGAGGCAGGCTGTGCACAGAACCCTCTGCTGTGGAGGCCAGAGACCACCACCAGGCCCGCTCCCCACTGAGCCACTTAAAATGAGCCCTTCGTTTGCACACAGTGACCACATGAACTTCCACTTGCCTGACTACAGCCATTTCAGGCCCTCAATAGTGCTTGCTTCATCTTAGCCTGGCCTAGTCTGGGCTCCCTGGGCAGGCTCTCTTGGCACATTCTTGTCCCCTGTAATTGGGAAAGCAGTTAATGGAAGGGCCACAGGGTCAGATGAGGGCTGCCTTTCGCTGCTGTGAACGCTTAGAGTACACCTGACTTGGAAGGCCCTTTTGAGTTCAAGGCAGGGTGTGCAGTGCTGAGATGGGGCAGTAGGTGCTGAGGACTTCTACCACCATTGCGGATTCCCGTTCACTATTAAGATGTGCTAGCTAGCCTGGCTCAGTGAGCTGATCAGGGTATGGCAGGGGGCCTGGAAGTACAGAGCATCCTGCTTGTGCCTTGGAGCCTGTACACTGCTTTGATTTGTGATCTTGAAACAAACTCAGAAATGGCTCCTTCCCAGCCCTACTGAAAAGCTTGTTTCTGGGGCCTCCTTCAAGGATTCATGGTACCTTCCTTCTAAACTTGAGGAAGGCGTTTGTCTTCCGGCTGCTCAGGGCTTTCACGCCCAGACCCTGCTTTAGAGTCCTGGAGTGACCACAGCCCCTACCCCCTGTCCCTGAGGTACAAGAGCCTGTTTACCTCATAGAGTGTTTGGGCTCGGAAGTAAAAGTGAAGTTATTTTGAAGAAAACAACTCATTTCCAAGGACGACATGACGACGTGCCTTTTCATTTTACATCCTCTGTCCCCTAGGGTAAGTTTTTCAGCATTAAATAAAACATTTCAAATATACCGTATATGGCTTTAGTTGTAAAGTGCATTGTGGGCTAGCAGGGGAGTGCCCTGTGAGCCAGGCCCAGATTCCTCTTGACACCAGAAGATGCTGAGCAGTGGTGTCAGGACCAGCTCCACACTGCCCCCTGCAGCTGAATAGTGGACATAGTTGGTGTTGCTGAACAGCGATGGGGTGGTTGGTGCTCAGTGCCTAGTTAAGCCAGTGGTTCTCAAAGTAGGGTTCCCCAGGCACTGTCAGAAATACAGTCATACCCCATGTAACTCTCGAAGCAGAGATTTGGGGGCTTCATTAACAGGAACTAGCAGGGTGTTTTTCAAACCGTTCCCGTGGCTGGGATGCAAGCTCAAGTTTGAGAACCACTGGTTTTGTCCTGGTTCTCCAGCACCAGTCCCAGCTTGGTGAGGTTTGAAGTTTCAGTGTGTCTTCTACAAAATGACAGCCAGACCTACATTAGCTTGAGAAGCAGAGGATTCTGTCAACAAGTGGCCAAGGGCTGTTGGACAAAAAGCTGTGCTTAAGCAGGCATATAGTGTGTGTACATCTTTCGATGATATAAATTTATTTGGGCGTGACTGTTTTAAAACACCATAATGAATGTATAATTAATTTATGTTCAAGTATTAATATTGTTACAAGGGAAAAGTAATATTAGGATTGTTTGCTCTCCTGTCTGCCCCAGCTGTTTCTGGCATATTACTCTTTGTTAGCTCAGACATTGACATGTTTGTATTTAATTCTCTTGATAAATTAGCTACTACATCCCCATGGAACCAAGTCTTTTCAAATTTAAACAAACTGTCTTTGAGTCAGAAAAGTCAGATAATTCTTCAACTGTTTGAAATAATGCTCTCTGGGAGGCCAACATTCCAAGAATGTATTAAGAACTGAAACCCTACCATTTTTATTATTCTTTTACATTAAATTGTTGAGAACAGAGTTGTGTCTGTTTGCTTCTTGATCCTCCAGCTTCATAGCACACTCTGCTGTTAAACCAGCTTTTGACCCAAGGTGGTAAGCTGCTGTCAGCAGAGCAGAAGGCTTTGTGGGCCATGCAGCTACACATCACAGTGAATCTGATCCTGAAAGGGCCAAAGATTTCCATGGAGCAGGGCCCATTTCCAGCTGCCTCTGGTTAGCCGAACTCAACAACTTAGCCAGCTGCTTCCAGTCATTAGACTTGCATGTGGCTGAGCAAGACCTGAATTTCAAGGGGAAATGTGTACATATCTCCTGTTAGTGCTGACTGATTTATAAATATCACTAGTCAGGCTAGTCATACCTGACTGGTTCCAGGAAACTAAAACCAGGGTATGCAAGTGGCTTATATAAAATAGCATATAGCTATGCATTCTCCACAATGCCATATACAGACTTAAAAATCCCATTCATGTTTGATGTCAACCATTCTTAGACTTCATTACTGTGTTTGAGTGCATGTGGAGGTCAGAGGGCAACTCTTGGGATTCCTCTCCCTTCATGGGTTTCCAGAGACTGAACTCAAGGCTTTTAGACTTGGAAGCAGGCACCTATACTGGCTGAGTAACCTTGCTAGCCTCTGACAGTTTTTCTTCAGTCTGACATGGAGCCTATGAACAAGGCTGACTAGACCTTCAGAACTTTGTGCTGTTCAGCAGCTTTAGCTGAAAAGGGCTGACTATGCAACCACAGGAGTCTGGCAGTGTGTGTGGTAATGCAGCACGTAAAGGCACATTTTCTCGGCTGTGTCAGGCTGCCCTTCATCTGGCTTGTTTTGTCTAAATAGTTCAAAACAGCTTAAAGGGAGAAACTCAGTGATGATGGAACCTTGAATTTGGGGAACATTACGTTATCTTTCAAATTTAACAACACAACAGAATACCCACACCTCTATGGCTTTACCTCTTCTACCCTGGCTTCTACATAGGGTATAATCAATGCCTTACTCACTGCTGCTGCATGGCTTCCTTTAGATAACCATTCCATCAGCTCTTCTGAGTTCAATATAGAAATGGGGAAGAGTCTGGCTGGTGGGAGCCTAAAATCAGCTTCTCATGTGTGTTGTGGCTTTGGCTTCCTGGCTTTCTCCTATGATCTGTATTATAACTCTCTGTAAGGCCTGTGTACAGCCCAGGCCTATGCAGCTCCAAGCTTGAAGCGCTACAGCTGAGTAAGCTAGGCTTTCTCACCAGATCTCCATTAGAGATAAAATCCAATACCAGAAAGTGGAAGATAAAAGATGAGCTTTTTAATTCCCTTAACCACAACCTCCTGAGTGGAAATGTCTAAAGCATGCCAGCCATGCAGTTTTACAGTCAAGATAGAACCCTGTTTTGATGAACCCCGCCCAGCTGTAATGCAAGGAGCTCATTAATAAATACACCAGGACTCTCATTTCAGAGCAAGGGCAGGCATAGAAAGCCCAGTACTTGGAAGGAATGTGCTCTTGAAGGTCTTAGCTTTGCTGGCAACAAGTGTTCCCACTCTGGCCTTCCCCACTTCCAGGGAGGACCACCGCCTGAGTGACACCAGCGCCTTGGCACTCAGAGGTAGACTGTGCAGCACAGATGTAGCCAAAGACCTTTTATTTGTGTAAAGTACTTAATCACAAGGTGGAACAGATACAATGTTAGCATGCTACTCCTGAGGCCCTGCTGGCCCTCTTCTGAAGTAGGTCATGCTAAACTCAATGACCAGACTCCCAGAGTCTCTGACACAGTGTGCAAGCAGCTTCATGTTCTGCTTAGCTTACTTAAGATTTCCAACAAGGCTGGGCAAGGGTCAGATGTGTTCACAGATGAGAAATTACAAGTCCGCCCACCCTTTGAGTTCTAGCAAGTGACCTACAAAGTCCAGAGCCTTGAGGGAGAGAGCTAAGCGTCCTTCACCACCCCCACCAAAGCTGGCCTCAGAGTGCGTCCATGCAGCTTGTAGCCCACCTTACTAACTAGTGCCACAGTGCCTGGTTCTTTCCCCTCCACAGGGGTGTGGAACAAGGCCTCATGTTCATAAGGGTCGAACTTTGCCCCAATGGGGTCAAGCCTGAGCAAGCCGTATTTTGTGAACACCTTCTGAATCTGGACTTCAGTCATCACGAGCCCTTCATAAAGACTCTTCAGGTGAGGGTTGTTGTTGCTGATCTCCTCCTTTGGAACACTCTGGGTTGCCTTCTCTAGGATGTCTGCAACCTCCAGCAAGTCCTTGCAGAAACCCTGGATGCCTACATGGAGGAAAAGATGGTCTGCACTTAGTCTCACTTGCATGGGCTCCTCACACAGATGGATGTTCATGATTCCTGGTCAAATCATATGCCAAAGAACCGCAGTACTTTAATAATTTAAAGCATCCAAAGGAGCCTTCTCTGGGATAAGAGCGGTTAACATGTGCAAAAATGAGTAGGAAAGGAAGAAAACAGGTAAAAAGGGAAATACTTAACGTGCCCTTGAGGCTCCCACACCAAGGTGGCAGGCCACTGCCAGCTGAGCAACACCAAAAGGTAAAGGTGGTGGCAGCCCCATCACAGCCACATGCTCACAGCTGCAGCCCTGCTCCTTTCCCTCAGAGACCACAGTGTCTGCTCACCATATAACTTGGCCTCTTCTACCAGCTTCTGGCTTCTCTGCCGTAGATTCTCGGTATCTGCCAAAGCACGTTTGTATTTTTCCTTGGGGGACAAGGGGGGACATTATGTAACAAATTGTAAGACAACCATTCTGATTTTGAAATAATTAAACACATTCCAAATCACAACACAAATACAACCTGCCATTAACTGAGGTTTTGGACAAAACCAGGACAGTAGAAGAGTAATTTATATCCCTGCTAGTGTCTACAAGAAGCAGGGAATGTTCTACCCAAGCCCACAATAGGAAAGAGCTAGAAGGTCCTTATGTGCTGACCGATACCTGTCACCTGTGGGGGAAGAATGTTACTTTCCTGTCCAACCTGAGGGGGTAGATGCACATCACTAGGGCTCACCAACCTCAGTTCCTGCCTCCAAAGAGAGGAAGGAAGATCAGCTGGTAGGAAATCTCAAGGAGGCTGAGCTCACATGCCTGGCTAGATTATTACTGGGGTCAGAGACGATCCTTGCCTCTCTCCACTGTCCCTGTAGCTATTTCTGACCATCTTCAGCTTAATGTCCACTGGTGGACTCCAGAGGTCTCTACTATACCTCTAACCTCAGTTTTCAGGCAGTCATGGGGCAAGGTTCTAAGACAGCTTGTCCTGGTCTAGCCTTGGTGACTTGGGAAATGAAGGGACCACAGTGCCAGCTATATGAGTGACACTACAAATTGCCCACATCCTTAAGGAACTTGACTGGTGCCTGCTTTTCAATATAGGGTGGATAATTGCTATCACTGACTCCCATACTCAACTCTTATATTTAAACTTTTCTGGTTCCCTTTGAGTCCCAGCTCAGCCATAACAAGTCTTCCTCATTCGTATGGAAAACACCATAGTATCAGAATTGTACAGCCAACACAGAAACTCCCAGGTCAGTAGCGGAGCCACAGAGGGTTTGAATTCTAGTTCCTATTTGGCAGTTTAGTTTGCTACCTGGGTCTGCAGCAGGCAGTAAACAATTAAATGGCTCTGCTCTGTTCCCTGTGAACTTGGAAGCTGCCGTATGGATCATGCAGGCAACCATCCAACAGTGTGCACACCCTGAGGGTCCTTACCATGGTCTCCTTCAGCTGCTCTTCCAGCTTCACCTTCTCTTCCAGGAGGGTCTTGTCTGCAGAGGGTGGATCTGTCTTTGGCTCACAATGCCCCAAGTCCTCTTCCAGGTTCTGGCCATTGTTCTTTTGTTTAGTAGCTGTGCACAACAAGCGAGGAGAAGGCCTAAGGAAAAGCCCACACATAAGTGAAGACAGCCTTTCAGCATGTTAAAGACAGCGAGCAGATTTTTAAGACATTTGGGCTTTTGAGATGGCTCAGTGGGTAAGGATACTGGCTACCAAGCCTGACAACCACATGGTAGAAAGAGCCAATTTCTCACAAGCTGCCCCATCCTCGACACACACTCGCTGTACAAATATGCAACCCTCTTCCCCTAACAAAGGAAATGTTTACAACAAAAATTATAAATTTGGGTAATTTCAAACTATTCGCTAGAAAAGATTTAGACCTCACAAAGGTAATTGTGACATACAAAAGGCATGTGCTATGGGGCTGGGGAAGTGTCTCAGTAGGCAAAAGACCCTGCAGTACAATACTAAGACCTGAGTTTGCACTTCCAGAACCCACATAAGAAAGCCAAGTATGGAGGCACACCTAAAGTCCTAGCCTTGAGGTGGCAGAGACAGGCACTTCAGATTCCTGAAGTCCACTGGCCAGCCACCTTAGTCAAATCATGAGCTTCAAGCTGGCTTATTGGGTCAAGTCACCAAGCCAGTCATGACACAGTTCCCACGACCTATATGGTAGAAGGAGAAAACTAATTTCTACAAGTTGTCCTGACTTCCACACATTTGCTATGGCCCCCAACAAATATGAAAATGAGGGTGGGATAGAAGAAAGATACCTGATGTTGACCTTGGGCCTTCCCAATGTGCTCACATCACATACACCACCCAAAGAATGTGGATGCCTTTTTAGGTGTGTCAGTATGAGTGTATGCCACATGAGTGCAGTGTCCCAGGAGATCAGAAGAGGGATGCCCTGGAGCTGGAATTACAGGTGGTTGTAAACTGTCCAATATGAGCTTGGGTCCTACAGAAAAGAAGCAAAGACTCAACCACAGAACCATCTCCTACTTCTGCCACTATCCTAAGAGTCTTTAATTAACAGTATATGGCATAGGTGGCTCTAGCTGTCCCATCAGGTGGTATTAATGCACTCTGATACCCACCAGCTAACAGGATCAACTGACAAAAAGACAATTCACAGAAAGCAGCCCTGTCATTAAATGACATGTGACTATGAACAATCTGTAATCCACGCTTGGCCTAGCTGTGTTCCTTATCTATCTCATGTGTTCTAAGGTGTCTCCTAGAGTCCAAACACTCAGACTCCTTTCATAGAACAAGGCCCACTGCACATGCTGCTGATGACAGGGGCCTAAGCAGAAATCTTGTCATCAGACAGAAAAAGTAAACACCCAAAACACAGTCACCTATGGCTGCAGGGAAACCCAGGACACTTGTTTTTCTTTTCTGAGCCAGGGCCCTGGCTGGCTTGGAATTTGATATGTAGAACAGGTTGGCCCCAAACTCAATAGGGCTCTGACTGCCTCTGCCTCAGTTAAAGGTGTGGACCGCAAGCTGATTTAACAAAAAGAAAAAAATGTGTTGCTATTATATTTATTATGTGCTTGTTTGTCTGTCTGTCCATGTGTGCCTTTGTATGTGTATATTTGTATAAGTGTATGCCATGTGAGTTTGGGTACCTATGAAAGCCAAAACCACTGGATACTTTGGAGCTGGAATTGCAGGCAGTTGTGCTCTGTCTAAGTGTGGGTGCTAGGAACTAAACTTGGGTCCTCTACAAGAATAGCAAGCACTCTCAGCCACTGAGACTTCTCTCCAGCCCCTGTTTTTCTTTCTGATGTATTTGTTTACTCCGAGATTGAGTCTGGCAATAAATTTGCAATCTTCTAACCTCAGTCTCCCAGGTGCTGAGCCCTGGGATTGCAGTGCGCTCTTCTGCACAGATCCAAAGCAGGCCCAGGTGAGTTACAGAGTAGGGTGGGTAAGCGGTGCATTTCAGGAACTAGGAATCACTTGGACAGAGAGGTGGAAGTGGGAGTATGAGCGTTGTGCAGAGGAAAGGCAAAGAGAAGTCTAATGAATCCTCGACATGAACCTGAAGAGGCAGCCAGGAGGTATGGGATCTCCTGGGGCTGGAGTTACAGGCGGCTCTGACCCACTGTGGATGCTGGGAATTAAACCCAGGTAGGTCCTCCACAAAAGCAGCCAGTGTTTAACTACCGACCCCCCCCCCAACCCCTGGCCCCAGCAGTGACCTCTTAATTTTATTTTTTATTCTGTCATGCTTTTACAAAAGCTAAGAATCTGGGCTGGGGAGTTGGCTCAGTGGTGGAGAGCATTTGTTACTCTTGTAGAGGACCTAACTTTGATTCCCAGGTAACAACCAGCTAATTGTAACACTCTTCTGACCTCTGAAGGCACTAGGCACACACATGGTGCATGGACCTATGTTCAGGCAAAACACCCATACACATGTGAAGCCTGCCTACAGTATGAATTATCTCCACCCCTGGGAGTGACAATCAGCCTTTCAGCAAGAGTTTTGCTGTACAGATCCTTTCATGTAAGGAACTAGGACTAGGTCCCTCAGGGAAGAGGGAAGCCAAGCTTAGGGATACTGTGGAGTTATGACTAGCAGCTATACGGCTGTCCTTCCTACTAGAGCACCTTTCTTCAAAACCACAATTTAAGAGACAGACATGAACCAAGCTGGGGGATGGGACCGGATGGGAATCCTTCCTGTCAACTCTAAGCACCACAAGTAAGAAATGCTTCCACGGGAATACTCCAGACTGCTCACTGCTTAGCTCCCAGCTCTTTGCACAATGTAAGCCTGTTTTCATCTTGTGGTCACGTGTAAGAGATCATCCACATGTTAACTCTCACTAGATGAAAAGGCCCGCTCCCATTCCGCTCAGTTTCCACAAGATTCGGGCAAAGTCGCTCTTTTTATTTTTTTTAAATCAACCAAAAACTTGGTTCCAGGAAGAAACAAGCTAAAGAAACTGAGCATTGCCTAACTTTGGAGGTGCGACTCAAAAGCCGGAAGCCACGAGTTAAGGTAAAGATTGCCAAAAAAATGGGCATTTATCTAATTAAACTGCGCACACTGTCTTTGTTGCTCCTTGGACTTCACGTTCCGCGGAGGACAAAATGTGAGGGACAGTGGGAAAAGCCCATAACCAGGCAGCACACATTCTGGTTTGGATTAGGGATTAGTAACCCCAGCCCCTAGGCAGGCGGGCTTCTGCCTGGCTGCCTGACCTTGGGCAAGTCTCCCGCTTGTTGTCTTTTGCAATTCCAGGAGGGGTGGTGCCCCTATGCCGGTGAGAGTACCGTGTGTCGCCTGACAAGCAAATGGCGGAGCCTTCCACCTGACGCATCACCCAGATCCCTACATTTACGCCCCAGCGGCCCCACTCCTCGGCCCTCGGGCCCAGTTCGTGCAGCGCCGCACAGCAAACACCGGGACACCCGCGCGTTGAGGCCAGGCACGGGGATCCGACTGAGGATGAGACTTCAGGGCGCACGGGCACCGCTGCGGGGACCAGACCTGCTGCTAATGTCCTCGCCAGAGCTCTGGGCCAAGAGTGGGGCCGACGCGGAGGAGCAGTGCTCTCTTACCTGAACGACAGCGCCAAAGCCGGGAGGCTGCGCCGCGCCAGCCTCACGCACCGAGCCGCCATGACTACCCTCGGGGTCGCGTCACTGTACTCACACTGCGCATGCGCGAAAGCCCCTACACCGGCTTCCCCACCTACTGCTGTTGTTTAGCTAATCCGTGATCGCCGTTGTTCTGATGGACAGATAATTTTCACCAATAATTGCGAGTCATGACAGAGTACCGGTTCCCCCTTCTCTGGTGGGCGGGGACTGAGGCTTCTGGGAGTCCCGGAAGGTGAGGAGGTGAAAGGTGAAGCGGGAGGGGTGAAGGGGGTGGAGGGAAACGGAGCTTCTGTGGGCGTGGGCGCGCCCGGAGATAGCCAATGAAGAGGAAGAGCGCCGGGGCGGGGCGGGGCGGGGCGGGAGGCGGCGAGCGCTGGGCTTGGGACCGTGGAACGCATGCCAGTTGACTGGTGTTCGCTCTAGGCTCCCGCTACATTCTGCCAACGTTTTTTTTTTTTCTTTTTTTTTTTTTTTTTTTTTTTTTTTTTTTTTTTTGGGGGCGGCGTCCGGGAAGGGACGGACCCCATCTCTACTACGTCTGCCGCAAGCACGCTGTGTCAGCAGGCTGCCTGTGGACGGCCCGATGAGCATGACTTAGTTTTGTGCTTTCTGCCACCTCCAGTTTTCTCAGAATGCAACATAAGAAAATGAACTAACAGCAGTGTGTGCAGGAGAGCTTCGAGGATTTGGTGCAGATGTTTGGTCAGTACTATGGGGGAGGTCGCAAAGCTGAGAGATGTCGGAGGATGCTTTCTTGTATATGCAACTGCTTCCTTCCTCTCCCCGCTCCCTCAAATTCCGAGACGGAATTCCACGCTTCGTCTGTGGACTACAGTTTGCGAGTGCCCTCAAAAGGACCAAAAAGTCTATTATTTAACTTCGCTTTTATTAAAACCATTTCCTCAACACATGCTGCTTTTTGTCGGTGGCCTGGGGGTGGGGTGGTGGAACATGTCCACCCAAAAGCACAGCACTCACCTCATGGGGAATAAGTTAATTCTGGAGCCAATAATGAGTGCAGAAACAGTTTTAGGACACCCCAAATCCTACGTTCCAATGGGAAAACAGTTTCAGGACGTTTGCATAGTAGCAGAACAAAGAAAGCCACAATTCAAGTCGAAAAATGTATTAGTGGAAATGTTCGGTAGAAACCGGAACCTCAGCTGCAGGCTTCATTCTTCGCCCTTTGATTGGAGGGGAATAAGGGTTTTGTTACTACGCGTCACCAAGATTTTAATCTGTTTATCTTGATGTTAGGTCTGACACAGAGTGGGGCAAAGAATCTATTTAATGGACTAAAGATAGCCCAAGATAAATTGCAATTAGGCCCTGCACCTGCAACGATTCAGCCTCTCCACAGTCATAGAGGTTTTAATCCTTTATTCGGCCTTTGCTGCAGTTTCCAGGAATCCTGGTTCATTGGTGTGTTGTAGGACAAGTGGCCTGATTTGTTAATTCATTAGGGCTGGGGTCGAGTAGGGGGAGAGGGGATACCGTTAGAGCACTAACGAAATGAAAAGGCATAATTGGATTGAGTCTATGGCACTCGGACGTGATGGAACAGACCAACTGTGAAAAGGGAAATTGAGTGTGACGGGTATCAGATGATAGTGCGGTGCCACTGGCCCTTTTGTTAGGGAATGATACGGGCCAATGGGCAGGGCTGTGAATGGGCATATTTATGGTAAATTGTCATGTTGTTTGGGAATGGCTTTAAAAGTACTCTAGTTTTAAAAGGTGAGGTTTCTTGTAAGACTGTGGAAAAGTATTGACAGTGCTGAAGCCGGCGGATGAATACCATGGGGCTTGTACAATTTCCTTTGAAGCTTTCTGGGATAAGACTTAAACCTCCTGTGGCTTTCCCTGGTAGTAGCAGCGGGTCACCAAACTGCATCTGTTTTGTGGAACATGGTTACTCTTAAATCTTGGGTCTTCTCACTTGCCGTAAGGCTTCAGAGAGATGATAATGCCCAGTACCAGCACGTCTGTAAGCGGAGACAGATGAAGAGTTCAAGCCGCTGTGTATGGAGGTATGGGTTTTTCCAGGGATGAGGCCCCTGGGAACTACCTTCTCAGTCCCAGGTTTTCCCGCTAGGAGGCATACTGGCCTGTGCTGCCACCTGGTGGCCCACTCGGGAACTACTTGAATGGAAGCCACCACAGACAATACTGTCTTAGGCAGTTGTGTGGTCCCCCTGAGGTCCAGAACTTCACCACCCACCTGGCCAGCAATCTACACACAGAGATGGAGTCGCCTGGAGAAAACACTTGGATTAGCTGTCCGAGTTCACATTCAACGGTGATCATGGACAGCCCAGCAGAGACAGGGATGCCAGCAGATCGATTGAACACGTGGGGTGGGGTTCCCGAGAGGATGAAGGGGTGTTTACAGAGAAAAGCAGTCCTCAGAAGGTCATGCAGATGACTCACCAGCTTGACTGTGGGTGTGGTATGCATTATAGCATGATATGTTCTAGGTGCCAGGTGCTTTAAGATGTCCTCTTAGGGATCAGACCCAAGACTTGCTGAGGAGAGGAATAGTTGGCCAGGTTAGGTGAATCACACAGCTAAAAGACAGGGCTCTTGAGTATTCCTTCATATTGCCCAGCATGCACTGGGTTGGGAGAGCACTGTCTCCCAACGGTGTCCATTACCACCTTCAGCTGCATGGGGGGCGGTACCTCAGCCAGGGGTGGCTCTTTATCCCCTCATGCAACTTGGAGGTCGTCCAGTTTGGAAACATCCGGGAATCAATGGATTGGGGGGGGGGAGGCTTCACCTTCTTCATCAACTTGACAGGATTGGAATCACCTACGGGGACACGTGGGGGCGTGTCTATGACACTATCACAGGGAACCTGCAGAGAGGTTTAACTGAGGGAAGATCCACTCTAAATGTGAGTAGCACCATCCTGTGGACTGAAGCCAAAGTGGAGAAGAAGAAAGCCCGAGGAACACTGGCTGTCGCTTCCCTCTGCTTCCTGGTCCTGCAAATGTGAGCAGGCAACCTCAAGCTACGGCTGCGGGCCCCCCTCACCAGGATGGACTGTAACCTTAATGAAGAAAAAAAAAAAAAAAAAATCAAAAAAAAAAAAAATCGAGCCCTTCTTCCCTCAGGGTGCTTGTTGCGTTTTGTCCTAGCAATGGAAGAGGTAACCAGTTCTCTAGATGGACTCCAAGGACCATCCCACACCTTTTCATCACTCAGTCAGACACTCAAGATACTGCTGGGTAGGAGCTTGTACTCAGCATCCCTGTCCCAAGTCCATTGTCCCTGAGGTAGAGATTGACTTGTAGGTTTGAGAGTTTAAGTCCTTAAAAAGCAGCCAGAAGTAAAATCCAGATAAAGTCAGGAAAAAGCGTAGAATTCCCATCACTGACTGGAAGGTAGACAGGTGATCTAGGAGCAGAGCGGCAACCCCCAGAGGAAGCCAGTCAGTATGAGCACTTCAAACCTGCAGGACTGGAAGAGTGGAAATAACCAGTCACTAGGCGGAGCCCGGAAGTGGGCCCTTCCCCAGAGCCTGGAGAACTCTGGGGAGGAGAATTGATTTATCTCACAGAAGCCACAGCACTGCCTTCTCCCCACTTTGTTGTACCCTCACTGTGGACTTCGATGCATAGCGTGGAAATGTGTCTTAAACCTTGGTTTCTTGGTTGCCCTTATAACTTCTGACTCACAGAAACTTGGCTTTCTCCACCCCACCCAGGTACATGGGTTCCAAATGGAAAGAGATGCTTTTGGTAGGAAAAATGCCACCATGGGCGGAGGCAAGGCTGCGAATGGTCGAATGGTCGGGTTGAAGTCACCTGCTGCAGAGGGAGACTTCCTGTGAGGTCTTTCATTTGGGTTGGCGGGTGCACTGGAGATGAGCAAACACAACATTAGCCTCCATTTCTCTGGGAACATTTCAGTGATGGTGGCATCTGGGTTCCCAGACAACTCCAGAGTAGTCGCAGGAGTGGGCGTCAAGTGACCTTAAGCTTGCCCAAAGGAGAGTTGGAGGTGCTGAAGTCCCAGGATTCTGACGACCACATCTTCTAAAGCTGGTGGGCGTGAGAGAACATTTGACTGTAAAACTGGTTACATTGTCTGGTTGAAAGCCCATGCACCGTGAACCCTCCTGTGTGGTGATGGGATCACTCAGGCAGAAAAATTTCAGAAGTGGGAAAGTGCCAAGGGCATACAGAATGTGTGTGTGTGTGTGTGTGTGTGTGTGTGTGTGTGTGTGTGTGTGTGTGTGTGTGTGTCCCCTATACAATAGTGAGTGTTACCATGGGAGTGCTGGAAACTGACTCATGGAATTATGTAAGGATGACAGCTTTTCCCTCGTGGGCGCCCTTTTTCTTGGTCACTGGTCCCTGCATGCCTGCCATGCCAGGTCACCCATTGTGAGGGAGATGGCTGCATAGACAATCATTGCACACAGCATTAGAGTGAGAGAGTCTGCTCTCTCACTCTGGGTGGGGGGCAGAAGTCAATGGAACCAGACAGGATATGGCAGAGCAGACTCCTTGGGGCCCCAGGGAGTGGTACATGAGGCCTTCTTAGCTGTGTGTGACCTTGTATCCCTCATCACCATCCCCTGCCCTTTCCTATGGCTCCCTCTAGCCCTCCTGGAGCCCTCCCATAAGAGCCCAGTGCTTATCCTGAGCCCTCAGTGATCCAGATGGGTCTTTGTCTCAGTTCCTTCATTTGACCACCTTGCATAGTTCCATGTTTATAGGCCAAGTGCTTGGGATAGGGGCACATTTGGGTACCATTGTTTAGCTCTGAGGCAGGACGGGACCAGAGTTTCAATCTGCTGTCTCCCAAAGTGTATGTGTTGGAACCTTGGTTTCTAGGGCAGCAGTATTCAGAGGTTGGGGGATGACAATCATGGTGCTACTTCTAACTTTGTTTGTGCTCTCTTGCTCTCTTGCTCTCTCGATCGCTCTCCCTCCCTCCCTCCCCCACCCCAGCACTTCCTGAAGACCATTAGGTGAGCATCTGTCCCACCACATGCTCCCAGCCATGCATTCTTGCCTCATCACAGGCTAGAATGAATGGAGCCTAGTGGCCAGTGGTGAAATCATGTCAGAATAGACCCTTCCCCCTTTAACTGATTGTCTTGGGTATTTTATCACAGCCATGGAAAATGGACAACACACAGGTCCTCCAGCAGAACCCACAAGTGAACCCTACTTCTTAGTGTGTTAAGAGGTAGTGTGGGGAGCCGGCTTTCTACCTGCCCACCTAGGAAGGCAGGGGGATATGTCTGCAGGGGCTGGACCTTGGGGCCCTCTGCTTCCTGTGGGCTCACTCCTGCATTTTCAGGCTCCTCTCCAAGTGCTCCTCTGTCCTTAATCGCTATGAGCACAAAGCCTGACATGGGGTAGAATCTTTTTTTTTTTTCTTGTGTGAGACAGGCTCTCATGATGTAGTCAGGACTGGCCTGGAATTCATAGAGATCACCCTGCCTCTGCCTCCAGAAGGCTGGGATTAAAATTATGCACCACCACACTAGGGATATCAGTGTTGAGAGATAGACCTCGCCATCTGACTTTGATTCCTGAATTCTGCAGTAGGTGGATAGACCCAAGTCCTGAAAGTTGTCCTCTTACACGCATGTACACACACACACACACACACACACACACACACACACACACACTACATTTAAAAATATATCTAAACAATAAAATACATACTTTAATAGAAAGGTGTACTTCTTTGTAGTTAATTTCACATGCCTTTACTTCCTGCACCTGCTAAGATCAGCCAAACATAGCCTCTGAGCGCTACTGCCATCTGGTGGCCACACCTTCATTTTATTTCTCTTACCAGTATTTATTGCCACTTAAAATTGTTTTCAGTCCATTAATTGTATGCGCATGTGTGTTTGTGCGCATGCGTGCACTCACATGTATATGTATGCTCACACAAATGTGCATGTCCGGGTATGAGCTGGTCCTGTGTATGGGAATGCATGTAGAGACCACATGTGGCATCAGATGTCAAATAGACCCCTTTGCTTTTGAGGCAGGGCCTATTACCGGGACCTGGCGCTCACTGGTCAGGCTAATTTTCACCTTCCCGTTCCCAGGATTTAAACCTCCGTGCTACTTGCTTTCAGTTTTGTTGTTCGTCTTTCTTTCTTTTTCTTTTGGATTCCGGGATTGAACTCAGGTTCCCACGCTTGTGCAGTAAGCCAGCTGTCGCACCATCTCCCCAGCCCCCTAATACTGTTTTCGAAGTAGCCGCTTGGTCAGCTCTGCCTTCTTCATGACATGCCTTCCCTTACTTACACCTCGTTTCATTTTCTTACTGCATTTGCCTTGATTCAGTGTTGATGGCTTCAAATTGAAATCTTTATTATTTTGTCACGTAGCCCAGGCTGGCCAAGGTCTTGCGTCCCTCCAAGCTTATTTAGGAAATCTTTTGTTTGTCTGGATGCATAAAAATTGTGCTTACTTGTGGGGTGTTTGTGACGGTGCCACCCATGCCCACGTTGTGTGACATTAGATCGAGGCAAGCCTGTCTATCATGTCTATAATTCTTGGTGGTGGAAACTCAAAGCCTTTAAGGTGTTTGGGGGGGAATATAGCTGCAAGGGAAGTTAGCCGCCTCAGAGTCAGCACAGGACATACCCAGACACCAAATTCTTAGCACAAAAGAGATTTATAACTTTGGAGGGGAAGGCAGGGGTGGGGTGGGGTGGGGGCTGCAAAGGCAGACTTTGTGAGGCAGCAGCACACAAGAGCAGGCGTTTCTGCAGGAGTGAGGTTTTAGAGGAGGAAAAGGGGGAGTGTGTGCTAGGGTGAGTTGGTAAATACTGACTGGACACGTTAGCCAAATAGTGATTTTTGATTGTCGGACCTCGGTGTTTTGTCTCAGGAATGAGTCAGTGGTCAAATAAGGGAATAGGCCTTGGGGGCTAGCTTTAGGAATGGAATCTGAGGGGTTTTAGTAAGGGGGAGAAGGGTAAAACCTGTGGGCAGGATGTTTGCCATGCTGGGGCCTGATAGAGCCCTTCAACAGTGTATTATTATTTACTCACCTCGTGGGGTGACAGTTGTTCCCCATTCTCACTCAGTGCCCATCCATCTTCCCCAGCCTCCTCTACATTCAGTTCATATTGAATGGGAGCTATGCTGGGGTCCACCCTGCCTTGTCTCGAACGTCAGTGAGGTTGCTTTGAAAGCTTACGAACACAGCCCTTGCAGTCAGCTCCCAGCGTTAAAGAGCACTCTGTTCAAACATGTCCAAGAAACTTCTGTCATAGCAGTGGCCTTTCGTTAAGCCAGCCATCCTCTCCTGGGATGAATTCTCCAGGCTCTCACCTCCCCTCACCCTCACACTTTAAAACCCTGTCCCATGCCTTCCTAACAGAAAGCTTGAATCACAAGTCAGCTCCTCACTGGCTTTTATTCACAGCCTGCTGATGGCTTTGTACCACACCCAGGACCGCAGGACCTCAGCAGACTCTGAGACCAGACCTGGCAGAGGCAAAGACAGCTGAGCTGTGTGGAAACAGTTTAGGTCAACTGTGGCACCGGGAAAGGACACTCTCCAACCTGCTGAGTTCTGTGCAGTGTGTTCCGGGCTCCCGGCTTTGTGAGCTGTGACCCACGCTGGGGTAGCCTTTGGTGATACTGCTGGTTTTGAGTTATTTCTACTCCTGC
Organism: Rattus rattus; assembly: GCF_011064425.1. NCBI lineage: Eukaryota > Metazoa > Chordata > Mammalia > Rodentia > Muridae > Rattus > Rattus rattus. The sequence goes on from NC_046164.1 coordinate 68,648,727, forward strand.
AAGTAACTCTTCACCCACACTCCTGTGAGTAGCCCCAGTAGAACTCACTGGTTCACCAAACTAGACTTTGGCGGTATCTGTAGTTGATCTATTATGGGTTCCCTATGTGGCGTGAGTAGACATGTGTGTTGCAGCTCCCAAAAAGAGTTTTGTCACGCAACAGGTGGTACCATCCTAAAGACTGGGATGCTGGGATGGAATGAAAAGGGAACATCAGTCAGCCTCTCCCTCCTGCCTCCCCCTCTCTCCCTCTCTCTCTTTAGCTCTCTCTCTCTCTCTCTCTCTCTCTCTCTCTCTCTCTCTCTCCCTCTCTCTCTCTCCACCACTCTCCCTCCCTTGTTTCCTTTCTCCCCATCTCTTTCCTTCCTCCTCCCCACTGCCCCCCATCTTTTGTTAGGAGATAGTTTCCTGAGTTCAGGAACAAGTTCCACCTCGCTGGCGGGATCAAGACTGAGCCCATGCTCCCAGGCCCCGGAACCCAGCTCCTGTCCTCTAGATGTTCCATGTTTGTCGCTGAGCAGTAAAGGATGTGAGGAGGGAAGATGCTGTTCTCCAGTTACCTACACAACGTCATAAATGTGCTACCGGTCTTGACGTAATGGACTCCGTACAGCTTGCCACGCTATTGTTCCCTTCTCATTCTAGAATTTCAGACCAGAATCTAGGAGGGTACCAGGCTGTAAAAGCTGACCCAAGGACCCTGAATCCAGGTGATCCGGATAAGGTCAAGTCACCAATGTTCGCTTTCTTGCTTAACCCCTTGTGTCAAAATGTGGTTGGTCAGTACAACAGCTCGCCCCTCGCCTCCTTGCTTTGTGTTCTCATTTTATAAAAACGTGGTACAATCTCCCTTCAGGGACTTCAGATCCTGAGCTGGCCACTTCCCTGAAAGCACAGAAAAATAAAGCTTCCATTTTTAAGCTTCTGTCTCTGAAGTGAGTTTTCTCAGCTTCTTCCCTGGACCCAACACTTTCACACTTTCTCCTTCTCTCCCTTCCCTTCTTCCCACTTCCCCTTTGCATCCCTCTGCCTCTCTCTCTCTGTCTCCCTCTCTCCCCTTCCCTCTCTCCTCCCCTCCATCCCTCTTTGCCTTCCTCCTTCCAGACTTCTTCAGGTAAGTAGTCTTTCTATAACTCTACCCACCAAGATGTTCCACCTCACCACAGGCTCTCAACAGAGCCAAGGTCTGAACCCTAGGAACTGGGAAACAAATCCAATAGTCCCTCTAAGATGTTCTGTGTGCTTGTCACTGTGGTGGGGAACTGAGGAAAACAGCATGTTCCAGAAATGAGGGGCAGTTAGCAGCAATGTGGCAAGCTCTTCCCGCAGTATCCTTCCTGATGATGCTCTTTGAGGCATGACACCCCGAGGTGGGGTGGGGTGGGGTCATTGCTCATTCTTCCTTCTAAAACCCCTCAGGGCTGTTCCGGTTTGCAAGGGCGCTTATGCTGCCCTGCTGTCTTGAATGCTGATTCAGCTCATCTGACCCCATCCAGGGACGTTCGAAACGCTCCCAATCCTTACCAGCCCGGCATAATGATATATATCTTTAATCCTAGCACTTGGTAGGCAGAAGCAGGTGAATTGCTGTGAGTTCAAGGCTAGCCGATCTACGTAGTGAGTTCTGGGACGGCCAGAGAGCAATGTAGCAAGACCCTATCTCAACGAAACAAGGCAAACAAAAAGTTTCCAAGTCTTTTTGAACACACATCCACATATGTACACACGGTTAAATTACAGAAATGATATAGACGTGCCGAAGAGACTTCTGGCCATCCAGAATATAGAAAGCAAAAAACATAAAGGAAGCCTGTCTGAGAAAAAATGGCCTTCACCCAGAATGCTTCCAGGTGAACTGGATGTCAACCTAGGGAAGACTGACTGTGACGTCTGCCTCATGTCTGCTCAGAAAGCGCTTTTCACACAGCTGTCGATCTGTGTGGGTCATGAGAGCAAAAACCTCCAAAGCCTGGGAAGGGCTACTCTTCAAGCGAGCCATTACCAGCCAGGCTGTCAACCAAGGGGTGACAGGAATGCTTAAGGTGAGGGTTAGTTGGTTATAGCTGTAACCTATGTGAGGATTCGTGTCCAGAAACGGAATCATAGTTCACAGAAAAGACAGCCCCACGGAGAGACACTACACGGCTCAGAATGTGTGTTAATTATTTTCGTTGTTACCTGACAGAGCAACTTAAAAAAAGAGTTTGTTCTGGGTCTCAGTTCAAGGGTCTGGTCCATCATGGTGGGGAAAGTGTATGCCTAGAGCTAGGAATCAGAGCCATGAATTCTGGTGCCTGGTTCGCTTTCTCCTTTGACTCAGTCCAGGACCCCAGTCCGTGGATGGTACCACTCATCAGACTGGGGCTTCCCACCCCAAGTAGACTAATCTAGAAACCCTCTGCAGCTAGACCCAGCAGTGTGTTCCCATGTGGAGTCTAAATCTCATCAAGCTGACAGTCAGGATAAACTATCACTCAGCGATACTGGCAGAGAATGTGGAAGAGCGCTGCATTTCATTAGCCGTGAACAGGATGCAAAGGAGATCGAGATGAAGCCACTCCCCGCTCTGCCAACGGCTGAGGTCAGACAGCAGCATTGCGTGGGGTGTCACCTTAGGCTATTAGATTTGGGGTTATCGGTCTCACAGCTGTAGCTTGCACTCATCTGGGAAGGCGGTTTAGAGGGCGGCAGGGATACCTTTCGGAGTAGGGGTCTTAGAGACTTATTTTTAAATTATATGTGGGGGGGGGCGTTGCAATGGGTGCAGGCAGGAGAACTCCAGAGGGCATTAGACCCCTTGGAGCAGGGTTAAAGGTGGTTGTCAATCGCCGGATATGGGCACTAGGACCTGAGCTTAAGTCTCCTGCAAGAGCAGTGCATTCTCAATCACTGAGTCATCTCTCCAGCCCACTGGGCCTCGGGGTTTTAGAGTTGACCACTATTTCCTATTTGGATGCAGTATGCAGGGCACCCTGTGATTCTAGTATGGGATGGCTAGGCAGGAAGACTGTAAGTTTGAGGTCATCCTGGGCTACACAGTGAGACATGTCTTAAAAAACAAACAAACAAACAAAAGCATTGAACACATTAAACTTTTGGGTGGACTTTTAATTTTAATCGAATTTCTTCATAATGGCTGTGATCCCTACTTTCCTGGGCTAAGGCTGACTCTGCTTCAAACTGCAGATTTCTTCCCAGCCCTGGAGAGCTCTGGCTACTCTGGGTCAGCGCTTCCCTGAAGCTTCCCTGCCCTGTGCTGGATGCTGAGGAGCGAAGACAATTCATGCGAGAAAATGCTCGCAGGCAAACGCGCACCGGTGTGTCACAGAGATGGGGATCTGACCTTTAAAACCAATTATCTGCACAGACGCAAGCTGAACCAGGAGCCGCCCCCTATGGGACACACTGCTCGAGCTTTGGGGAGCTCACCAGCTGCTTAGTCTACTGCTACCCTTGGCATGATCAAACCTTGCTGCATCCCTAGAGCCTTCTACTCGGGACCCAATTCATTGCCACAGCCTTGCCCACAGATGCCATGACTGTCCTTGATGGGACCCAGCAAGGGCAGGAACTGGCCCAGCTAGTCTGTCAGGCACATCTTTGGCTGTGCACTGTTTTAAAGAGCAGGAACCCTCTCCTGTGACTCATCCCAGGCTCAAGGGAGGGAAGGGTAATTCTGGCCAGCTTGCAGCAGCCCCCAGGAAAAGGATTATGGCTTCTGAAGTGTATGGCATTAGGAGACCATGGGCAGAGGGAAGTGCTGTGGTACACACCTATAACACAGCTGCCACCGTGACCACCTTTGTGGGCCCCACAGCCTGGCAGGACCAGACTGCATTTTAAACAGGAAGTGCTCCCCTACGTTGACCAAACCTGCTAGCATGCTGGAGAAGACAGTTGCTGCTCACTGCCCCTTCATACCAGAGGATACCCTGGCTCATGACCGTAGGACATTCCCTTCTGTGTGTGAAGTTGAGGCTCTGTCCCCAGGTCATTCAGGAGTCAGGTGGACAGAGGGTTTACTGTGGGGATAGGTGATCTCGAAAAGGAAGAAGGTCCTTCAGAAGGGGGTTCAAGTTCCTGTCTCTGGCCACAACCAGTCATAGGGGGGATGTCGGTGACCATGGTGTCACCAGGGCTACATGCCAGGCTCTTGCTGGCAGAGAGTGGCTGCTGTGACTTGGCTTGTTCTCCACATCCCTGGGGGCATAGAGAGGTCCCCTTCAGGAATATTGGTTGGTGGCTGAGTGGGGAGAAAGCACAGTTGGATAACAGTGCACAGTCAGCCAGGACTGTCAGCATTTGTGTGTGTGTGTGTGTGTGTGTGTGTGTGTGTGTGTGTGTGTGAGATATCCAGGGCCACCTCCTCTCTGCTTGGGGAACCCAGGGTCACAGGCTACTTTGGTCGCCTCCCTCTACCTCCTAAACCCCATTTCCATCTCCTGTCTCTAACCCACATACCCTTTACGAGTCACAGAGGTCTTTGGTGTCTTTCACATACAGCTTAGCTGCTAACCTTCATTCTGGGGTTCCAGCATCACAGAACCCCTTTTCTGTGTGTGCATATATGCTTTCCCAAACCTTTCCCTCCTCCTCCTCCTCCTCCTCCTTCTTTTCTCTCTCTCTCTCTCTCTCTCTCTCTCTCTCTCTCTCTCTCTCTCTCTCTCTCTCTCTCTCTCTGTGCATTGTGTGTATCTTGCATGATCAACTTAAATATAAACCAGGTCTAGTTCTCTCCGTGTTTGGCTACCACTCTTGACCTTAAGAGTTCTTGCCCCTTTGCTGACTTTGTGTGTGCATGCCCATGAGTGTAGAAGTCAGCAGTCAAAGGTCTCAGTCACTGTGTAACTTTTTGAGACAATGGGCCTGGAGTTCCTTGGTTTTGGTTAGACTGGCCGGTGAGCTCCAGAGATCCTCCTGTCCCAGTTCTGGGGCCACCTTTTTAAAGTGAGTGCTAGAGATCTGAACTCAGGTCCTTACCCTCTGTGGGACAAATACTTTACTCAGTTTCTGTGCCAGCCCCTCCTCTACTCTCCACCCCACACCCACACCTGTTGACTTTTTTTAAATCCCAAGTGAAATCAGTCCTTGCTCAGAGCATGGTTTGGGCCTGCTGTGGTCTAGCAGCTGGATGGTGGGGTGGCTGCTTGGAGGCTGATTTAGAGTCATCTGCCATTGTCATCACTGCCCCAGGATCACACAAGCAGCAAGTGTGCACTCCCTGGGGGAACAGGTCTGTGTTTCTCCGGAGGCCGATTGGACATCAACAGGGACCAATAGGCTCCGCCCTCCTCCCCACTTGTCAAGTGAAAGTCAAGGCTCCGTGCTAAAACAAAAGCCAAGAACACCCGCTCTACTTTTTTTCTTTTCTTTTCTTTTTTTCTTTTTTTTCGGAGCTGGGGACTGAACCCAGGGCCTTGTGCTTGCTAGGCAAGCGCTCTACCACTGAGCTAAATCCCCAACCCCACACCGGCTCTACTTTTGACAGACGAGTCTACCTCAGACACATTTCAAACCAACAAAGCGCTAGGCTCCACCCAGCGAGTGTGGTCTCTGTCCTCTACAGCACCATGTTGGAAAGAGGCAGCAGCCTGCAAGTCTGTCTCATGATGCATGGGCAAAGAGTGGCCATTTTCTAGGGATACAGCTCAGCCTGAGAAGGGAGGGAAGGAGGGAGGGAGGGAGGAAAAGTGATGCATGCTGCAACCTGGAAGTCACTCTACCAAGTGAGACAACCTGGCTGTGAAGAGGCAAATCTTGGCTCAGGGTCTGAAATACCCAGGACAGAGAGCAGAGGCAGTCAGCAGGGGTGGGAAGGTGCTTACTGGTGGCCTGCGTAGTATGGGGAGGTGGACATTCTCTGCAGCTGGATGGGGGTGATGGCCAGCTCTGTGATGGCTCCATGCCCTGTACTGTACACTCAACACTTGCAGAGCCCGGCATAGTGGTGCAAACCTGAGAGGCCGAGGCAGAAGGACCAGGATTCGAGGCTGCCCTGAGATACAGGAAACCAGGTCTCAGTAAATGAGCAAAACAGGAAGTACATAAAACCCATGACCCCTGTACTTTTTTTTCTCACAGAAGGCTGAGCAGGCACTTGCCCAACCCACACTGTTCTCTCTGTTCAATTACGATGGAGACCAATTCTGAAGGCTGAAAAGGTGCTACGGGTGAGCCATGCCTCTGATTCCTCACCCCAGCCCTGTGAATGTGACCCACGGAGATAAGGACATTTCTGAGGGGATGCAGTTAAAATGAAGTCATCAGGTGCATTTTGGTCTCCCTGTGAAGAGGATTTGGGGCAGAGATGATATTTAGGGAGAAAGGGACCAATAAAGGCAGAGATTGTCCCAATGCCTGCCACCCAGTGGGCACCGGGCATGGTCAGCAGGCACCAGAGGCTGGCCTGGGGGATGGGGGAAGGCACTGTTCAGGAGGGGACAGAGCGCTATCCACATCTTGAACCTGATTTCTGGCACTGTGATAGACTACAATTGCTCAGGCCTTTGTGTGGGAAGGAATCCAAGTACCTTACAATGGCAGAGCCGTACTCTCCCCTCTGGACCCCGTCTCTTCTCATCAGACATCACATGAGTCTGTGGAGGTGGCTTCCATCATGCTCAAGTGTAAGCCACCTCAGTCACGTGACACTCCATTCCCTCAGTCACTCTCACTGACTGCAGAGGACTGTGATGTCACTTACCCTATAACAGCCCACCTTCTGCCCTCCATCACACCCTTCCCCCATTGCAAAATCTCTTCACCCCCAACACTCCCAGAGCCCTGTGAAGTCCAGTATTGCCTCTGGGTCAGAATCTCACACCATTAATTCTGAGTCCTAGGTCTCTACCTTCTCTGAGGTTGGGTCTTTTTCACAGAGTCCTGCAGGTGTCCTTTGACCTTCACATGCATGGCCTTCATATGCCTGCCCACCCAAGGCAAGATAAAAATAAAAAACACACATACAACCCAGTGGTTTTTACTATACTCACAGGCAGGCACAGCCATCACGAGAAGTAAACACTTATATATTGTCCTTACGCACTGACAGACACTTTTTCTTTCTTACTCTTCTGGCTGGTTTTGTGTGAAAATTCAAAATAAGATAGAGACATTGGGGAGGAAGGAGCCTCAGTTGAGAAAATGCCTCCATGAGACCCAGCTGTAAGTCATTTTTTAATTAGTGATCGAGGGAGGAAGGCCCAGCCAGTAAGCAGTACCCTTCCATGACTTCTGCATCAGCTCCTGTCTCCAGGTTTCAGCCCTGCTTGAGTTCCTATCCTGATTTCCTTCTATGATGAACATCAATGTGGAAGTGGAAACCAAATAAACCTGAAGTGGAAATTTCTGGAATGTTTTTGGAAACGCGGTTGTGTCACGTGACGTTTTTCTGAATGCTGTCTTGTGAGAGGATGTTTTGCTGAAGCAGACACAAGAGAGGAAGTTTTGCTGAAGCAGATGCGTGTGAGAGCATACATTTTGCTGAAGCTGACACTGGAGCGAATGCACGGTGTTCAGGCAGAATATAAATATAACCCGCAGACAGTGAGACGACACACTTGTGTTGCTAAGCTGTGCAACGCTTTGCTGATCTTCTCTGGTCTTCACTTTGGAGAGAGAAATGCAACTATAAACGTCTCACGATATTCTGGCTGACGCTTGCCAATTCTGCTGATCCGTGCTGTAAATCCTTGGGGTTTCAAGTGAATGGAGCCACTGCTACTGATTTGTGTTTGGTGTTTGCTAGTGGACTGAACTGCTGCTATCCTGACAGTGAAGACTGGAACCTCCCCCGAAGGACTACTTCTATACAGGTCCACAGTCTCCCTTTCCTTTTTTTTTTTTTTTTTTTTTTTTTTTCCCGGAGCTGGGGACCGAACCCAGGGCTTTGCGCTCACTAGGCAAGCGCTCTACCGCTGAGCTAAATCCCCAACCCCCAGTCTCCCTTTCCTATTAACCTTCTTTCTCCACTACCCCTGGACAGTGGGCTAGAAGTGGGTTGAAGCACTTAAGAACCCTAATTAAAGTAGGGTTTGAAAGATCTAAGCCAACATAAACCCTTCCCTCCTCTGACTTGCTTTTTTGGTCACAGTGTGTCATTTAGGCAATAGAAACTTGAACGAAGATACCCACACAGCACACTAACTTATTCTCTCTCCCTGCTCTGGGAGCTCCATGTAAATGGGATCTTACAATCCCTGGCCTCTTGTAAATGGCTTCTTTTGCTTGACGGCAGTTTTTAAAGGTACACCTGGGCTGTATCCTGTTTCAGAATGTCACTCCTTTCTGTGGTTAAATAATATTCCTCATGGTCTCACCTTATGGCCAGACTACGTTTTGTTCACTTGACATTTGATGGGCGATTGGGCCATCCCGACCTTTTGGCTTCTCTAAACATCTGTGTGAGCACCTTTGTGTGGACCTTGGCTTTCACTTCTTTTAGATATTCTATTAATCGCTTACAGCTACAACGAATGCTGGACAGAGGCAATTTAGAGGAGGGTACAGTTCATCCTGGTGGGAAAGCAAGGCAGCAGGAAGCAGGGGTTACATTGTGTCCACTGTCAGCAGGAGGCAGCTCGTTACATTGTGTTTCCTAGTCGGGAAGCATAGCTGCTTTCTGCTTTTGATTGAATCTGTGACTACAGCCCATAGAATGGTACTAGTCTCTCAGACAGGCCCTGGGGCATCTCCTAAGTGAATTTGAATGCAGTCAGGCTGACAGGGGAGATTCGCCAGTATAGGTGTGCACCCAGAATTGGCATGCTGGGCATCATGGAATTCTACGGGAGAAAGGAGCAGACTGGCCTCCAGAGCAGTCGGAGCAACCCCCACATTGGTATTCTCCCTGTCTGCGTGGATTCATGTCGCTATATCCTTTTGGTTTTGATCTGCAGTTCTCTGCTGGCTAACGAGCCCAGCATCTCTTCACAGGCCTCTGCAGGACACCTGCCGAGGTCGCTGCCTCTTTATGTTACCAGTGCAGGACTGCTTCACGCATTCTGATACAATCTCTTAGCAGATGTGTGGTTTAAAGTGTTTTCTCAGAGTCTTCCTGCTCCCAGAGCGTGTCCTTTGATGAGCAATGTTTTGGGTTTGATGGATCTCCTGTGCCCGTCATTTTTGCTGTTGTTACTGTTGCCTGTTCGCTCATGTTTTTGTTTCTGTGTTGATTGTGACGAGGTAGCCATGTATCTTCTCACTGCGTGTGTGCTCATCACTGGTCCCAAGCTTGCCAGATCAGCCTGGCTGACTAGCCAGCAAGCTCCAGGGATCTTCCTGTCGCTGCCTCTTGGGTGCTAAGGTCTTAGACATATGTCACCATGCCTGACTTTTCCCACAAGGGTTCTAGGGATCAAACTCAGGTCCCCCTGCATATACAGCAAGCACTTTACTGAGTATTTTCCCAGCTCCCACCCTATGTCTGCTAAGGGTGGGGTAGCCTGTGCTCCTCCAGGCAGCCATCTGATCCCCTGTGAGGAAACCCAGCAGTTCCACCTGGAACACAGAGAGGGTCCATCCTACTGCAACTTGCAGAGCTGTCAGTGTTGGGAGAGGGGGGCTCTAGGATCAGTGTTGGGGGGTAATCAGAGAGGCAGAGCCTAGGTCAATTTCAACAATCTGGAAGCTTCAAAGGGCAGCTGAAAGACCAGCCACGGGTGCCCGCTTAAGGGGTTGCAATAGGGTGGGAATAGGCGGGGAGGGTCTTAAAGAGGAAGGCTTTCTGCCTTACAGAGGCTAGGAGTCAGAACCAGCTCCCCTCCTCCATCTAGCCTACCCCCACCTCCACCTCCACACACGGAAGAGTTCGTGTAGGTTGGGGAGGATCTCTGGTAGTCAGATTATAACCAAAAATTCGAAGAACCTCTGCTTAGCCTTGGGCCTCTGTGGGCACCGAGTCTCCTGGACCACTCCTGCTCCTTGTTCCCTTTGCCTGACTAATAGCCACCTTTCTGTCCAGGTCCTAATTCTGCTGTCACCTCCTTGAGCCACATTCTAGGATTGTCCACTCCAGTTTCTCCACGTCCCCTCCATGCCCCCTCCCGGGGCATGGGCACACTGGGAGATCTTTGCTTTCCCTTGGGCTGCAGGCGGCTGCCCCTGGGCTCTGACTGAGCTGTTTTCCCTTCTGTCCTCCCTCATCCCTGCTTCTTTGCTGGGAGCATTCACCCCCATCGCTTCGCTGATTCCCCCATGCTGGGATAATTGCTGAGCTGCAGAGACCTGGCAGAGCCTGATGCCCGTTTGAGTCCAGCCTCCTTATGCACCCCCTGCCTTCAGTTCTTCCAAGCCAGCCTGATTTACTGGTCTTACTGGGCCTATTTGCCAGGTGTCTGGCCCTGTCTGGAAACAAGTGGTTTGCCTGGAGGTGATAAACGGGGCACAGTGGGGCTCAGCTTGGAGCCAGTGGGTGTGAATGGTACAGCCTGCCTGCCTCTGCTCTTACTGCAGACTTCAGCCGAGAAATCATTTAAAATACAACCCCCCCACCTCCCCAGCCTGGATTTTTCTTTGTTCTTGGAGCTCTCTTCGCACACTATTTATGTTTTGAGAAATCAATGCTACAAGTCCTGTTCAATATACCCTTTGACCGGAAAGATGAGATTCTTTTGGTCCCTCAATTTGTATTCCTCCCAGAAGACAAATACCTACCTTGAGGTGATCATAGCATGGGGTGTGGTCTCTCAGGGCTCAGGAAGAGCAACCTTGTACCATGCTGCTTTGTGTCACTGGGGGAAGTCTGGTGTCCTTGGCTCATGAGTATTCTGAGTGACTTACAAGGCTCAATGTGGCCTCCCTGGGGCTTTCACTGAGCTGAGCTGTTAGATATTCAGCCCACATGGGGCCAGCTGATGGAAAACCACCAAACCCTTTTCTGCTGCTCTGCACTGGAAGCCCAAGGCTTGAGGAGGTTGATCAGGACCATGTGTGGCCTGCAGACCCCGCAAGGCTGAAAGCCAAGGGAGCTGGGAGTCAGGGTGAGGATTAGATATTCCTAGCCACTGAACACCCTCCTCTAGTTGTCCCCACTCCTCCTATGGTACCCCTCTAGTCTTCCTCTGAGCCACCTTAACTAGGCTTCTTCTGGGGCACTGGATAAGGCTCTCTTAACCTTCTGAGCCTTAGGCAATGCCCTGTGCTGAGTGAGATGGTGCCCACACTTGCTGTTTGAGTGTGCAGGTACCCTCTGCATGCCTGTGCCTGTATGCATACATACAAGTGCACATGTATGTTTTCTGTGTGCACATGTGCAAGAGCATGCATGCATGTGCTCTGGACACATGAGTGAAGAAGTCTGAATGTATGCTCTATGCAAGCACATCATGTAGGAAGGCACTCACATGTATACATATGCATGAGGTCACATATGTATGTATCCTGTATATGTGGTTGTGAAGGGTGGAAGCTTATGGCTTAAAAATAATGTGTTTGAGAGTCAAGCTGACAAGGAGTAAAGTCGTGGCAGTTGGCGTTAGCATTAATGGTCAAATTGACAGACTCCAGAATCACTGGGGAGATAGGTCTCTGGGCATGTCTGTGAGGGATTTCTTGATTACAGTAATGGAGGTGGGAAGATTCTCCCATAGTGGGCGGCACCATTCCCCTCGCTGGGGTTCTGGACTGTATATGTGGAGAAAGGGAGCTGGCTAGCAGCAGCAACATCACTCTCAGCTTCCTGACTGCAGATGTGATGTGAGCAGCTGCTTCAAGTTCCTGCTGCCTTGATTTGAAGCTTGATGGTACAAGATGCCATGACAGATTGTACCTTAAACTGTGAGCTGAAATGAGCCCCCTTTCCCTTGGGTTGCTTTGTTGTCAGAGTGTTGTCACAGCAACAGGGGGGAAAAGCAACTAAAGCAACGTCCCTCTGCCCAGGTTGCAGCATGGTCGGTCCTCTGTGTACATGACTGCAGGGTACAGGGCTAGGGCACAGGAGGCTTGGGACCTGGGATGCCTAGTTCAAGCTTTGCCTCTGAAAGCCGTGAAAATTCAGAGTGCCTCTGTTCCTAGCTTCTGCTTCTATAGAAAGGGATCCCCTTCCCCTCTGTGGCCCAGTGGAAAGCCTATGGGGTGGAGTAAGACAGTGATGTACAGAGGAGAGTGGCTCAGTGTCTGAGCGATGAGTCCATGGGATCCCCTCTGTGTAAGCAGAGCTTAAGCTGAGCTGTCCATTAAGGCCCTCATAGTCTCCCTCAGCCTTGTAGTTTGTCCCAAGGGAGTGACCCAGAAGCCTGGCCCTTGTCACCTCTCACTGTGCCCATGGCCTGGGCTGGAGCCAGGGCTTAGGATGCACATCTTGAGTAAGTGACAGCATGCAGCATCCTAGCTCCTGCACTGTTGAATGAGGGCCACTCCTCAGCTTGGTGCCCGGGGCTGCTGAGAGCCAGGGAGCTTTCAGTCGGTTATCATTATACCAAGAGAGATTTCCCCAGGGACTCAGGGCCTGGCCACTGCTGAGTGACAGTCACCCTGTGATTCCTTCTCCTTTGTCCCTGCAACTCTTTCCTTGCCCCGCCTCCCACATCCATCCAAGTCCCTGGTGTGAGATCCATGTATACCTGTCCCTACTGCGATCCTGTGGTCTCTTGAAGGGATCTGGACCAAGAGACATTCATGTTCACGTGTGGAGGGAGCAGTGTGTATGCGGGGAGGAGGGGCCCAACAGGGGCCCGACAGGAAGAAGCCCTGAGCACCATCAGCTCCCCATTTCCTAGCTGGATCCTAGTGTCATCTCGCCCACACCTGCTCCCCTCTAAACTGGGCTCACAAGCTCTTCACAGCACTGTCGAAGGCCAAATGCAGTTGTGGCTGCCTGAGATCTTTGGAACCAGCACAGACCTCTTTGGATTTCTGCTTTATTGAATGCTTCTCCTGGAAACCAAATGTTCCCGTTTAAACATTAAAAAATAAAGACCCACCAAACTAAAACTCACCCACTGAGAAAAGTTGAAACACGTACAAATCTATAAAACACAAAGCCCCTCGCTGAGTCTTAAGAGCTGCTACTGCCGCTTGCATTAAATCTGCTATAGAGGCAGAGACAAGAAGAGGGGAGTCTCAGGCCAGGGAAGGTGGCTGTTCCTGGCTCTGCATGTCCACAGCTGTGTGTTCTGGGCAAGTCCTGCAGTCCTAGGAGCTTGGTTCTGCTTGTTCATGGCTGGGCTCCCCCTCCCCATGCTGGACTGCCCTCTCTCTCCTCTCTCCACCAAAGGGCAGGGTAACCCCAGGCTGCCCTGGTAAGGTTTCATAGCTGAGGGAGAGGCGGTGCTAGCCCTGGGCATAGGTAGGTTTTTACAAAGGCAGAGAGTTCCTGTCAGGATTCCAGGGGCAGTTTTCACAGGAAATAAGCCATATACTTTGGGCTCCCCTGCTTGGTTTGCTGAAGGCATCTAATACAATCCATTCTGTGTCTTTCAAGTCATCTGTCCAGAGACTTTTAAAAACTGTAATAAAATACACACATAGCATAAAAATATCCACAATATTTTTTAATGTCAGTTCAGTGACATTGATTATATCCATATTGCGGTGTGACCATTACTGTGTCTCCAGAATTCTTTATTATTTTTTTCTTTGTCCCTTTTCTAAAGTCTCTTTTCTTTTGAGACAAGGTCTCATAGAGCATGACCTGGTCTCAGATACAGCACGCAGCTAAGAGTGGCCTCGAACCTCTGATTCTCTTGCGTGTCTGGTTCTCCAGAGTCATTCACCTCACTGACTCCTGTAGGACAAGCTAGAAGGCTGAGGGAGACTATGGGGTTTCCCATCTATTTCCTTCTGTGGTCTCGGCACCCATCATCCCACTGAAATGTGGCTCTGATCCACACGTGCGCTCCAAGCTGTGAGCAGATTACGCTCGATCCTAAGGAACAACTGTGAATACCGGCCGGTCTTTCTACATGGGCAAACCGAGTTATGGAGGTCACACTAGTCATCATGGAATTAGCTCGGAAGTCAGGTGTGCTTACTTCTCTGCTCTTGACAACTGCCTTGGCAGTGACTTCTTACACAGGTACCAGGAAGGGGGCACACACTCTCAGTGCCCCAGTTGCTGGCAGTGGAGAGCTCACGTCCATCATAGGGAGACGCAGGGTTGGCACTGGACTCTGCTAAGCTGGCCTTGGTTCTGTCTCTCCTGCAGACCAGTGTGGTCAGCTTCTCAGCTCAGCTGCGTGTGGCAATTTTTCCTGGCAGGCCAGGCTCAGAGGTTCCTGGAACTCAGACCGTAGAGCCAACAGGCATCCCCAACCCTCTTGTTCCATGTACAGAAGCGGGGAGGTGCTGTGGTGCCAAGAGCCGTACAGCCAGAGGAGGGCTGGTTATATTAGGGACTGGAGGCCAAGCGGACCCACATAAGGGCAGAGAAGCAAACCGGGAGGGAAGGGGAAGGGCAGAGGCTTGGAAGAGGGTGTGGAGAGGCTGAAGATGGCTGAAACCTGAAACATGTTTCATCTGCTAACTGACTGAAGTAAAAACAGCTCCTCTTTAGAGAACACTGTGAAGTCTATCACTGAAGGGCTTTCCTGCAGGGAGGCCTCTGGTGTCTGCAGTAAGGTGGTGTATCCTGGGTTTCACAGCACACGCAGACAGCCTTCCTCCCGCTCCTCAGCACAGAGGGCTTCCCAGGCCTTAACTCCGTCTCCCATAGGCTGAGAGCTACGTCTGTTGCAGGGTCTGGGGTGTGTACATGGCCCTAAGCCAGAGGCCTGGCTGCGGTTTCGTTCTGTGTCAACCTACTGACTCGTGGTTCTTAAGCGGCCTCCACAGCTGGGGATGTGCATGGGAGTATTATAAATAATTCACTGTTGCCAGGCAGTAGTGGCACAGACCTTTAATCCTAGCACTTTAGAGGCAGAGGCAGGAGGATCTCTGAGTTCAAGGCCAGCCTAGTCTATAGCTCAAGTTCCAGGACAGCCAGGGCTACAGAGAAACCCCGTCTGGAAAAGGCAAAGCAAACCCCAAAACTAATAGTAATAGTTGTAGTGGTGGTGGTTTTTGTTGCACAAGGACCTGAGTTTCTGTAGAACATGTTACAGGTTGGATTTGGGGGGCCAGGGTGGGGATGGGGGTGGGGTAGGGGGTGTTCCCCTCACCTTTCATCTCCTCTTACTTTTCCTGGGATGTCAGGACCCTGTCACTTCTCCATAGGCTCTCAGGGCTTTCTCTGTCTTCTGTGAAGTTCTGAGCCCATGGGACACCCAAGACCAGGTGAACCGGGTGGGACCCAGTGGACCAGGCAGATTGGGTGGTGGCAGCCATGACAGAGGGCAGCTCATTTGGAGATGGCTCTCAGGACTATGGTGGCTCTCATGTCTGAGTCAAGGACATGCCGGTATCACACACGACCTCTTGAGCTCCTGTACCTGTTCTGAGGTGAGTGAAGATAGGGGACCCAGTGCAGAGGAGAGAACATGGCTGCCCTAGCAGAGTGCCAGGCAAGGCAGTGCCAGGCAGCAGGCAGGGCTGGGCAGACATGGGCTGGCATTGGACTTACAGGGCTCCGAGAGGCCTGCCCCTTTAAGGAACAAGGCAGGCCATAATGGCTTATGGATTTTTAATATTAGTCTTTTTTACCGATGCGTATTTCTCATTCAGTGTGCTTCACCCACTGGGCGTGTGTGGCTCGGGGGGATGGCAGGACGGTCGAAGTCATACCTCCGTTACTTTGAGAAGAAACGGCCTCTTTGCCTCTGGGCTCATCATAGAGTGTGGTCTTCTCCTACAGTGAGTTCTTTTGTGGCTGCCTCCCCTGAACATCACGTTTGCAGGGTCAGTCCACACTGCCGCAGGGGTTAGAGCTTCGGTGCTTCCTCTGGCTGGCTCATGTCTATCATCCTAGTACTTCTGAGGTTGTGGCCAAGAGGGACACGAGATGGAGGGCATAGTGGGTGAGGGATGGGGGTCACAAAGGAAAGGGAAGACCTGGCAGGCTAGTGGGTTGGGAAGTATGACTTTGATGTCATAGCTGCTTTAGACGAGCTATGAGTACCTCAGGAGCATAGCACCCTATGTTACCGTCTTGGGTCCAAGTTCCAAGTGCAGTTCCTACCCAGTATGCATCACTTCTACACCATCGTAGAGACAGGGCGTTTGAGCCATCGCACACTTGGGACTGTGACCACTGAAGTGTCGACTTGCCAGAGCCTACAAGGATGTGGGAGGGAGGCCTGGACTGAGGGAGCTCCTGTGTCAGGTTGGCCCGTGGGAAGTCTGTGGGACTGTCTTGAAGCCTCTACAGAGGTGGGAAGGCCCATGGTGAATGTGAGTGGCCCCATTTCATGGACTGGTCCCTAAACCGTAAGAAGGAAGAAAGCAGGCTCAGAGCAAGCAAGCAAGGACCCATGCCTCCCCCTGCAGCTTCTCTTGGCTGGTGTCCAAGTTTTTTTTTTTTTTTTTTTTTTGGTTCTTTTTTTTGAACTGGGGACCGAACCCAGGGCCTTGCCCTAGGTGGGCTCTACCTGAAACTAAATCCCAGCCCCTGTGTCCAAGATTCTTGTGGAACCCTGCTGCCGTGGAAAGAGTGGAGCTTGGGTCTGCGAAGCATTTCACACCCCTTCCCCTCAAGGCCACCTGCTTGCCTGCTACTGCCTTCCCAGCAGTTGGCGCCGCACACACAGGGCCTCCTTCATCAGAGATGCCTTTAATTAAGTCACGTTTCCTCTCAGCAGCTGTTCTTATTGGTCAGCACTAGTCCCTCAGAAGGACTCTTATTCAACGTAAGAAGCAAACCACCTCTCTCGATGGGGAAACAAGTCACAGAAGTGGACATTTATTTTGGGATGCACAGAGGCGCTCTGCACATAGTAGGCATGGTTGGCTGGTTGCAAGGCAGAGCAAGGATTTAAATACCTTTCACTTGTACACTTTTATTTATGTGTGTGTATGCGTGATGCCTGCATGAATTTATTTGTATTGCATTCAAAGGAGCCCACAGAGGCCAGAAGAGGGCTTCAGAGCCCCTGAAACGGGAGTTACAGACGTTTGTGACCTCCATGTGGGTGCTGGGAACTGACGCAGGTCCTTTGCTCCTAACTGCTCAGATGCCCTCTTCCCAGCCCTTAGAGCCTCCGGGGATTTGAAGTCAGTTAGACAGAGTTTCCATTGCTGTGATGAAACACTATGACCAACTTGAGGAGGAAAGGGTTCGTTTAGCTTCCACTTCCATCACTGAGGAATTCAAGGCAGGATCTCAAACAGAGCAGGAACCTGGAGGCAGGAGCTGATGCAGAGGCCATGGAGGGATGCTGCTTGTTCCTCATGGCTTGCTCAGCTCTGTTTTTTTTTTTTTTTTTGTTTTTTACAGACCGCAGAACCACCAGCCCAGGGATAGCACCACCCACAATGGGCTGGGCCCTTCCTCATCAACCACTAATTAAGAAAATGCCCTACAGACTTGCCTACAGCCCAGATCTTATGGAGGCATTTCTCCTCCTCTCAGATGACTTTCGCTTTTATCACATTGTCATACAACTATCCTGCATAATTAGTTTGAGCTGGCTACCAAATAGGCACGTGCAAAAATACTTGGGTGCTGTTGGCACACAGTAGGAGCTTTAGTGATGTTGGCCAGCTGAAAGCAGACGTTGTCATTCGAAGCACCCATTTCTTGATAATGTGGGCCTGCATGGAAGCATGTATACAGGACCAGCACACAGTGGGAGCTTTATATTGGTGGATGGCTAAAGGAGAAAGCTGGGATTTGAAGCATTATTCTTTCCAAGGAGTGGTAAGTATGGGCTACCAAGCCAGAAGTGCTCAGGTGGGGCTTGCCCAGTGGTACTCTTGGCCTGTAGCATCGCCCTCTGCCTCGGCCCCTTTCCTCAGTGCTTTCCTTGCTCTGCCTTTCCTCAAGAATGTCATCCCCACCTCACCAGTGACAAGGGACTATAAGCAGAGGATGGGGCAAGGCTGCCAAAAATGCAGCCTCAAAACCAGAGATGTTTTTTTACAAGAAAAAGAGTTCTAAAAGCTTGGGAGTGTTTCCGAGGGAGTCAGTCAGCTGCAGCCTTCCTCGACTTCGCTGGGCCCTTCCCTCTGAGCCGTGGTTCAGAGACTGAGCTGTTCTCCAGAAACTGCATCTGCAGCACTTCCTTCTGTTGTTCTCAGTTAGCAAATCTCACAGTCCAGCTCAGGCTGGCCTCAGACTTGCAGTCATCCTCCTGCCTCAGTGTGACCAAAGTGCTACACTAAACAGCAGCTGTGCCTATGCCACACACACACAACGCGCACACATACACAGACACGCTCACACCGCACACAGACACACACACACACACACACACACACACACACACACACACAGAGACAGGCACCCAGGCGCATGCGCGCGCACACACACACACACACACCCTTACCCTTCCCAACATCCTCATTCCCTCAGCATGGCCTCCTTGTTATAGTGCCCTACAGTGACACAGGATTGTTATTAATTGACCTCAAGGTCATCTATCTACTGCCTGCCAACCCTGCTGACCCTGCCTCTCCACTGTCCTTCATGCAGAATAGTCTGCACCCTGAACACCCTCCATGTCCTGCCCAGAATTTCTTTCATTCTTTTTTTTTCCACCAAAAAAAAAAAAAAAAAAGCATTTATGGAGTGCTGCGGACAGGGCTTGTGGACGATGTTCTAAAACATGGTGGCTGAGGGACTCAAGATAGATCCTCGTTGCGGCTCTGGCTGGTTGTGAAACATGGCTCCTGCCCTTCCTCTGGGGCTCAAGAGCCAGCCCAGTCACGACAGCTCTTCTCCCTGTCTCCTTGGTGAGGGAAGCTTGTGGCTTGGAGAAGAACTGGATAGCCAGGGTTTGGGTCCAAGTCGAGATTGCTAGCTGCAGGGGTCGGAGCAAGGCCAGTGCTCCTGGGTGTCGCTTTGCCAGCTGTCTAATGCTCAGAGCAGGACTTACTCACTAATGCCTCACTCCGCTGCCTCCCGATGAGCTTGGGACCCTTCTCTGCAGGCACCTGCAAAAGCAGCACCTTCCAGGCATGGGTTGGCCCACTAGGCTGGCATGGAGAATGCACCCTGGGCTCCTTGGAGAGTCCCGCATTACCTCCTTGGCACTGCAGCACTCAAGGACATGTCAGTGAGCTCAATGCCAAGCTGAGGGGCCCAAGGCTGACTCTGGGTTGTCATGTAAAGCCAGGAGTACATCTTACCTTAGTTTTCATAGGACAAAGAGCTGGCTACAGAGTTGAGCAAAATGAATGGGGACCTCTCAACCAGAGGGGCTTCCCAGGCAGATATTTTGGGAGAAGACTGGGACAGGAACACGGGGATGGGGTTTGAGACCTCCCTACCCCAAACACAGGACCTGGGGTGCACCTGCCTTCCCAACTCAGCACAAAGTCCACAGCCACCCTTATACACTGGCTTTTGCAGACAGTCCCCTGGGGGCCAGTGCAGCTGGCATTGATTGACAGCCCTAGGAGACAGGCTGCAGTCAGTCTGAACCAACACAGGACCTAATTTGAATTTCAAATTCTGCTAAACAGAAAATTAATATGAATCTCATGTTTTCTTTTCGTAGGCCCAGCTGTGCCTCTGCCAGCCAGCATGGCAGCCGCATGCAGTCCTGTTGTCCCCAGCACAGCCTGTCCCCCCTCACACTTCCCTCTAAGTGAGGAGGAAAGGCCTTCCCTCTGTATTCTCATTCTGTAGTTAAGAGGTCAGAAGCCCAACCCAGACGACTCACCTAGAGAAGGTACAGAAAATGGACAACAGACCCCTGGGTTGCTTAGCAAGATGTCTGGGATTTAGAACAGCCTGGGATAGAGCCCTGGAGTTGCTGAGCTCTGAGGACAGAGGGGAGGCTGGGAGGTCTTGGTCAGGCCTGAGAGCAGAGCTGAGGCATCCACTGGACCCTTGCAAAAGGCAAGAACCTCCTTTCTGCCATAAACTCACATGCCTCATTGGGGCATGTCCTGCTATCTCTCACCTCTCCTTATGCCCATGGGTCTAATCTCCAATCTCCTCTCCACTCAGCCCTTTTCAGATCATCCAAGTCACACACACACACACACACACACACACACACACACACACACACATACACACACACGCACACATGCACACACACACTGACCCCGTATTCAGTAACCCTCAGTGGCTCTCTGTCTCCAGAGCAGGGAGAAGTCATTGTAATGGTGAGCATACATAAGCTGTGGCCTCAAATCTTGACTCAGCCACTTCATTAGCAGTCACCCTGGGTGAGTGTCACAGCCGCTTTGAACTCATTTCCTTATCAGTGAAGTGGGGATTGGAGCCCTCACCTTGTGGCACCGTTTGGGGGTCAGATGTGGCAGTATATGGGAGGCACTGGAGACACTTTATGTGACAAGCTCTGCTTCTCCAGCATTTGTCCCTGACCTGGGACCTGGCCACCTCCTTGTACCCAAGACAGAAGCAAGGATCCAACCCAGGCACTCCTCTGTTCTTTCTAGCTCTCCTGTGCTAGGCGTCCAGAGTTCTTGTCCTGGGGAAGGACATGTCCCAAACTGGCACTTGTTTGTCCCGCACTGGTGTAGGCTCCTTGAGTACTAGGCTGGGCAAAGTTCATGTTCATTGTCAGACTCTGAGTAGATGTCAGGTCAGCGATGTCTGTTAGAATCCCCTCTTACTGTCATTTACCTGTAGGGGACAGGATGGGGTTGTATAGTGTCTGGGCATGAGCAGAGCTATCACGGTTGCCAGGGCTTCTAGACCAGTGATAAAGAAGATCCAGCTTGTTTGTGGACTTCCTGCTTTGGTCCTTGATAGATGGAATGCTTCTAACATTCCCACCAAGTGATCGTGGGGGACAGTGCTGTATCCCTGTTCACTTTGGATGTGAACCATCCTTGCATTCCAAGGACGCTTAGACCTCAGGCACTCGTACGAAGCCGAGTTCTGCCTGCTGGAGCCTTTGTCCATGTGTGCAATGGGTTATGCCTTGCCACTCTACTAACGTTAGCTGGGATGCGGTTGCAATTTCTCCCCCAGTGATTTAATTTACTTAATGGGAACTCACTCCTCAGCGTGGGGATATCAAGTAGGACCTTTAAGAGGATCCATGGCAGGATGTCTACTGGGGGTGTACGATGAATGTAGTTCTGGTGGCCCTGAGACAAGGCCAGCCCCTCTCTGTTCTCTGGTTTCCTGTCCCACTATGAATGCTCTCTTCCCTGCACAAGCTTCTGCCATGTGCCATTTACTATGAGGTTGCCATCAGAGGTCAAAGCCACTTAACCTTGAGCTGTCCTGAACAAACCTTCTTTGCTTAGGCCTAATTTAGCCAGAGGTGTTTTGTTATGGCAACAGAAAACAGATGGATCCAAAGTTATACCAGTGTTCTAGAGTGGGAAATAGTTGCAACAGGTAGCATTTTCATTAACCTGAGATTCTATGTGCTTATAGAATATGCTTTTCCTGCCCCACCCCTCACTGGTTAGCACAGTGGAGCTGGCCCTGGTGCTGTGGGCACAGGAGAGCCAGTCCTGAGGGTATGAACATAGGAGAGCTGGCAGGCTGACCAGCCCCAGATCCAGGGCTTGGAGCTGACCACCCTAATGTCTACCTCATCTGTGAACTGCTGGAATGTGTGAAGAGGCTGGCTCTGCAGAATGGAAGGTGGGATTGCCATGACACAGGACAACAACAGGGTATCCAAGAGGAGTCCCAGTGAGGACCCAGCATTGATAGTGTAGCAGAAGCCAGAGGCCTGGAACCAGACCAATGACTCATTGCAATGAACATTTTGCAAGTAAAGCTATTTGGGCAAAAGGATGCTCTGTGTGACACACTATAGCTTCCACCATGAGATGTTTATTTCTTCCTTTTTTATAATTACTTTATCATCAACATTATTATATTTTATTTTGGGGGAAGGTTGCAAGGGGACAGGTGGATTTGTAGGGATAGGGAGATGAATGGGATTGGGGCGCATGATGTGAAATTCACAAAGAACCAATAAAAAGTTTTAAAATATATAAGCTTTCTCTGATCCATGTTGAACTTCGTTTTCTGGAAGAGAAACCAGAGAAGTGCCAGCAGGCACATCACGCTCCTGGAAAGGCCATTTAGAGGCCTCAGAGAAGAGCAGGAGTCTTTCGTTTCCTTTCTCTTTGTTACTTTAGTTTAAATTAATGCAAACGTAGGGAAAGGAGCGTATGGTAGAGCTCCATTTCATATGTTCACATGCACTTTGAAAACTCAAAATCATTCTCTGCCCTCCTTATGGAGTCTTCAGTAGGGAAAGTGAGGTCACAGGGGAGCTGTGCAGTGCACTGATGGCTGGAAGGGTGGAGCCTGAGCTGCTGTCCATCAAACAAAAGGGAAGGAAAAGCTAGGGCCACAGGTCGGCTCGCTGGGTAAGGCGTCTGCCACTCATCAGGCCAAGACCCATAGCCAGCACCCTCTGAAGGCTGCCTAGCAGCCCACTGCTGTAATCTCAAGCCTGAGAAGGTGAGACCTGAGGATCCCTGAAGGTTGCTGGCCAATCAGGCGAGCTCAATCAGTGAGCTTCAGGCTCAGTGAGAGACCTTGTTTCAAAAAAACATAGAGTTCGAGCTGGAGAGATGGCTCACACGTTTAGCTACTCTTCCTGAGGACCCGGGTTCGGTTCCCTACATCCACACATTGGCTCACAACTGTCTGTAGTTCCAGTTTCAGGGGGATTCGATGCCCTCTTCTGGTTTCCACAGTCATTGTAGGCACATGACACCCAGAGTTCATTGGCAAAGCAGCCATACACATGGTGGAGAATGATGGAGAAAGAGACCTCTGGTGTCCATATGTGGTGCTCGCATGTGCACACAGGCAACACGCACCTGCCATGAGCTTGCTCTAATGCACGTGTCGAATGCCCAGCTCTGTCTGGGTCAGCCTTTGGGAATCAGGGTCAAGGGGAAAAAAAAAAAAACCAGACATTAAAGGTAAGACTGGGAAGAACTATGAAATACCACCCTTGGGTACCAAGAGCTACAGCGCCCACCAGCAGCCTTTAAGCAGCCATTGAAAGGAAACGTAACCACTCAGGACCCTCAAGACCAAGTTCTCGGCACAGAGATGATTTATGTGCTCCAGAGGGAGAAAGGGCACAGGATAGACAAACACAAGAGATAGATGATGAGGGAGAAATGGGAAGGGAACAAAGGAAAGGGGAACGGGTATATGTCCCAGAGGACAAAGGACTGCCTCTGGATAGAGAGGGGACAGACATGGCCCATAGGCAACTGGAAGTTTATAAAGATAAAATGGGGTAGCCTTGTGTTAGGAGGAGGTGTTTAATTTTAATTGGACATGTTAATTAGGTGAGCCAAAGGGGGCTTTTGATTGCTGGACTTCAATACTTTGAGAGCTGGACCTTGGCTGTCAGCCGCAGGAGGAAGAAGCAGCCAAATAAGGGAACAGACTTTGGGGGCCTAGCTTTAGGAATGTGATCTCCTGGGTTTTAGAAAGGAGGAGGGAATGGGGGAGAAGAGCAAGGGCTGCCCAGCCGTGCTCACCACGCTGGTGCTGGCCAGAGTCCCTTCAGCTGTATTCTAGAGCTTTCAGAAGGAGCTGCTGCTGCGACTCTAGGGTGTTGGGAGCTGGGTAAAGAAAGAGCTGGAAGGGTGTTTACTGGGGCGGGCGTGGCGGGTGTATTCTCATAGCTACGTGCTAAAAGAGGCTTTGTTTTCATAAAAAGTGGCGGTGATGAAAACTCTAATTTAGGGAGATAATTATGGTAAAAACACAAAAGGGAGACGTGTACACGTTGTATGATACAGGTGCAAAAAATTAAATAAAAAGCCTACAGAAACAGTCGGCAAAACTGTTATCGGGTCTCAGCTGGTGGCAGGAACAGCCGACATGTTTCCATCGCTGATATTTGTGTCTCATTCCATTGAGGATCCTCTTCAGATCTCTGCTGTGCAGTTTCGAGTCCCAGGTAGTGGATCTGGAAAAAGGGAGTGTCATTCTCAGGGGGAGGGGCTATCTTTCTCTGTGAAAGGCCAACAGAGGACTGGGGTAAGCCTTAACACCTGTATCTGCTGGCTGTGACACCAGAGACCTTACTTCATCTCCCTGCTCTGGTTTACCAATCTGTAAAATGGGCTTTGAGTGTCTGAGGGGACTCACAGAGTGCTGCAAGGTTTTGGCAGGTAGTGTGGCCTTGCTATGGAGCTTTAGAGTCTGTTCTGCCAGAGACAGAGACGGAGAAAGGCAGAGACAGAGACAGAGACAGGCAGAGACAGAGACAGAGACAGAGACAGAGAAAGGCAGAGACGGAGACAGAGTCAGAGACAGACAGAAGCAGACAGAGAACGTTCTTTTAACCATGTTCTGTAGGAGGTAGGGCAGGTCTTGGCAGCCATCCCTGATGTCACTCAGGGAGAAGGTTTCCTGCAGGGTTCAACTCTAGTCAGCTCCTTCCCACATCCTGCCCTGACTCCGGAGCCTCCATTTGAGTAGAAGCACTTTCTACCCTGAGTGGAGCTCAGTCAACAGCCTAAAGAGAGGAGAGGCTGACTGCTCCATGAGGGAGTTCTGTTAGCTGGGGCCTTGGGATCTGAGCCAGGCACAGCTCCTCCCTGGACTACAACCAACCTGTTCATTTCAGGGGTGCAGCCTTCAGGGCATGTGGGCCACCAGCTCCTTACAGGGAAGCTTGCAGTTTACCTCCCTGTCTCTTACCACAATATCTGTGTGCCATCCTTCAGGGTGTCTATGGAGAACCCCAGAACCTGAGGACACCAGGACAGTGTGGGTGCTCGGGTCCTTTATGACAGGTTGTATGACATTTACACAAGGCTTTGCGCCCCTCCCAGATGCGAAGTCATCTCTAGAGGACATAAACCCTGCATCGACGTAAGTTCTGCACACTTATTTTCTACACTTTGTAATGGGAATCATGACCAGAAAGGCACAGATGACTTCTCAACATGTGTTTATTTGGTGTGTGGATGTGCGTGTGTGCACACATGAGTCAAAACATGCATGTGGCGGTCAGATGACAACTTGTGGGACTCGGTTCTTTAATTCTGTCCTTCTAGCACATAGGTTTCAAGACTTAAACTCAGGTTGTAAGATTTGGGTTATCTTTTGTCTTGGCAACTAGATCTTTACAGGCTGAGCTATCTCACTAGCCTGTGAGCCATTTTTTTCCCCTTATCACTTTGGTTGAATCCATGGATTTGGACTTATTGAATGCAGAAGGGTCAACTGAATACATATACACACTACACATACATACATACACACACACACATATATATACACATATACATATTTGTACATCACACCATTCATACACATACACACACCACACTACACACACACACACACACACACACACAAAGATACACACTCATAAAGACACACACATGCACAATATGCACCACATGATGACGGAGATCGTTGCAAAGGGACTAGCAGGTGGATGACATCTACAGGGTGGGCACTCTGGATAAATGATGGATCCTGTCACAGTAGGACAGAACAGGACCGCTTGAATTCTCATCCCTCTACTCAGAGAAGGGCATAAAATAACATTAGGGATGTTTAGTTCCAGAAATTTCTGTGTGATACTTGGACAGAGGCTGACAGAGGCGGGTAGAAACTGTGGAACCCAAAGCTGTGGTAAGAAGAGACTTCAGCACACACACCCCTCTGGAGATACCTGATCAAAGCTGCCCGTGACGGCTAGAGAGGCACTGCCACCCTGAAATGTGAATCTCTCGGCTGTCCACGTTCCCCCTGGATTCAAGGGCCTGGTTTCCCCTTCTCCCTGTCACATGGGCATCCATTTGTTAGTGGCCCTGAGAAACTCTGCTCTTGCAGGAAATCCCATCCTGGAGTTGGAAACTGGAAAGCTGCCTCTTAAATTCCAGCCACGGTTTGTTTATGAGCGTTTCTCCGGCTTTGCCCTGTAGCTCAGACCAGTCCCACAATTTCTCTGATCTCTCCCTCCTGGGTTCCTCCCCCGCACTTCTGCGGAGCTCCTCTGGCGGAGACTGGTCTTCTCCGTCTTCTCCGGCTTTTTGGCCCCATGTTGCCCCGCCCCTTCTCCCCGCAAGCCGGCACTTCTGCCTGTTTCCTTCGGCTGACACTGCTCTCCTCTGGCTGCTCAGATCTTCTTTTCCTAATCTCTGCTCATAAATCACAGCCTAGCCATTAATCATGTTGTCTTTCAGAGCAAACTCCCCACTTCCTCCTGTGGGCAACAACGTAGATTTGCTCTTCTTGCCCCCAAATAGATATAGATTCTCTGCCCGTGGTTGTGGGTAGAGTGGCCATGTCCTGTGCTCACCTAGTACAGGGCAGGAATTCTCTTCCTTGCACAACCCTGAGCCACTCACAGCCCTGTGTAGGACCGGGTTACTGTCTGGAGTGGCTTTCAGTCAGTCCTTACCGGCACAATAGGCACCAGATCTGACTTGCCTAATCCATGTGAAAGCGCTGGAGGAGGGAGGGCCCAAATGCTCAGCCTGACTCTGAGGGACTTCCTGGCCTCCTTTGTTTATGCCCTTGCTCCAGTCTGGTCTAGCCTATGGCTCTGTATATTGACCTACCCTTGCCTTGAGGGCTACTCATGCTCTTTTTCCAGTCTCAGTTCAGCCTAAATTAAATGTCAGCAACGATGATGATGGCAGCTGGTTGCTGCTTCTTTGCTTCCTCCTGTCAGCCTGGTACTGAGTTAAGTACACGCCCCTCAGTCGCCATCTTGCTAACCCTCTCTATAACCTCCGAGGATCTTTGTGGCTTTTGACCTCCCCGTTTAGATGGGAACATAGAGGTGCAGAGGGACTGTGACTGAGCTGAGGTCTTACAGCTGGTATCAGTGGGAGCTCAGGTGTGCTTGCTTGTCTGTTGGATGTGGTGTCTCATTATGAAGCTGAGGCTGGATTTGAACTCACGATCCTGCCACGTACTGGGATTACAGGTCTGTGCCACCATTCCTGCCCTAAAACTGGGATTTAAGCCAGGCTTGTAATGTCCTAGATGGAGTCCAGTCTTCTTGCCTAGTATATGTGGGGGGGGCTAGCTGTCTTCTTTTCCCTTTTCCTCTGTCATGCCTGCCGTTCACACTTACCAAATGCTATCCTGTGAGTCTCTAAGTTCCTACAGGTAAGGTCAGAGCCCAGCAATGTTTGCCTTATTTGGGGTGAGTGTGAAGACCGTGGATCCTGCAGGCACAACCATGGGCCATGCATGAATGAGGGGGCTGGTCTGTGGAAATAGGGTAGAGAGGGCAGCCATATCCAGATGTGCTGCAGTCCCTCTGCACATAGGCTTAGCAGGGCCAGGGAGAGCCTCTCCTGTGTCACCTGTTGTGATAAGGAACTCATTTACCTGAGCCAGCCTACGGGGCATCCGCCAAGGGCTCCTGTGTTAGCCAGGGAGTTAAAAGTTAAGTGGCATGTACATGCCTTTCTAAAGAGATGGCGGAGAGAGCTCAGTGCACCCAGCTCCACCCAGCAGGGTCTTCCCCTGGACCTTGGGGTTCGGAGGGTTTTTTTTTTGGGGGGGGGCTACATTATGTGTCATCCCATGCCTCCTGTGCAGAATGAGCATGACCTGGGATTTTTTCACCGCTTCTTCTCTCTTTTTGTATGAGAGGCCTTTGCTTTTCTGGGCTCACTCATTCCCCAGTGTCACAGGCAGCCTCCTTCCTGCCATCTGCCTATGCTGTTGAGGACGTTTCCTGTTTCCCAGTCTCCAGCTAACCTGGCATCCTCTCCCTGTCCATGCGGATGCTAGCACGTGCCTGCCAGCCTTCAGTATGTTTCTGGCTGTGGTTTTGCTAGGTTGGCAAAGTCACGTCTTTAAAGCTTCCACAGAGATTGCTAAAGTACCTCCCAGAGGTCCTGCCAGTTAGGAACAAGCTGTAGAACTTCATGTGTCTCCACTTGGCCAGTACTGATATTAGCAACCTTTAAACTCCCAGCTGGTGTAGGGACTCCCTTGGCTGTGACACCTGGAGAGGGCTCCGTAGCATGGCTCTCATTGGCTCTCAGTTCCCAGTGGGCTAGAGGAGCAGAGAACACTAAAAGGTGGGTCTCTGAGGCTAAAGTTTGGATGAGGCTCTCTGGTCCCCAAGAAGTTTGGGGGTAGCCAAAAAGGTTCAGGAGTACAGCTTCTGAGGTCCTGGGAGCCCAAGGGCAGACCTCAGGAGGATTTGCTGATGTGGTTTTGAGGAGCTGGGACTGTCCTTGAAACTCTTGCTCTGGCCCTGGTCCCCTGTCCTGTCCCCTACTCACCTGCAGAGACTAACCTGATGGCTGCATGAGTCCCTTTGCTCCTTGTATCTGGATACCAAGGTTGGGTTTGGGGTGGCCTGCGCCGTTCTTCTTCCTGGATGAGTGACAAGGAGGACAATAGAGTTGGCTGACTCAGGCTTCCCCTAGACACTATGGGGCTATCTCTCTACCCAGTGACCAAGTACCGACAGCTGCCATTCAGGGATTCAGGGCCATCTCTTCACCTAGTGAGCATGTGCCATGGTCGTCATTTGGGGCCATCTCTTCATGCACTGATCACACACCAGAGGATACCAGCGCCTCATCTCAGTTCTCAACTGGTCCAGAATCAGGGTGGGAACACGGGGTTCTGCTTAATGGTCCCTCAGTCCCCAGTAGCCCCCAGAACAGGCTCTGAGCCTGGACGTGATCACGAAGGTCACAGAAAGCGAGTATCAAAAAGCATCCCCAGCCAAGTGTGGTGGTGCATGTCTTTAATCCTAACGTGGCACAGGCTGAGACAGGTGGATTGCCATGAGTTCAAGGCCAGCCTGGTCTCACATAGTGAGTTTGGGGCTAACTGGAGCTACACAGTGAGACCCTGTCTCAAAGCAAACGAACCAAAAATGCAAGCAAAACGAACAAAAAAACCCTGCCCGCCAAAGCCTGCATTTTTATGGTAAAAGATCAAAAAACTCTACAGACAGGTTGAAAGGCTGGAACAGTGTGCTGGTAAGATGGCTCAGCAGGAAAAGCATTTACTGCGCAGGTCCGATGGCCTGAGTTCAGGTCCATCCCTGCAGAGCTGGAAGGATAGAACTGAGTCCATGAAAGCCTCTAACCCTCTCTCTCTCTCTCTCTCTCTCTCTCTCTCTCTCTCTCTCTCTCTGTCTCTTTCTCTCTCTCTCTCTCTCTCTCTCTCTCTCTCTCTCTCTCTCTCTCTCTCTCACACACACACACACACACACACACACACACACACACACCCCAGAAGACCAGCATAAACCCGTGTATCACTATTGCTCTGGAAGTTGTTAGCATATATGCTATGCACACGTGCCCACATACAGCTATAGAAGATGCAGAGCTCACACACCCAGACACACAGAGGCCCCTCATTGCAGGTTCATGCTTAAGGCTCTCAGGGACATGTGGAATTATTGCTTGCAGTCTCACGTGAGGACGGCATACATGAACATTGCGTACACTTCACACGCTGTTTTCCTATGCATATGCTCTTGCGATGAAGTTTAGTTTATGTGTTAGGCAGAGTAGGAAAATAATAACTCATTATAATTGTATCCCATTACAATAATGGTTGTGGTGTATTTAAAAATACTGTGTTTATTTTTGGAATTTTCCACTCAATATTTTCAAAGCCAATTGACTATGGGTAACTGAAACAGCAAAAATCAAACCTGGGGGTAGAGAGTCCTGTGGCACAAATAGAACACCATATGTGGTGTATCTATAGGTACACGTGTCAGTCAAACACACACACACACAGAGAGAGAGAGAGAGAGAGAGAGAGGAGAGAGAGAGAGCGCAACAGAGTCTTGCTTGCTTCTTTAAGTTAGGTAAAGGCATCATAATGGCTCCCTCCTCAGTGCTTTGCTGCATTTCCTCAGGATTGATGTCCAGGCATATCAGGCAGCAATCTCCAGATAGAGAGAGCCTTGTATGTATAGACATGAGACTTATTAAAAGGCGCTGACTTCCACAGGAATGGAGGTATGAGTCTACACCTGCAGTGAACAGAGCTGAAGGAGCAGACAAGTCTGCTATGGAGACCCCTCCTTGCTCAGGAACCCAGTTTTCTAATTGTGTCAAGGCCAGCACTAGCCCCCGGTAGCTGAGACCCCAGAACTGGCCTCTCCAGGGTGTTCCTGTCTAAATGCAGGTGCTCCCTGTACCCCATGCAGGTGGAGAGGACATTTTAACACACTGTCTCTTGGAACACATCGAGCTGACACTATTTCTGGCTAGGTTACAGCTTTCCCCAGGCCTGGGCCTCTAACTGGATCTCGAGACTTCTAGAACTCCCAGGCCTTGTAGTCCTACCTTGCTTCTCTGTCCCTCAGGTGGGTCAGGGGATATGCTTCATCATTCACTGAGAGAGGGGGGCATGCCTGAGCCAAACCACCATCTTCTACTGAATGCTTGTGGAAGGAACAAGCTTCTTTATGGGGGAGGCAGGGGTCATCTGGCCTTGTTTCCAAATTCCAGGAAGCCAGTTGACTCACCTGGGGCAGAAGCCACGCTTGGAAGAAGCCTGAGGGCTGGTTAGGGGCTGCACACCCCTGCTTGCGTGTTGCTGGGTGTGAGTTCCCAGGTAGCAGAAGGGTTAGGGCCCAGCATCCCAGCATTCCTTTTCCGATAACTAGCTGTGTCACTCTGGGTGAGGAAGCCACTTGGAGGTTCTGGGGCCTGGTTTCCTGGTGATAGTACCTGTCCCAGCCCTCAGGCTTAGTACGAGTTAAGCTATGAATAGAAAAGAGCTGGCCAGAATCTGCCATGTGCTTTGTGGCTAATTGACAGTGACTGTGGGCTTCGCCACACAGAATAACAAAATCCTAAGTGCGTGGTCACTGGAACCATTGGTGGTAGCTATCAGAAGTGGGGTGGGGCTCTCTCTCTCAGCTTTGCCACGGTTACCACAGAAAGGTCCAACCAGCCTCCTTAGGATTGACCTCAGCCTGCACGGAGTGAGGGGAGGGGGACTTCCGTTTTCTAGAAGGTGGGGCTTCCTAGGACACATGCCAGAGTAAGTTGTGGAGTTGGGAAAACTTGTGGGAGTTGGTTCTTTCCTTCCAACACACAGGTGCCAGGGATCAAACTCAGGTTGTCAGTCTACAGAGCAAATGCCTTTACTTGCTGTAGATTCACCAGTAGGGGGAAAGTGTGGCCTAGTGGGGGTGGGGTGGGGTTGTCACATGCCTCCTGAGACTTAGTAGGTACTGAGGTCATCTAGGCCTGTAGGAACAGAGCTAGACTTCAGGGCTGTTGGAGGCTGTGCCCTGAATATAGACTGAGCACGTCATTCCTGGGTCTGTACGGAACTGCTGTGCCATAATGCCTGAGGCAGGATGAGTTATGAAGAACAACTTCACTTCTTCATGTTCTGGAGGTAGGCTGAGGTCAAGGATCTGATGACATTTGGCGAGGAGAGGCAGACATCTGAATGTAGCTTCACCCGTGGTAGAGAGCGGCATGGCAAAATTGTTCATGCAGGACAGCAGGACACAACCTTTCTGTAGCAAACCTGTCTTGCAGCAGAACTCACAGCTTTCATATCTCCTCAAGGTCCTCCCTTTTGGCGCTGGGGTCTTGGGATGTTTCTAGTACTTGCACCTTTAGGACACATTGAAACCACAGCTTGACCTTTAAATCTCTGGGATCCGGGCTGCAGAAGAGGGGGGCAGAGTAGAGCCAACCCGGAGGACAGACTTCATCACGTAGTGACTTTTGAAGCAGCAAGCCTCCAGCTAGAACCGACTTGCTTTTGATTTATAGGTGCTTTGAAAGGAGGATGAAGGCGATGGGAGGGGAGGGGTGGGTAAGCAGAACTCAGAAGGTAACAGAAGAGAGGAAAAGCGCGGCTGAGGGTGCTAAGAAGACAGAGTTTATTTGGTCTTAAAGTCCCTCATAGTAGAGAGGCGTGGGAATAGGGCTGGCATGGTGTCTAAAGCAAGATCTCAGCTTCCAGTTTGAATTATCAGCAGAAGCAGAGAGAGCAAACCAGAAGCGGCCTGAGGTTTTAGTCTCAAAGCTCGCTCCTACTGATGTACTTCCTCCAGAAAGGCTCCATCACCGAAACCTCCCCAAGCAGTGCCACCAACTGGGGACCAAGTGTTCTGCGGGGCATGGGAGTTCTTAGAAGGAAAGGAAGACCCAAGACGCATCAAGAAGTGGATGCATAGGTCCAGGAGTGGGTAAGACATGGCAGACTGTGGGCAGGTGCTGAGGCAGAGGTGCCTGACGCAGATAGACCTGGCAGTGTGGGCAGCTGCTTGTAGTGTCTTAGTCAGTGTTCTGCTGCCATGAAGGGACACCATGACCACAGCAACTCTTATAAAGGACAGCATTTCATTGGGGCTGGCTTAGAGTTCAAAGGTTTAGTCCACTACAGTCATGGTGGGAAGCGTGGTGGCACGCAGGCAGACACGGTGCTGAAGAGATAGCTGAGAGTTCTATATCTGGATCTGCAGGCAGCAGGGAGAGAGAGTGACCATGGGCGTGGCTTGAGCTTCTGAGACCTCAGAGCCCACCCCCAGCGACACACTTCCTCCAAGAAGGCTATATCTACTTCAGTTCTTTTTTTTTTTTTTAAAGATTTATTTATTTATTATATATAAGTACACTGTAGCTGTCTTCAGACACACCAGAAGAGGGCATCGGATCTCATTACAGATGGTTGTGAGCCACCATGTGGTTGCTGGGAATTGAACTCAAGACCTCTAGAAGAGTAGTCGGGTGTTCTTAACCGCTGAGCCATCTCTCCAGCCCCTCTACTTCAGTTCTTAATAGTGCCATTCCCTACGGGGGGGCACCATTTTCATTCAAACCATCACACACAGAGAAGAGGAGGTAAGAAGCAGTATTGTGGGTCCTTCAGCCTGCCATTGTCCTGCCACTCGGGCAAGGATGCTGGATCTTTGTGGGATAAGCCATCTTACCACACTGCCTCATCCTAAGAATCACAGTTGCAAAGGTCTAACTTTAATCAAAAAGCTGGAACAGGCTGCTGGAACCCCTCATCTGCAGAGAGGCTTGCTTCTGGACTGCAAGCTACTGGAACTTTGGGGAGAGCCAAGTCAGGGGCAAGGGGAGTCCAAGGCACAAAGCTAGCTAGGTTGAAGTTCATGATTTTACCTGGGGTGGGGACTGGAGCTGAGATGTGGTCCTAGGGTGTCTTCTTTCCCTTTAATAGTGCTGGCTCTGCCTGTCTGACCTAGGAAACAGTAGCCAGGCAGGGCAGGAAGGTTTAGATTCTACCCAAGAGCACATTCCTCTGGGGACAGTGGGTCCTGAAACACTCTTGCCAGGGCTACCAGAGGTGTCTCCTGTGGCTCATGCAGTGCTGCTGTATGATCAGGCTGCCTCCCAGGCATCATCTGTAGCCTTGTAACTCATGAATCAAACATGTGGGAGTGGCCGGAGGTTGTAGTGTAGCTGCTGGAGAGCATGGATGACCTGATGTACCATGCTGGCAGTGTAAGAGGGTTTGCCTGGGGAGAGTGAAGCAGTTTGCTGCTTACAGCAAGTCCTGTCAGTGTCTCTCCTTCCCTTATTTCCTCCTTCACCTTTGGGGTCCCACTGAGTTGGATCCGAAAGCCCTCCATGGTGGTTTGAATGAAAATGTTCTCCATGGTCCCATACAGAGTGGTACAATTAGAAGATGTGGTCTCGTTGAAGTAGGTGTAGCCTTGTTGGAGGAAGTGTGCCACAAGGGGTGGGTTTTGAAGTCTCAGAAGCTCAGGCTAGACCCAGTGTCACACTCTTCCTGCAGCCTGCTGCTCCAGATGTGGAACTCTCAGCTCCTCTCCAGCACTGCCTGCCTGCAAGCAGCCATGTTTTCTACCATGACAACAATGGACTAAACCTCTGAACTGTAAGCCAGCCTTGTTAAAAGTGTTCCTTTATAAGAGTCACTGTGGTCATGTTGTCTCTTCACAGCAATAGAAACATGAACTAAGACATTCTCACTCTCTCGCCAATTTGCCTATATGTCTGGATCTCATGTAAATGTTATACAGAGTTGCATAGGCCAAGTTCAGTCTCAGGTCTGATGCATGATTAGGGATCCAAAAGCAATTCAGGAGAGAAGGGGCTCATTTGGCTTACATTCCTGGATTACAGTCCATTATTATAGGGAAGTCAAGGCTGCAAGACTGTGAAACATCAGGTCAAATTCCTAATCAAGAACAGAGAATGAATGCCTGCAGTGCTCAGGTCACCTTATATAAACTCTCATATAGTTTACCATCTTCTGCCTAGGGAATAGTGCCACCCACATGGACTGGGCCTTCCTACATCAATTAATATCATTAATATAATTCCCCACACATATGACCAGTAAACTCCCTTGAGTATGTAGGACAGTATTCAGGGGCAGTTCTGTCTTTGGGCAGGTTATGGGTAGTGGAAGCTAGGAACTGATGCTAGGTATAGGCTTCCTAAATACCAACCCCCTAAAAAAGCCCTCTGGAGATGGTCTGTTCCCATTTGTGATGAGTCTGCAATGATACTGAGCTTGCAAGTGAGGACCAGCCACACCACTCTGAACTTATTTCTATAAGCACCTGCTATCCTGTCTGTGTGGCCACAACGAGGGGGCAGTATTCAGGCTCTGTTGGGGAGCAGCAGTTTGCAAAGATGGACAAACACACATGCAGGAACAGTGGAATGACAGGACCTGTGTGAAGCTACAGGGGGACTGGGGAACACCACCTACCATAGAGTAGATATCAGGGAGGACTTCCTGGAAGAATGAACATCAGTTTTAAGAGACGAGCTTTAAGGACATACTAGTGCCAAGGAAACATGGATATGAGCATTGCTCCCAAACCAAGGTGGGATGCATGATGGTCTGAGAGAGATGGTGGGTCTGAGAGCCAGTTTGGTCCCTTCTTTTGTCCCACAGTTCAGGGAAAGGCCAGTGTTCTCCTGTTGATCAAAGGATTCCCAAAGCAGATGGCTAGGGCAGAACTGAGTCTGGATGTTGCATCTGCCAACTGGTCTATGTAATTTATTACTACCAACGAGGTTGAGGCAGCAGCCTCTATTTCTCCGCACCCTGGAAGCTGAAGGCTGAGACCAGGGTACCAATGTGGGTGGGTGCTGGTGAAGGCTCTCTCTTGGGCTTACAGGTAGCTGCCTTCAGGGAGAGATGGAGAGAAAGGGAGAAAGGGAGGAGGAGGAAGAAGGGGGAAGGAAGAAAGGGGAGGGAAGAAAGGGAGGGTTGAGAAAGAGGAGGGTGTTATTTAGTGTTTCTTTAAAACATCTTTTTACTCTATTTATAATCGTGTGTGTGTGTGTGTGTGTGCATGCACGTGTGTGTGTACGTGCGTGCGTGCGTGCGTGCGTGCGTGTGCTTGTGAGTGCAGATGCCCACAGAGGCAAGAGGTGGAGCTAGAGTTACAGGAAGTTGTGAGCAGCCCAGTGTACATATTGGGAATTGAACTCTCTAGGAATTGAACTCTGAACTTCTGGATGGGCAGAGTGTACTCTTAACTGCTGAGCCCGTATCTCCATCCTGGTGTCTCTCCTTATAAGGGAGCTAATCCCCTGATGGGCGCTCTGCCCCCATGAGCTCACCTAACTCTGTTCACTTCCTAACAGCCCTACCCCCATCTTGTAGGTTAGGGCTTCTGGGTGTGAGTGAGGAGACATCTATTCAGTCTGCAGCAGCAGAAGACCCTTCCTGCCTGCTTGTCTCTCCGCCTCTGAAGCGTATGAAATAAGCCTTCTTTCATATTTGAAAGATGTGCTGATTTTGCTGGCTGCAAGCAGCCTCTGGGAAACCCAAGACCCCAGCTCCCCCTCCCCTGGCCCTGTCACAGTGATCACCAGCATGGATGAGGGGAATTGTACGGCACGAGAGGCCTGTGCTTTGGAGAGGATAAACCGCCCTCTAAATGCACATTATTGTTATTTTTATTACAGGCATCAGAGTAAAACCACTGGTTCAAAGGGGCTAATTTAGTTAGATCAGGAATAAGAGCTACTTGAGTTGAAAACTCATTCTCCTTGGTGATATTTTC
This sequence comes from Rattus rattus, assembly GCF_011064425.1. Classification (NCBI taxonomy): domain Eukaryota; kingdom Metazoa; phylum Chordata; class Mammalia; order Rodentia; family Muridae; genus Rattus; species Rattus rattus. The sequence continues at coordinate 68,684,690 of NC_046164.1, forward strand.
TTTGGGTATAAATCAAGAGAAGGGCTTTTAAAATATTTTTAGTACCAGTGTATTTCAATCACCCGGTCAGTCACCTCTTAGCACGGTTACTGAACAGAGACTCCCGGGAAGAGAAACTGGCTGGCTGCAGAGTTCTACAATCCTTCCCTCTCTTCACACCAGATTTGATTTCATTGATCTGAAAAAGGAGGAAGGGAAATTGCTGGTTTACAGCAAACCGGGTGTTTTGCGAGTGGCAGAGGGCACTGTGGTAGACCTGACCTTAACCCAGTGTTGGAAATTCTCCTGGTATTATCAGTTGGGGACTCCATGAACGTTCCAGCATCCAGCACATCCTGCTCTAGCCTTGTGTTAAAGTCAAGTGTCCGTGGAAGGCTAAGTACCTTAAGTCATAATGGACAGCCATGCCACATGGCTGTTGATGGTCCCAAGACTACAATAGAGATTGCTCAATTTCCCTCTAAGCCTTGATCTCTTAACTGGGAGCTCCTGGCAAATGCCCCCGCCCCCGATGAATCAACCTTTGGGATCATTGATATTGGTGGTCAACTTGATTGGATTGTGGTTGTGAGACACTTGGAAGTGTGGTGAAGTATGTTTCTGGGTGTTTCTGTAAAGATGTTTTCCGAGCCAGGCAGAAACATGTCTTTAATCTCAACACTCAGGAGGCAGAAGCAGGCAGATCTCTGTGAGTTTGAGGCCAGCCTTGTCTACAGAGTGAGTTCCAGGACAGTGAAAGAGACATAATGATGCCCTATCTTAATAAAAGCCAAAGGGGGTTGGGGGGAAAAACGTTTCCAATGTCCACTGATGACTTCAACATCTAAGTTGGCTACTGAAGGAGGCAGAGCTGTGAAAGGTGAAGCCCGGTTGGAGGAAGTAGTTCCTAGCCTAGGAGTGTGTCTCTGTGGGTGTATCTCGCTCTGGCTCCCTTCTGCTCTTCCCCAGTCTCCCGATGCTACAAGGCAAGCTGCTTTGCTCTTGTGTTTCTTCAGCTGTGATGTCCTTTTCATCACAGGCCCAAGAGATGGGGCCGACATCTGAGACCTCAAAAAAACCAAGAGGTGGAACAAAATCAGCCCCTCTTTAGTTGTTGCTCAGGGAAGATTCTGCCTGACACACTCTCCCAGCCTTGAAACATGGAGCTGGCAAGGAAGAGTTGTAAAGTCTGTAAGAACAATTTGCATGCTTTAAAAGTCATGGGAAGGAAGGCTGGGTGAGTGACTGAGCTGAACTAGGAGGAATAGGAGTTCCAAGCCAGCCTGGAACTACATAGTGAGAACAAACAAACGAAAAAGAACCCACAGATTATAATTAAAATATACACGTCACAAAACTTTCCTCCAGCCATTTTCCAGCAGGTGTCCCAGTGTCACCAGGCAGTCACATGACTGTGGGACCATCACCACCATCTGTCTCTGGGACTCCTAAGGTCAGCATGACAGCAGCTCCCAGCCCCTCCCCAGCCCCTGGCAGCCACCATTTTCTTTTCTGATTTTGTCTCCTTCGAGGGGAATCTTAAAGAAGTTATCCTCTGGTGACTGGCTTATGCCTGAGAGAGGAAGGGCCCCAAGTGAGGTCCACAGTGGGTCTGGGAATGTGGGATTTTGGTCCACATTCGCCTGTTGGCAGGCACTTGGTTGCTCTATGACTCCTGGTTCTTTGTCCCCTACAAAGCCCTTCATGTTGCATTCCCATAAGGTGTTCGAACAGTCTGAGCAGTAAGGACAGTGGAGTTTGATGTCACTGAGCAATGGAGGGCAGGGACACCTGCTTCAGGCCTGCTTGGTGCTGCAACTCCAGAGGCTCCTGTGGCATGAGTCCACTTCCCTAAGAATAACCCAAGTGGGGAGCTCAGCAGTCATAGCTGTTAGAGGCAACAGTTAGTATCTGTTTGTCTGTCCATCCACCCATCCTTCCATCAATTTCCCGACTGAGCCATCACTCACCTGTTCATCACCATCTTTTGTCTATCAATGTATCTACCTATCATCTATGTATCATTTATCTATCACCTAACTTGATTATCAATTAATCATGTATCATCTTCCTACTTCTCAATTCAAGAATGATATTCATTACAGGAATGCACTCATGCAATCACAGAGGCTGTGTAGCCCCATGACGTGCCGTCTGCAAGCTGGAGTGCTGGAGGAGGCCGTGGTATGTGTGACATCCGGGGAACAGGGAGTGGCTGATGAAGACCCTGGTCTGGGTCTCAAGGACTGAGTGGTGGGGTCGAGTGCCAAGAGCAGGACACAGTCACATCCTAGCCAAACAGGTGGCGGGGATGATCTTCCCTTCCTGCACCATCCCTGGTTCCTGGGATGCCACCCTCACCCTGGAATTCTCATGCAATTCTCACTCAGAAATGCTACCACAGACACCTCAGGAGCCATGCTGAACCAGCTGCATGAATTTCACTGCCACACGGACACAAAGTCACCCATCACAATGGTGCTGTGATGAAGTCACAGGGGAGGCTGCTATGTCATCATGGAACTCTGTTAGGAAATCCCACCAGGAGATACGCTGCCCTGAACCTGGTCTTCTATGTGGCTGGCCCTGAAAATGTGCTTCCTCCTAGCTGTGTGTGAACTTCTTAGACACAGAGGGAAGCCAGTTTAGGCCCACAGTTCTCAGAACTCAGGTAAGAAGTTGCCTCCATGGGTCCTGTGTGCAGACTCTGCACGCCATGGAGCAGGGAGTGACTGGCAGCCTCCATCCACCCTGAGTCACTTTGTGTGGGAGCATGCCACCCCTGTTTCCTGTCATTCTGATTGCTGTAGTCGGTTCTTGCAGGAGACCTCTGCTGGCTCTGGTGACAGGAGCCTCTTGAGAAAAGCAGCAGAGAGCTTACCACAAGGAAACGGTGGCAGAGACCTGGCAGGTGTGGCCCTCGGGCCACTGTGCCCCCATCTGAGTCTTCAGAAAGGATAAAATCACTTGTCATGTACGCCTGCTGGCCTCAGGGAGGCTGCTCTAGCTGACAACTTAAAGACTTGCTGAGGCTTGGGTCCAAACTAATCTGCTTCCTCTGAATAGAACCGGCGGAGGCTGAGTCATTGCTGGGGGTGGGGCCCTACCTTCCTATCCTGTGGCTGCCTTCGCAAATGACCACAGTGTTCTGTCACAGGAGAGAAGGCTACAAGTACAAGGCCAAAGTGTGGGCAGGCCAGCTCCTTCTGCTTCTGTGAGGGTGTCTGAAGAGGCTGCTGTCTGGCTTCTGCTGGCATGCTGCTGAGGCCTGAGCTCACAGACTGTAGGCACGCTACTCCAACCTTTCCCTCCTGCTCCACTTGGCCTTCCATCCAAGGCGCCTCTCTCTCTCTCTCTGTCTCTCTGTCTCTCTCTGTCTCTCTGTCTCTCTCTCTCTCTCTCTCTCTCTGTCTCTCTCTCTCTCTGTCTCTCTCTCTCTCCCTCTCTCTCCCCCCCTCTCTCTCTCTCTATATATATATATACACACACACATATATATACATATATATATATATATATATATATACATATATATATGTATATATATGATGTGTGGTATACATGCATATATGCGTTTGCTTGTGAAAGCACGCATGCAGAGGTTTGAGGACAACCTAAATATTGGTCCAGGGCTCTCATCTCTTTGCCATTTGCATCTGCAAGTTCAGGGGTCATGCCCATCTTGCTGTAGGAACATGAGGTAGTTTGAATAAGAATGGCCCCTCATAAGTTTAGTCATTAGGGTGTGGTGCCACTTGAGGAGAACCAGGCCCAGTGGCTTGCTGTTTCTTTCTGCTGCCTGTGGATCTGGGTATAGAACTCTCAGGTCCTCCAGCACCTTGCTGTGGTCGTGATGTCTCTTCACAGCAGTAGAACCATGACTAAGAGCATTAGGATTTCAGGCACGTGCTTCCACATTGAGCTTCACAGAGGTTCTGGGGATTTGAACTTAGGTCCTCAGGTGTGTGAGGCAGGTGCTATAACCCACTAGCCATCTCTCTAGCTCTCTTTCCTATGTTTTATAGGGCCATGTCATGTCGGGGGTTTAGGATCCACCCTGAACCAGACTGCTTGAATTCAATCTTGAGATCCCTAGCATATGCTACTCACAAGGACCCTGCTTCCAGATAATGTTATATTCACGGCTTCTCAGAGTGGTTCTCAGGGTTCAAGTGGATGTGTAAGACAGGTGTGTCAACAGCCAATGATCAAGACGAGCCTCAGAGGGTAGGCACCTCTGAGCAAGGGGCCAGGCTTTCTGGGAGCTAGGGAAGCTGAAATTGGAGAAGAGAGGTGTCCTGGGGTATCCTGGGGTGAGGGGACTGAGGACCAGCCAGGGATCCAAGGAGCAGGACAAGGGTCTGACAGAGCAGTCCCAGGTTAGTCTTCAGGGGCAAGCTGGCTCAGATCTGGAGAAGCTGAGGCCCTTAGATTTGGAGGCCGGTACATAGAGGATGTCTCAGAGCCTCACTCTTCTCATCTGTAGAAGGGGATGCTACTAACAGAAGTGGGGGCTGCAGGAAGGCTGGGACATGCTGGCGTTTCAGCCACCAGCGGCTATAGGTACTCTGATCAACATGGGGTAGACCCACGAGGAATGGCAGCCACTGTGGAAGCACATTTTTGCCTTTATAAAAGAAAGCTTTATTGAGGCATAACTCACCACACCATAAAACCCATCCACTTAAAGCCTGCCCTTCGGTGATTTTTTTGGCCAGTTATAACTGTGTGCAGCCACCCTGCCGTCCAGCTTCAGAGTATCTGGCATCCTACCCCTATCTCAATGACAAGCAGCCGCCGTTCCCACCCTGGCCCTGGGCACTACCGCATTGTTTGCTGTGTTCTATAAATTTCAAATAAATGGCGTCACACATATAGTGTGGGGATTTCCTGTCTGCTTTGCTTTCACTTGGATAAAGATATTTGTGAGGTGCGTCCCTGCTGTGTCAGCCAGTTTTAGGTGATACCTGGTATGTTTTTTTTTTTTTTTTTTCCGGAGCTGGGGACCGAACCCAGGGCCTTGCGCTTCCTAGGCAAGCACTCTACCACTGAGCTAAATCCCCAACCCCGATACCTGGTATGTTACCATGTCGGGCTGGGCTGTACCATCCTCAGGTGCTGCTTGATGGCACTCTGTCTTTCAGAGCGGTTGGGAACAACTGCAAAGACCCTCACCTATGGTTCAACTGTGCATGGCTAGTGTATCATACCCCTCTCACAGGGCACTTTGAATGTCAGCCCATTTTGCAGACAGTTAAATAGGGTTTGTATATGCTTGGCCCAGGGGGTGGCATTATTTGGAGGTGTGGCCTTGTTGGAGTAGGTGTGTCATCGTGGGTGTGGGCTTTAAGACCCTTGTCTTAGCTGCCTGGAATCCAGTCTCCTCCTAGCAGCCTTCAGATGAAGATGTAGAACTCTCAGCTCTGCCTGCACCAAGCCTGCCTAGATGCTGCCATGCTCCCACCTTGATGATAATGGACTGAACCTCTGAACCTGTAAGCCAGCCCCAATTAAATGTTGTCCTTAGAAGAGTTGCTATGGTCAAGACCCTAGGTTCGGTCCTCAGCTCCAAAAAAAAAAAAAAAAGAGTTGCTATGGTCATGGTGTCTCTTCATAGCAATGGAACTGTAACTAAAATACCTTCCTCTTTCCTTCCTTCCTTCCTTCCTTTCTTCTTTTGTTCCTTCTTCCTTCCTTTCTTTTTCTTTCTTTCCTTCCTTCCTTTCCCCTCCCTCTCTCTCTCTTTCTTTCTTTCTTTCTTTCTTTCTTTCTTTCTTCTGTAGCTCCCTGATTCTTCCTCCTCCTTATTTCCTATTAATCTTGTTAAATTTTAGGGTTTTTCTTTAGAGTCAGATATAATTTGGTCCTTTCTTCAATGAGTTGTTTTATCAGAAATTAGTTTTTTCAAGATCCTCCTTCCAGAAAACCTGCTATTCTGACCACTGAGAGTGGGCATTAGCTTAGAAGCCAGGCTGGACTGACCTTCCAGCTTTTTCTTTTCTTTTCTTTTTTTTTATTTTTATCAAGATTACTTGACAACTCTAGGTTTTGGGTTTTTCCATTTAAAATTCAAGACCAGCTAACTGAGTTCTATTAAAAAGCCTAACGAAACTTTGAAGAAGATTGAGTTTAAAGATTAGTCTGTGAACACAGCACACATCTGTTTCCAGTGCAAGGGACTAAACAATAATTTTTTCTTTCACTATTGAATATAATGCCAGCTGTGTGTGTGTGTGTGTGTGTGTGTGTGTGTGTGTGTGTGTGTGTAAGATTTATTTTATATATGTGAATATACTGTCACTGTCTTCAGACACACTGGAAGAGGGCATCAGATCTCATTACAAATGGTTGTGAGCTACCATGTGATTGCTGGGAATTGAACTCAGGACCTCTGGAAGAGCAGTCAGTGCTCTTAACCTCTGAGCCATCTCTCCAGCACCCAGCTTTTTATAGCTGCCCTATACCAGGCTTTGGAAGTTCTCTTTATAGATTAAATTAAAAGATTTTTGTCATCCACGGTATTGAATTTTCCAAACACCTTTTCTTTGAGATAGATGTTTCTGCTTTGTGTGATATTACATTAGTTGATGCCCCGGTGCTAAACAGTCTTATCTCTAGTGTTTCTTACTGAAACACTGACTGAGTTTGCAGTACTTTTTCAAGGACTTTTGCATTCATTTAGTGAACGTTTTTCTTCTCTGGGTTTCCTGCCATGTGTTTATTTGGCTTTGCCATCAGACCGTGATTGGGGATGTTCCCTTCATCATTTCCCGAGTAGCTGCAGGTGACATTAGGTAAATTAGATATTTACCAAACTCACCAGGGAAGCCATGTGAGTCTGGCTTGTCATTGTGGAAAGATTCTGAATTGTCAATTTCTTTCTTAATTGTCGCCTTGAGTCAACTTGAACACCAAGGTATTGAACACCTTGATATGAAATCCGCCTGTCTTAGGTTGTTTAGTTCATAAACAGTAAATTATTTATAGAATGCCTTTTCTTTCTTCTCCCCACTTTCTTTCCAAAGTCTTGCTATGCAGCTCAGGTTAGTCTCAAGCTCGCTGTCTCAGACTCTGGGTTGTGTGATTGCTAGCCTGCCCTACTGCCCTTGGCTCTCTTTACAGAACTTATGATCCAACTAATTTCCATTTGGCTGGTAGTGATGTCTCCTTTTCTATTTCTGTTGTAGAATTTGTTTGTGTTTCTTTGTCTCCCCTCTGGCAAAAAGTTTATCAGTTTTATGATATTTTAAAACATTCCCTTTTGTTTTATTGATTTCCCTTTATTTTTTCTGCTTTCTATTTCTGACCCAAGTGTTTAAAGGTATGGGTTTCTTCCTAAGCACTCCGTAAAATTTCATATATAGTGAGTATTTTAGATCCATTTAAAATTTCTTCTAATTCCTCTCATGGTTTCTTTTTTGACTTGAGAATTATTCCAAAGTGTGGCATTCGACTTTGAAATTGTGGACTTTCGCAGTTCATGTCTATTCTTGCTGAAGCACTGTCAGAGGCCACAATTTCATGAGTTCAGTCTTTATATTCATAGAAGCTCATTCACACCTTCACACCTAGGGGATGACCCATGTGTGTTGAGAATGTGCCTGTAGCTGTGTGTCAGTTAGCATGGGCTGAGTGATAAGTCACTTCAATCCTTTCTTTTCTTCATGCTTTCTTCTTACTTAATTGCCTCATAAATTATTGAAGAGATCATCTGGTCTATTTCTATAAAACTTTTCGGGTCTTCCCCAATTCTATTAGTTTTTGCTTTACATATTTTGAGGCTATTGTATTAGGGGTGAATATGTTTATAATTTTTATACCTTCTTAATGTTCTGACCCACTGATCACTAGAAACCATCACTTTGTGGCTAGTCATATTTTTGTCTTAAAGTTTACTTTGTCAAATGTTAGAATTATTGGGGTTAGTGCATTCATGATATATTATAGTTCTACCCTGCTGCCTCTGACAGACTAGTGTCTTTGGACACAAGGCATGGCTTTGTTTTGTAATAGTTCCTAGTTATATCTTATTTATTTCTCTGCCTTTGATTTGGGGTTTAGACCATTCACATTTAGTGTGCAATTTGCATCACACTAATATTTACAGTCATCATTTTTTGTCCTTGTATATATCTCTTATTTTTTCCTTTTTCTTCTATCCTTTTTTACTGCTTTCTTTTACATTAAATATTTTAATATTCCATTTTATTCTCTGCTTTTTAAAAGCTACGTGTGCTGGATAGTTTTATGCCAACTGAATACAGTTATAGTCATTTGAGAGGAACAACCTCAATTGAGGAAATGTGTTCATAGGATTGGGCTGTACGCAAGTATGTAGGTTATTTTTCCTACCTAGTGATGGATGGGGAGGGCCCAGTCTATTGTAGGTGGTGTCCATAGGCTGGTGACTCTGTGCTCTATAAGAAAGCAGTGGTGTGGTCTCTGCATGGCCTTTCCTTCAGTCTCTGCTCCATTTTTTGTCCCTGTCTTCACACCACCCAGGGACCCATCCCATCTGCAGATACCAAATCCTGAAACTATTGCTGATGCCAAGAAACTCTTCCTGACAGGGACCTGGTATGGCTGTCCCCTGAGAGGTTCTGCCAGCACCTGACCAATACAGATGCAGATACTCACATCCAACCATCAGACCGAGCCCAGGGATCTCAAAGGAAGAGCTGGTGGTGCTGAAGGGGATTGCAAACCCCATAGGAAGAACAATACCAACTAATTGAACCACCCAGAGCTCCCAGGGACTAAACCACCAACCAAAGAGTACCCATGGAGGGACCCATGGTTCTAGATACATATGTAGCAGAGGATTGCCTGATCTGGCATCCATAGGATGGAAGACCCTTGGTCCTGTGGAGGCTTGATGCCCCAGTGTAGGGGGATGCTAACGCGGTGACACGGGAGTGGGTGAGTGGGTAGAGGAGCACCCTCATAGAAGCAAAGGGGAGGGGGAACGGGATGGGGAGTTTGTGGAGGGGAAACTGGGAGGGGGGATAACATTTTGAAATGTAAACTAATAAGATGATTAATAATAATGAAAAAGAAAGCAGTTGGAACAAAGTCATGGGAGTAAGCCAGTAATCAGCACTCCTCCGTTGCTTCTGCATCAGCTCCTGTCTCCAGGTTCCTGTCCTGTTTGTGTTCCTGTCCTCACTTCCTTCCATGATGAACAGAGATGTGGAAGCATAAACCAAATAAACCCTCTCCTCTCCAAGTTTCCTCACCAAGTCATGGTGTTTCATTGTAGCAATAGTAACCCTAACTAGGGCACTATGTATCCAAGTTATTTTTCTTAAATAATCTGTGAACTAAGAAACTTTAACTTGTCAGATCAATGCTAACTTTTAAAGATTTGTTTCAGTATGGCTCTCTTCTTCCCCGCCTCTGTGCTAGCCTTGTTGTCTATATCTTTAAAATAATTACAGAGAAGTATGCCCTTGAGAAAATATTTCATATCAACTTTCACATTTACCACATCTGAGGCTTCCTATCTGTTCCTGTGGACTGCACTTAACCCCTGCCCAGTCTCTCTCAGTCTTTCTGACTGGTGGCTTTTAACATCTATCTATCTATCTATCTAATCTATCTATCTATCTATCTATCTATCTATCTATCTATCTATCTATCTATCTATCTATCTATCTATCTATATCTGTCCATCCATCTATCTATTACCTATCTATAACAAGGCATTTCTACCAACAAGGAATTCTATTAATATTTTTTTCATTGTCTTTAAGAACTTTTTTTGATGACAGTTTTTCTGGGTATCGAAGTCTTAGTTGACAGTTTTTTTAAAAGCCATTCTACATCCTTCCATCACTCTGCTCCCCCCCCATCCCATGAAAGGCTGTTAATTACATTATTATTCCTCCTTATATGATGAATTGTTTTTCTCTTCCCTTTTTCATGGTTTTCTGTGTCTTTCACTTGCTCGACTATGGTGCACCTAAGTGCTCATTTCTCTAACCTGTATGGGGGTAGTAAGACATATTAGATATTTAAAAGTTTACATCAGCCTTAGAAAAATTTTGCTGCATTTCCCTTAAATATTCTGTTAGCGCCTTTCTTTCCACTTGACTGGGATTCTTCTTGCTTATGTGTTTGTGTGTGGAGGCTGCCTCACGGGCAGCACAGCATGGTTGGCTTTCCTCTCTGTGTTCCTGGCCATGGAAGCCTTTCTTGCCTCAGTCGCACTGATTTTCTGCTCTCTCAGATCTGCAGTTGAGGTGCGCTTGGAAGTGAACTTTCCATGTTGCTGTATTCTTCAATTTCAGAAATTTGTGTTTCTTTTATGTTTTTCCTGTCCTTATTGAGACTCAATGCATTTGATTTATGGCTGCGAACGATAATGTGTATTTTTGTTGGTTTGTTTCTTGTCAGGTCCCACCCCTGGTGACCTACTGTCTGTGGAGAACAGATAGTGTTTTCCCGTTTCTTTGCTTTTCTCATGTTTTGTTAACACAGGGCATCGATGCATGGTGACTTCCTTCATGGGTTTTGTGCTAACTGGCATTCCTGTTTTTCGTTTATGTTGGTGCTTGTTTGTTGATTTATTTCTTTTCTTTTCTAATTTTTCTTTTTCTTTTTCCTTTTTCTTTTTTTCGGAGCTGGGGACCGAACCCAGGGCCTCGCGCTTCCTAGGCAAGTGCTCTACCACTGAGCTAAATCCCCAACCCTTCTTTTCTAATTTTTAAGGCTTGCCCTTGCACATTTGTCTTCACGACTCTGAGACCAGGCTAGCCTCAGACACTTGAGCCTTGTCAGCCTTGTATATGTTGCAAGGGTTTTGTGTGGAAAGGGCACATTTGGAACGTAGATGTGTCCAATCTGCCCGGCTGCTTCCTGTTGCTGGAACTTTTATGCTTGTTACACGTCTTACTCGGCCGTAGGGTCAGCTAGAACAGGGAGCTAACCTGGTCCTCTTCAGGTCCCACCACACCAGTGCAGAGCCAAGCTCTGTTACCTCTCAGACTGCTACTTCCAGCATGAGTTGCCACCAGACATGCTGCTCTCAGCTCTAGAATTTTGGGATTCATCCTCAGTGCTGCAGAGGAGACTCCTGTCTGCTTCACTGGAAAGAATCTCTATGTCTACCCAGCAAGGAAGGGAACATGGGAAAGCCTTGGGGTGGAGTCGTGTGCCCTCCATTCTTCCTCCCTGAAGGTTTAAACCTCCTCAGCCTGGAGTACTGGCGTGTGATTGATTCCAGAGCACGGAGAACGGAGACAGTGTCTCCAGCAATGCTATGCAGCTTTGGGGAGAATTCGCCAGCTTTCACAGTTGATCTTAAGTATGAGTGCTGTAGCCCAGAGCTGTGTTTCTGAGCAGAGAGGAGAGACCTAAGAAGGATGAAGCAGGAAACAGTGGCTGGATAGGAGGTTGAGAGTTTGTCCCGTCTGAGGCTGGGTAAAATGTCCTTTAGTAGAGAAGGACCATGGTAGTGAGAGGAGGGATCTCAGCATGTTTTGGACTCCCAAGCTGGGACTCTTCCCTTAGAACTCATTGCTGGCTACAGCACTACCTGTAACTGGGAAGTTAAGATCTGGAAAACCTCAGTGACAGGCACATCCACCTGTGTGTTCATTCCCCCGCTATCCTTATACCCTTACCCATTGCTGATTCGTCCATCCACCCACCCTCCTATCTATTATCCATCCTTCCACACACCTTATCCATCTATCTGTCCACCCATTCACCCACTCACTCACAACCCATGCACCCATACACCTGCCCACATACCCACCCTGTTACCTAGCCATCCATCTACCCACGCCACATCTTTCTATCCACCCATTTGCACACTCATTCTATGCATCTATCTACACACTTGCCCACTTGCCCATCCATATAGATGTCCACCCACTCCATCATTCATACTTCTAGCCACCCCCCTTTCCACTTACCCCTACTTCTCTATCCACCCACCCACCACCTTACCATTTACCCCTACTTATCTATCCATCCACCATGCATCTGTCAGTTTACCCACCTACCTTATCTATCCATCCATCCATCCATCCATTCCCCACCCACTCATCCATCCATCCACCCACTTTCTCACATCTATCTATCTATCTATCTATCTATCTATCTATCTATCTATCTATCCATCCATTCATCCTCCACCTACTTATCCAGCCATCTACCCACCTATCTTCCCATCCATCTACCCACCTCAAAATGCAAGAAGAACTTGAGGTCCCAGGACTCCTATAGTCCCAGAATGGGGGTGTTTTTACCTGGCCTCACAGGTGAGGACATAGCTTGTGCATGCCCACCAGTTTTCATTAAAAAAGTTGTTCTGAGGAAAAGTGAGTTTTAATTAACCCCAAGCTGAAACTGTTCAAGCCATGATTTCCCACCAAAATTTTATGATAAGAACCCTTAAACCTGAAGATAGTTTAAGTTGACATCAGTTTCACATTGAGTAAATTGGTAAAACAAACAAATACCAAAAAACCCTTGTAATTTCTGTAATAAATCTTATAAACAAGAGCACCGTGAGGCAGCTTTCCAAATGCCTGTGAAAATGGAAGGCTCTGGAAGAATCCTCTAGAGAAATCTAGAATAGGGAGGCTTGTGGTGAACTCTAGGACTGCAGTGTGCTCAGACCTTGCCAACTGCTCCTGGCTACCAGTATGGGAACCAAGAAGCTCAGAGGAGGTGGGGGTGCTCTCTCTAAATGACTAGAAATTGGATGTCTGGAAACAGGAGCTTTGCACTAACTCCTGAGTCATCTCTCAAGGCACCTACACAGACTCTGAGTGCTCCCGACTTAGTCCTCCCATTGACCTCCAGCAGTCATGAGTCCCTAGATACAGACTCAGAGGAACTGAGGGTACTGCCTGCTTAGTCCTCCCATTAACCTCCAGCAGTCATACGTTCCTAGACATAGCCTCAGAGGTACTTAGGGTACTGCCTGCTTAGTCCTCCCATTGACTTCTAGCAGTCGTGGGTCTCCTGTGGCTGTTTCTGAAGGGCTCCTGAGCTCTCCTTAGGTCATAGTGATAGCAGTGCCTGTGTGTCACCCCATGCTTCTGTGATGGGATGGATGGAGGGGCACCCAGATCCTAAGCTTCTGGAACATTTTGAAGTTTGTTGGCTCTCTCTTTTCTCTCATTTACAATCATAGCCACAGGTTCTAGAAGGTAAAGCTAAAGACAGAGGTGGGACCCCTGGTATTTTTTTCATTGAAACCAGAGTTTGGGAAGGGACAAAATGAGCCTTTCTTGGGGTACACACTGATATGTGAGGATAATTGGGCATGGTAGGAACCTGGATGTTCTTAGCTCATCCCTCCAGGACAACTCCCAGGCATCCACAGCTACACAGACAGAGATACACTTTCTTCACACAGTTCCCCTCTGCATGGAAGGGCATCATCAGGCCCCCAAACACTACAGGGTCTCCCAACTGCTCTCTCATTCCCACCCTGTATGGTTTGGGTCCTGGGGCTTCTGTCTCCCCTCCTCTACTTGCCTCTCCCCCTGCTCACATTCCTTTGTCCCTAACCTGAACCATCACTGTGTTTGCTCTGCTCTTCCCCTCCAGCCTTTAGAAGCTGCCAGAACTCACTTTCTGACTCATAGATCTGACCACACGATTGCTATTCTTAAAAACACTGAAAGGTTCTCTTGCACTTCAGAATAAAGCATAGGCACTTTAGAATGAAGATCGGAAGCCTCTGGACCTATCTTCCCAGAGGCTGTCCTCTACCATGGGACCTGCTTTGTTCCCTGGGTAGCCTGGTGCCTCTCTACCCAGTCGTGAATGTGTGTGTGTGTGTGTGTGTGTGTGTGTGTGTGTGTGTGTGTGTGGTGTGTGTGTATGTGTGTGTGTGGGTGTGTGTGTGTGTGTGTGTGGTGTGTGTGTGTGTTGTGTGTGTATGTGTGTGATGTGTTTGGTGTGTAGTGTCTGTGGTATGTATGGTGTGTGTGTATGTGTGGTATATATGTGGTGTGTATTGTGTGTATTATGTGATGTGTTTGGTGTGTGTGTGTGTATGGTTTGTGTTTGGTGTGTAGTATGTGTGTGTGTATTGTATTTGGTATGTAGTGTGTATGTATGTATGGTCTGTGTGGTGTATGTGTAGTGTGTTTGGTGTGTGTATAGTGTGTTTGGTGTGTGGTGTGTATGTGTGTGTGTGTGTCTCTCTGTGTGTGTGTCTCTGTGTGCGTGTGTGTGTCTGTGTGTCTCTGTGTGCGTGTGCGTGTGTGTGTGTGTGTGTGCTTTACTTCTACTGGGTTCATCACTCAGGACCTGCACATTTGTATTTTCTTGGGCTCCAGCACCTCAGGTAGAAATAAATTCTTACTTTTCCTTCTGCCACATTCAGCACATTTTTCCATAATGGTGGTGCTCTCCAGGGTGTTTGTAGCTCTTAAGCAGAAATAAAGAGCTACAGGGTCAAAAAGTTGGGGAAACAATGGAGTTAAGCAAAGTCAAATACGGCTTTAAGTTGCAGCACCTTGCAGTCCTTAGTGTGCAAAGTCATGCGACTTCTCTAGAGGAGCAGACAGTCAGCAGCGATTTCAGTGTGGAGAGTGGCCCAGGGGCTAAGGTTCTCTGGAGTCCTAAGGGAACCCATCTTCTGTTCTGACAGATGGGGAGACAGAGACCCAAAATACACGGCTGAAGAGAACTGGAGGAGATGTTGGAGGGGCGAAGCATGCTTATGGGGATGATGGGGGAGGGGTGGTAGAATGGGGCGGGGTCACAGCACAGCAACAGCAGTGGATGTGGGGAATGGCTATTCTTATGCAGAACATGGTGCAGAGACATGCTCGCCTTTTAAATGACTGTGTACTCTGACTGCAGGGCAGGTATCCGAATGGACTGTCAAAGACTCCACATCATAGGATGCCAGTGGGACCCCTAGGGCTAAGCCACTATTGTCATAAAGAGGCCATCTCAGCACCACCCATGACGGTTACCATTTTTTTTTCTTCTAAATGGCCTTTGGGGCTTGTGCAGAGGTCCAGTTATCTGCATGATAAATGAGACACAATTCGGATTGGAGGCTGGGCCCCTTTAAGAGGCAGGCTTAGTAGGCATTCCTTAGGCTACTGGGGTGTGTCCTGGTAAGTGATGTGTGTGTGTGTGTGTGTGTGTGTGTGTGTGTGTGTGTGTGTGTGTGTGTATACATGCGTTCACCTCTCTCTGCTTCCAGACTTGAAGTGTGATGTAACTGTCACTTTTCATTCTTCCTGGTCTGACCGTGGCTACTAGCATGTCAGCCCTGGAAGGCAGGGATTGGCACCCAACAGGTGCTCAGTAAACCCTGATGAACGGAAGAAATGAACCTGCCCTTTATGCAGTGTTTTAACCACTCCTCTCGTTAGCACCCTGGGGCTGGCTGGTCCACAGAGATGTATTCCAAGGGTCAAGGAGCCCCTGGTTCCACCATAAAGCAAGCCCTTTAAAATGCACCCCACCACAGGACTGCAGACACCACCTCTCCACCTCTCCTCCTCTCTCTACTCTCTCCATTGGCTCACAGAGGCGGCTGTTAGGCATCAGACTCCAGCTCCAGGTCCCAGTTGAGGATCTGACCCACCGTCCCTGCTGCCTTGCTCTGTTGCCCCTGACAACCTGACAAGGAGAAGTCGCACTTGATCTTCCTGGCTAAGAGCTATTGCCTTTTATCCTCAGCAGTCCTTAGGAGACGCTCTGCCACTCACCAGCTCTAGAGACAGCTGGAAGATGTGGGGCATGCCCTAGGGGCCTCTGCTTGGTCGAGTCCCTTGTTTCTGGTGGTACTCACTCCTGGGTTCCTTACCTGTCTCTGAAATAGACCCCACTTGTCTGAGATAGACCCCCCTTGGGGCAGTCCACAGGTTTAGCTTTGTCACATGTATGAAGACTAACACATCACCGCCAGAGCCACTTATGGAGCTGTGACTTTCAATGAGCAAGTGCAACAATTCACTATACAGAAGACAGTACCCTCCTCTTTCTGGGACACAGTGTAGTCACGGGACTGGCAAAGTCAGAGCACAGCTGGGCTCCACTGACCTCTCAGTGGGGGTCCTACTGTGTGCTTGACCCTTAATATTTATTACCTCCTGAATCCAATTATCCTTACTAAATTATTTCTTATTCTACCTTAAACTTTTGTTATATTTGTTTTCTCCTCTCTCTCCGAGTTTATCCCTGTTGCTATTCTTTCTATCCCCTTTTACTTTTCGGGGGTGGGGTGGGGTGGGTGACTGTGTATGTAGCCCAGGTTGACCTTGGACCTGCTATCTAGATTCCTTAGGGCTGAGGTTCCAGGCCTACCACTGTCACTCCCACCTTCCCTGACTTCTTGTAAAAATCCATCACTGGGACCAGGTACATGCTTCTGGCTCCAGCCCTCTGGAGTCAGAGCAGGGCAGATCCTTGTGAGTTTGAGGCCATCTTACATAGTAAGTTCCAGGCAGACAGAGCTGCAGAGTGAGACTTTGTCCCAAAGGGAGGAGGAGGAGGAAGAGAGGAGGGAGAGGAAGAGGAGGAAGAGGAGGAAGAAGAGGAGGAAAAGGAAGAGGAGGAAGAGGAGAAGGGGAAGAGGAGAAGGGGGAGGAGGAGGAAGAGGAGGAGGAGGAGGAAGGGGAGGAGGAAGAGGAGGAGGAGAGAGAGAGAGAGAGAGGGGAGGAGGAAGGAGGAAGAGGAGGAGGAGAGGAGGGGAGGAGGAAGAGGAGGAAGAGGAGGGAGAGGAGGAAGAGGGGGAGGAGAAGGAAGAGGAGGGAGAGGAGGAAGAGGGAGAGGAGAAGGAAGAGGAGGGAGAGGAGGAAGAGGAGGAGGAAGAGGAGGAAGAGAAGGAAGAGGAGGAGGAAGGAAGAGGAGGAATTGGAGGAGGAAGAGGAGAAGGAGGAAGAGGAGGAGGAGGAAGAGGAGGAAGAGGAGGAGGAGGAGGAAGAGGAGGAGGAGGAGGAAGAGGAAGAGGAGGAGGAGGAGGAGGAGGAGGAAGAGGAAGAGGAGGAGGAAGAGGAAGAGGAGGAGGAAGAGGAGGAGAGGAAGGAGGAGAGGGAAGAGGAGGGGGAAGAGGAGGAGGAAGAGGAGGAGGAGGAGGAGGAGAAGAAGGAGGAGGAAGGAGGGAGGAGGAAGAGGAGGAGGAAGAGAAGAAAGGGAGGAAGGAGGAAGAGGAGGAGGAAGAGAGGGAGAGGAAGAGGAGGAAGAGGAGGAAGAGGAGGAAGAAGGGGAGGAAGAGAAGGGGAAGAGGAGGAGGAAGAGAGGAAGAAGAGGAAGAGGAGGACAAGGAGGAGGAGGGGGAGGAGGAGGAGGAAGAGGAGGAAGAGGAGGGGGAAGAGGGAGGAGGAGGAGGAAGAAGAGGAGGAAGAGAAGGAAGAGGAGGAGGAAGAGGAGGAAGAGGAGGAGGAGGAAGAAGAGGAGGAAGAGAAGGAAGAGGAGGAGGAAGAGGAGGAAGAGGAGGAGGAAGGAGAGGGAGAAGGAGAGGAAGAAGGAGAGGAGAAGGAGAAGATGGTCAGGGTTGGGTTGGTCACTTGTCTGTCATGTGCAAAGCCCTGGGTTCCATTCCCAGCATTGGGAGGAACGATAGGGACAGTGGTCTTTACTGGATGGACAGTCAAACCACCCTGGAAACTTCAGAGGGCCGAATGCTATAGTCGGTCTCCATCTCAGAAAACTTGAGACCAGGAGTTTTTCTTCTTTCCCAGGCAAGTCGAGTTAGTTAGTTATTACTATTTATTTTTATGTATGTGAGCACACTGTCGCTGTCTTCAGACACACCAGAAGAGGGCATCAGATCCCATTACGGATGGTCGTGAGCCACATATGGTTGCTGGGAATTGAACTCAGGACCTCCGTGGGAGCAGTCAGTGCTCTTAACCACTGAGCCATCTCTCCAGCCCCCCTCCCCCCACAGGCGAGTCTAAAATGCTGCCCGAGACACTGGGACAGAGCTGCACTTCAAGTTTGGGATGTGCGAGCTCTACCAGACGATGTGCTAAAACCTAAGCCCTGGGTCATACTTGGGGGCTCTTGGCTTTCTAGGTCTAGTTTCCTGAAAACATTGCACATGCTGGCCCAGGCCTGAGCTTTGAGAAGCACACGGTCAAGGCAGGCTGGGCCTATTTGACAGGTGAGGCATCTGAGGGGCAGGTGGAGGTGTAACACCTGGGGAAGTAGGACACTGACTAGTCAGGGTCCCTTACTGTGTCCCACGTGAGCTTCTGGTGGGGACACATTCTCTACTATCCACGATATGTGAGGTAAGTCCACCTGGAGTCACACTGGCTTGCTGTGGACATTCAGGAGCAGAGCCTGAGGTCGTCACTGGGCTGAGTTTCAAACTCTCCCCTTGGAGCATATACTCAGTGTCGCTGTGAGGCTATGAGGTCCCAGGAGCAGGATCAACCTTTGATTCCCTGTAGGGCATGGAGCAGGGAGCAGAGCCAGAGGATATCTGGGGTAGACAGCATCTCAGTATCTCTGTATTTTGAAGATCAGGAGCTTTGTAGCTTTGAAGAGGATTGCATTTCTGATTCCCAAGCAGGGGCAATGCTGAATCATACCATCTGCATGTGCTTGGATCCAGACTCCTTCAGGGCTTCATGTACAGCACGGCTATCAGCCCTTCACGTCCTATGTCTGCCTCTGGCCACCCTGGCATACATTGCTGACAGTGCATGCCCTCTTTACTCTAGCTGGAGACATCTAGATGTGACGCCCAGAGGTGGCCAGTCAGCTTCCTCCACTGTCTACACATCCCTCCATCTCTCTCTTGCATCTATGTGCAAGCCTTTGCCGTGGATGTCTGAGGAAGGTTAATGCACGGTGATCGGAAGTGGAGTGAAAGATCTCTGCAGAGTTTTCCTTCCCTCTGTTCCAGCCCCCACACCTCTAGCCCTTTGGAGGAGTTGCCTCCTAAGTGGTCTCTATGCCCGTCCTCAAGGCCAGGATAGCAGCTATAAAAAAGCTAATAATCTCACTCCCCTGCTTCAAACACTCCAGCTACACTCGGTCAGCCTCTGAATATCAATTGAGCCACTCCTGGGCACAGCAGTGAGATCAGCACTCAAGGGCTCTTTCCTCTGCCAGGACAGCACCCGTGGTAGCTGTGGCTGGCTCCCTCTTGACACTTGCTTCTTTGGTTGACAGTTCCATGTTACCTCACAATAAAGTGGGGCTTCCCCTCCTCCTCAGATTCATCCTTCATTACACAGTACCTTTCCTTTCTCCCGGGTGCCAGCCAACCGCTGAGGTAGGCCTTTTAATAAAGTATCTGTCCATTCTGCCAGACCTGAGCCGCCTCTCCTTCATCAGTGTCCCTGGGTCCAGCCATGGCTGTAAACGGAGTGATCCTAACAGCTTTGGGCTCACCATGGAAGAGATGAGCCAGACGCACTCTTCTAAGTCCCTGTGTCCTCTCTGGAGCAGAGGCAGTAGATTGTTTTGGAAAGAGCCCCAGCAGGGCATCACACCTCTGTGCCAGGCCTGGACTCTGCTATTCATGGGGGACCTGGACCAAGTCTCTGGGACCTGAGTCTCAGATAGGCTGGGATGGCCATTGGTGGCTCCCATCTCCCTCTGACTGGGTGGCAAGTGCCTGGATGGTGTAGTGTCCCAGAGCTCCTTCTCCAGATGATAAGAGGTATAAAAGGCACCATCTCTGATCACAGCACCTGAGTCAGAGTCTGGGTGACGTCAGGCTGTGGCTGAACTTTTGAATGTGTTTCCTCATTTGTAAATGGGGACAGTTCTACCCACTACCTGTCCTAGTCATGACCTTCGAGGCACAGAGGCCCCTAGGGAAATCCCCGACACATAGTAGGTGTTCAGTATTCTGTCATGGTCTGAGGCTTTCTCTTATTACTTAGAAGCTTTTTGAAGAATTAAAGCACAACAAAGCACCTTATACTCTGATGGTATACAGTTGTGACTTAGAACCCCCTTCACCGCCACCTCAGATCTAGGAAAGGCACATTATCTCCTAGTTTCCTGTCCTTCCCCACCCCCTTCAGCCCCATACTGACTGGCTCTGCTAGCCTTTCTTTGCTAGACCAAATGTTGCCACAGCTGTGCACCCTCTCTTCTTGCCTGGCTTTGGACTTCAGCTCCTGAATTTTTCGGGTTGGAAGTTTATATCAGGGTGCACCCTGGGCACATTCCACAGGAGGAGGCCCGGCAGGAACTCCAGTCCTGTTCAGTGCTCCGCACAGTGGAGCCCTAGCAACGCCCGCCTGTGCTGAACAGGAACTCCTGGAGAGGGCACTGGAGTTCAACCTTGATAGCAAATTCAGACTTTGCTGGATACTTGGGTCTTTGCTCTATTCGGTTTTCTGGAGTGAAGAGACCCAGCAGACAGCGGGGCCTTTCAGTGTCTATCTCTAAGACTCCCTGCCTCCCGGACCCTGAGCCTGAGAGGATGAGCCTTGGCCTGACCGAGGGGACAAAGCTCAATTGCACTCTTGGCTTTAGTTGGGCAGCCTCCTGCTTTGTGTCCTGGATGGCAGAGGGGCTGGCAGTGATGGCGGCTTTTATTGGCATTGAATTAAAGACGTGGTGAGCTCTGGGTCTAGTTTCCACATGTTCTGTGCTGGCCTACCCCGTCTGGCTGGGACCCCACCTCTCTGTTCTTCTCTCCTTGCTACCTCTACACAGGTGTAATATTCTGTTCAGGGGTTCCCCGGGAGGTGGGAGATAAAGCCAAAGTCTGAGGTACTGAGTTGGTTTTAGTTGACACCCCAAGGTTCCTGCACTGTCCTCAGCTGCCTGGACCAGCTCTCCGGGTTTTCATGACTCGCCGGCATCCCCTTGACTCTCTCCAGCAGCGCCCAGAGGAGGCGCTCTCCCCACCTCTGCAGACCGGCTGCTCTGGAGTTGTTTGGCCTCTAAGCGGGCTAGCTGGGTGTGGCCCGTTTCCCTTTGTTGCACCCCGTTATGCCCCAAGTGCCTGGAACTCTGTCTGGTCAAGTGCAGCTGCTTCGTAAACGCCTCGAGAAATCAGGGAGGATGGAAAGAGGGTGAGAGAGGAGGATCGAGGACAAGGTTGGGAGTCACTGTGAAGGAAGGAAGGGGTCTTGGAGGTGTGACTGCGCTCAGGACATCCTGGCCCGGCCTGGCCGGGCCCAGAGCTGCGGTGGTTCGCCCGCGGCCGGCAGGTGGCGGTGCTCCCTTGGTTGCGTGGCGGCGTTGAGTCTCCTCCTCCCGCGCTCCCTCCCTCCCGGCTCCTTTCTCTGCGCTCTTGCTCAAGCTTCCAGCGCCCTCCCGCTCTCCCGGCCGCGGTGTCGCCCGTACCGCCCCGCCGCTACCTACCGGCGACCATGGCGCACCGGGGAACCCCGAGCGCCCCGAAGCGTCCTGGCCTTACTGTGCCGGATCGGAGCTCCCAGGTTCTGCCGCCGCCGTGCTGGCCACGTTCGTGGCCGCTGCTGGTGCTGGTGCTGGTGCTGGTGGCTGCCTGCGGAGCGATGGGGCGCTCCCCCCAGCCCGGGCGCTGGGGTACCAGTGTGCAGGTCACCAGGCTGCTGCCCGCGGGACGCACGGAGTCCAGCGATCGCCAGGATCCGCAGGCACGAGAATCGGAGCCTGGCGTCCCGGGTCTCCGTCCGGGTTCTGCTTCGGGTCCCAGCACCGATGGCGCCCCAGCTCTGGGCAAGGGGCGCAGGGTTCGGGCGGCGCCGGTGGCCGGTGCGGCTTCGGCTTCGCGCGCACAGGTCTCGCTCATCAGCACGTCGTTCGTGCTCAAGGGAGACGCGACGCACAACCAGGCGATGGTACACTGGACAGGAGAGAACAGCAGCGTAAGTGACCTCCGCACGCCCCCGGCCTTGCCCGGACACCTCGGGATACTCAGGGAGACTACCACAGCCCCCCTACTTCCGGACCACCCGCGGTCACTCCTGCTGGGCATTCTTGGCTACTTGGGGGACGCGGGTCACCTCGGCGGCGCCCCTACTGGCTTCTGGCTATGGGTTACTTTTGGAAGGGTCCTCGAATTTGTGAGATTCGGATTCGCTCAGAAGGCATTTCCGAAGATCCGGAGACCACAAGCATCCCTGGCCTCTAGATTGGGCAGTGGGGAAGGTCCCTAGAGTCTTCAGGATCTGGGCAGCATGGGACAACTCCAGGTCCTTAAGGGCTACTCAGCTCTGTGCCGCGTGCCTGGTGGGTGGGTCGCCCACACACTGCACTGCACCCAGCAGCTCCAGAGTGCACCTCTGGAAATGCCAGCCCTGGAGTCCTTACTACCTCATCTACTCTGATCTCGGGGACCACGGTATCGCTGCCAGTTCCGTGTCCTGTTCGAAGACTCTAGCAATTCTAGGATTGCTGCTCCTCTTGTGTCCCACGGCTGTCTTTAGACCGCCTGGACCACGGGGTCTTTAATGTTATTTACCATTCTGTGGTCTCTAGTGCAGGGTGCTGACTCCCTCCCCGCCTTTCTCCCATACCTCTCCCTCTGCCCAGATCTCCAGAATCCTTTACCCTCCTGCACTCCCAGATCTAGGATCCACTTCCTTCCTTTTGTGGTAGCACGCCCCAAGGGGTTTGTTCTTCGTAGTTAAAAGCCAGAGTCACTCTGTCCCCTCCGGGGAGTCCCAGGTATGTGCACTCCCGGTTTGCAAGGCTGTGCTATCCAGGGAAGTGTGTTTTCGTGGAGAGAGCTAGGAATCCCTCCTCACCGCCTGCATACAGTCCGCTCATACTTTCCACTCCTTCCCCATCCCCCAGTAGGTGACTCCACCTCTTCTCCTTGTCTTCCAAGTTTTGAGGAGACTAATGGGACCAGAGTCCCAGCATGCACCGGGAAGTGAAGTGAGTGTGTCTCCTTTTTGGGTTATCACAGACACTTTTACCCCTGTCTCCTCTCTTCACACTCTTAGTGAGTGCTAGGAGGCTTCCGTTTGTGCTCGAGAAGGGACAACCAAGTGGTCTTGACTGGCCTGAACTCCAGTCCTGCCAGCCCCTTCCCTACTGGCTGGCTGCATCCAGGATGCAGGTGCCTTCACTGGTCCCTAAATTAATGACATCTCCAGGAAGACTAGCAGCCTTCAGAGGGCAGAGCTGGTGCTGTGGATGCATTTGGCCAGCAGGGGGCAGTCAGGGTGCTGAGCAGAGTACTTGGGTGCTCCTCCCAAGTAGGGCGTGGAGGTGCCCTGCTGCCTTTCTTAACTGCACCTTGAGAGAGCCCTCCAACTCTAGGTATGCTGTTGTTCGGGGCCTTTTAGTGCTAGTACCTAAAGATAAACCAGGACCCCTGGGCCATTGGCCATTCTTGAGGACTGAATTACGGTAGGCTGGAACACAAGAAGAGAAAGGGACAGAAGCACACTGAGAGTAAGCACCATGGATCTGGAGTGCTGAGGTTGTTAATCTAACTAGCTTGTCACTTTGTCACTTAGCTTCATGGTATGGAAGAAGGGAGTGAGACACCAGGTTGGGGTGTGCGTGTGTCTGACGTGTCCACAGGAAAGGGGACCGACTGCCTCTAGGATGGACTGGTGTACAGCTGAACCCCTTATGAGTTCAGAGCCTGGCCCTTGAATAGGCTTCTTGGAGAGTTGAGGATGGAGAAGGACTGGCCAAGCTTTGAGGGACTCTCTTCTGCAGCCATTGTGACATGGGGGCCGGTGTGAGATGAGGATACCAGGCCCCAGCCTGGCACTTAGCTGGCACCTCGAATATATGGAGTAGCATGGAAACACTGCCCAAGCATCTACCTGACTTCAGTCTCCTCCCTTCTCCCTACTCACTGCACTCAGCCCTGGGCCATACGGAAGATGGGATTCCCTCCAGAAATCTTGACTGACCGCCCGCCCACGGCTGGGGATATGCTCATAGGTTTACCTTGTCTGAGAAAAACCCAGGAACGGAAAAAGTTGGGTGAGGGCTGCCACCGAGAGCTGCCTCAGGAAACCGGTTCCTTTAAACACGATTCTCTCAGATCTGGTTGTGCACAGCACATTCTTGGCACATGAAGTGTCTTGGAAGTGCGCTGTTCCCCCCCACCCCCCTCGGTGTTCAATGTGCAGCCACAGGGACAAAGATGAGAGCCAGCACTTGGCAGTTGGCTGTACCTCTTGCTTCAAGCACCACCTCAGCAAGCTTGGATGAGACAGGAGCAGACCGAGACTCTGTGAGTGCTGTCTTTATGGAGTTGCCTTTCTGCTGCTTGCCCCTGCCCTCTGCAGATGTGGTCCACAGCGGAGTGTTTGCTTTATCATGTCAGGTGCTTTTCAAAATAAGAGCCGAGTGCGGGGAGGGGTGGGGTGGGGGTGGGGGGTGGAGGGTGGGGGGCAGACTCTCCGAATGGCATTAGCCAGCATCCCACTAAGGGATGGGCTGGGGGATGGTGGGACTCAAGCTGGTTCCCAGACAGTCTCTGTCACTCCAGCTCTGGGAACATATGTGAGTTTTCCCTGCAAAGCCTCGATTCTTCCTGCTCCCATGGAGATAGGGAAGGGAACTCACTTGGAAGTTCAAACAGGGCCTCTCCAGCTGCCGTTTAGCTGTGGCAACACATTGTTACAAGTGAGATGAGTCCTTCGTGGAAACCGACCAGGGTTGCCTTTTGATGGGCCTGGGTTGGGCGGTGCACACTGGGCTCTGCGTCTCCACACTGCCCTTGGAGGCAGAGAGGTTATACCAAGGTGGGAAATAGACCACTTTTCTGGGCTCCATCTGAGGGGTGGCGTTTTCTTGTTAGCCTGATAGGTTTGTGAGGTACTGTTTTGGGGGAAATTGCTTGCTGACGGAGCTTATTTTAAGTGTGGCTCACCTGGTCTCCTTCCCCTATAACACTTGAATACGACTCATGGTTTAGCTTGGGTGCGAACTTTCCAATAGCCAGGTCCCATCCCTGTTCCTCAGGCTGACCGGTTACTTCCCTCTGGCCTGTGCCATGTCTCCGGAAGTGGTGGTGGTTGCTCACAGATAATTCTGAGCAGATTAAGCGTACTCCACTCCAGGCATCTGGCTGGACTCCTTATCCTGTGTCATATTATATAAATGCAGAGAGCCAAAGGTGGGTTCTCTGTGGTGGAAAGTCAAGGGCAGGCTGTCGGCCTTGGTTTCTTGTATAGAGGATCATGGCCTCTGCCTGAGTTGTATGAGGACTGCTGCAGGCCAGGTTCCTTGAGGGCAGGTGCATTAGTTTGCTCTGGCTTTGTGGCAAAGGATCATGACAGTGTGGGTCCTGGACAGCAGTGTCCTTTTGACCCTTTGTACCTGGGACATGATCTCTCTTTCCTATTGGGATGCCAGTACCACTGGGTTAAGGCCATCTCGACAAGCTCAGTATAATGGAATCACTGTTAGAAGTTCTACTCCCGATCCACTTGTTTGGAGGTCCTGGGCTTTAATTTTGGACCTTGGGGGAGGGGCTGACACACTTCTGCCCCTAAGAGCAGGGAGCAGGTCTCACTTGTCATCCTCTGAGCATGCACCTGGAGCTCAGAGTCACCTGATGGGAGGGTCAGACACAAACAGGCAGCTGTGGGCAGGGTGTCATCAGGGAGGACAGCACAGGGGAGGCGGCATCGGGGCTGGCTCAAAAGTAGGGAGGAGAGGAGAGAAGGAGGGTGTTTAAGCTGGAGGAACAGTTTAAGCGAGGCCTGCTAGGTAGGACTTTGAAGGTCACAGGTGCCACACAGAGACACCAAATACCTTGTGTGGGAGCAGAAGCCAGAGCAAGAAGCTGGGAGGGAAAAAGGGCGCCCACAGTCCCCAAAGGTGTGGCTGCGGAGTGTCGGGGTGGTGAATATTTTGGCTTCTAAGCCTGCCAGCCTGGGTTTGTCTCAGGATCACCCCTCTGGCCTTGGATCCTAGGACAAATGGAGGAGATGCTCTGGGCCTCTGTCCTCGCCATGGGAGGGGACTTGGGGGCACCTGTAGGTTGGTTGTACAAGAGATTTTCCACGTGAAATGCACTGATCACAGCATGGTGTGTAGTTGGAACTTGGCATCTGGCTCGGGTGTGGCCTGAAAGGCCACAGGAGAAGTACAGGGTTGAGGCTAGCAGGACTCTGTACTGCTTTGGGAAGAGGCTTCCCGTCTGTGCTGTGCCTTGGCTGTGTTGGGGAGAGGGGGGTCTGAGGGAGGGGTCCCTGCTGTGCCAGCCTCTTGCTTTCTTCAGTGCTGGGCTCTGAGGCTCCAAGTGAGTCTCCGCCTACTGAGACCTTCTGAGAAATGAAGTGAATGGGTCCACACCTGGCCCAGAGCTCATGTCTAGCCCTGTTCCCTATAGTTGTGGGTTTTGTGTGTCTGTGGTTTTCTGGTTTTGTATTAGAAGTATCTCAGTGGCTCCTGGGCACTGTGAGTTCCCCAGTTCAGGGCTCCTAAGCTCCAGTCTCCTTGGTTTTATGGCTGGAGCAGAGGTCTGGCTTCCCGTGGGAGCTGAGACTGGCAGCTTGTAGGCACTGAGCACTTGTCCTTGCAGCCACTACCAAAGCATCCAGTGGCCACCCAAGTGAGACAGAGGCCAAGGATGCTGTGGCTCATGCTGAGTGTCTGTCACAGGGGCTGTCAGGTGCTCCCCACTGGGGTGCAAGCCTGTCAGGACCTCCAGTCTAGTGTCTGGGTGAAGAATGAGGAGGAAGACAGCGATGCCTGTGTTGTGGACAGGTGGCAGTCGAAGAGCAGTGTACCGTAGCGCAGGGTCTACGGAGGCAAACCACGGGCGCGTACTCTAGTGGTCTCCTGTTTTGTGCCGGGAGTGCCCCAGGGTCTTGTGCTGAGGGTACACAGGGTCCTGTGCTGTGTAGAGTAGCAACATATGGAGGGATCCCAGGTTAGAATCTGCATGTAAGGGTGATTATTTTTCTCCTGTATAGATTTCTTTTCGGGGAGGCGGTTAGGGTGACACTGAGGGCCATTCTTTTTTTTTTCTTTTCTTTTCTTTTTTTCAGAGCTGGGGACCGAACCCAGGGTCTTGTGCTTGCTAGGCAAGCGCTCTACCACTGAGCTAAATCCCCAACCCCCTGAGGGCCGTTCTTGAGGGCAGGGAATACAAGCTGCATTTTCACTTGGGCCCAGGCTGACACTGAGGTCAGTGAGAAGACTTTGCAGACTGTGGGATGCCATCCTCCCATGCAAACATTGGAAGTCTAGTGGGGGTATCCCAAAGAACCCCGGGCTGCCTGCGGTTCCCAGAGACTCGCCTGGGGAAGGTGAAGAAGCACATGTGGGGTTTGGGAGGGGAAGGGGAAGCTCATTTCAACTGTGAAGTCCGAGGAAAATTAAATCAATTGACTAGGTCGGTGAGCTAGGCGCGGGGAGCAGTGGAGGCCCGGATGGGAGGGGCCGAAAGGACTGTAGGTCTTCTTCCGCCATAGTGCATGCATGCCACCGCTCTCAGGGGTTTCCTAGCTGGGATCTGAGGAAGACTCCTGGCTCTGGCCGCACAGCCCACTTCTGCCTTCCCTGTTGGATATCTCCTTTGGCAGGTGTGACGTCATTGTGGATTGAGGTCCCCGGCACTTCATGTCATCTTTTTTGGGGCACCTCAGGTTTGATCCTAGATGGGTCACAGCCCCACTCTCCCAGGCCCTCCAGTAGACGCTAAGGTCCTGTCTTGTTCAATGCTCTAGTGGGCAACTCAGAGTCCAGAAAACCTGCCCCCCAACCCCATGCGCTCGTGTGTGTGTGTGTGTGTGTGTGTGTGTGTGTGTGTGTGTGATTGCACACGCATGAGCACATGCACAGACTAGGCTGAATGGAAGGCTCTTTTGTTCAGCCTCTGTGTGTGTGGCTAGTAGAGCCACAGGAGCCATGCTTGGGAGGCTTCCGTGCATTTGTGGAGACACTGAACTCTGAGAGTTCGGTTTGTTTGGGAAGGGATGAGAGATGTCTGCTCCAGGCCCTGCTGAGGACCATCAGCATTGGTTAGGAGGAGGCTGGGCGGGCAGAGAGGCTGGTGTGAGTCCCTGTGGGGTGCGACCCCTGGTAAGTGTCCGCATGGGCGAGAGGCCGAGGTCCAGAGTCATTAGTGTGAGCCCCTGTGTGTGTGAGACTCACGCTGCCCTCTCAGCCTCTGGCCCCGGGGACCTTACTCTGTCCACCAGAATGCCTGCCCACCTGTCTCCCCATTAATCCCCGGATGGATCTCACACCACTCCACCCTCAATCAGAAGCCCACCCCTCCACCAGCGCTGTACCCGTGTACCCATAGTTTCTTGAGTCTCAGTTTTCTCATCTGTAACATGAGCAGAAGTATTAGGTGCTTTCCAAATCACTACCGACTGCTGTGGACTTTGTGCATACATTTAATTTATTCATACTTTATTTATAGACATAGCGAGCAGCATTGGGAAGGGCTTGAAAGTTCCAGTGCTGGTACACACAGCTTCCTTTCTTAATGATGCTGGAGGTGCAGGCCTTAATGCCTCAAGGCTCCAGTGTGGACTCCAGCATCAGGTGCAGCCACACTCCTCTGCTTCTGCTGTTCTAGTTGGTTGAGAATAGAGCCTCTCTGAGCTTGCTTTTAGTTGGTAAAGCAAGGATAACAATTCTGTGTCAGGCTAGTTGTCCAGCTTGGGCTCCCTGCGAAGCCTGGCCAGCATGGGCGGAGCCTGGCAGCATGGGCGGAGCCTGGCAGCATGGGCGGAGCCTGGCAGCATGGGCGGAGCCTGGCAGCATGGGTGGGGTCTGGCCAGTATGCTGCTAATGCTGTCTTCCACTCTGGTTTTCCAAGCAGTTGGACATCACTTCCTTGTTCTTTCTTTTCTAGCAACAGTGCAGGTCCCAGCCCCCAGTAGCTGTGGACTCAGCTAATATTTGCTGAGCGTTTCTTGTGTACTTGCCAGGGTTAACTGCTGGGGCTGCAGCGTGGAGTCCAATGAAGCAAAGACCTTGCCTGGTGAGATGCTGAGTGGAAACAGAATTCTACCCAGAGTGTCCTCAGGGCTGTGTGAACATGTAGGTGGGGGATCTGGGGAGACTTCCTGGAGGAGGTGCAGATGAAGTCAGTCTGAAGGACAAGGAGAAGAGCCTCACCCAGTCTGAGGTGGAGACTGGGAAAGAAAAGAAAGGATATTGAGGCCAAAAGGGAGATGAGGAGCTGAGAAGTCTGGAATGTTCCCAGGCAGAGGAGGGAGACAGCTGTCATCAGGAAGCCTGGCTCAGAGGTGCCAGGACAGCCCTTCAGCAAAGTTCCTGACACACTTCACATACCTACTTCTGCTTTAGTGAAGGGGCTCTTCAGTCCATAGCTGCAGCAGGTTCCAGAGTGCATTCCAGGAAGGTCGTACATTAGCTCGTCTGTGCACACCAGCAGGGTCAGAGTGCAGTCTGCACTTGCTCAGGCCTCTCCACAGTTGCTCTTACTTACTCCACGGTGATGGTTTTCCAGTCAGGTTAGGACTTGCCAGGGGTGATGAGAATGAGCAGAGTTGGAGCTTCTGGAAAAGCAGCTGGGCGCCTTCACGGGTCCTGGGCGTACAGGCTGCCTTCTGGTTGGGGCCCTCTGGGGTCCCATACTTTAAGAGTCCACTTCTGCTCACCATCTTGATGGCTCTCTTTGGAAGTTCTGTGGGTTTCCAAGGGAGGCTGAGGCCTGAGGGTAGTGACGTCACTAGGACTGCTGCTCAGGGTCGTTTCCTCAGGGCGTAGGGAACAGGGCTGTGCTCTGACCCTGCGGAATTTGTGGTTTGCCGAATGTGGACACGAATCTCTATGTGTTAGGTTGGTTTTGGTCTCTACATCACGGGCATCAGCGGAGTGCACGCTTGTATCAGATCATTTCCTGGCTGTGCTGGGTATGGGAAACCCTCCCAGGGTCTTGTAGGTGTGTGATCTGGATTCTGAGTGTGAAAGAAGCCACGACATAGTGGGGATGGGCACGCCCCCCATGGCAGGTCCACCTGCGGTCCCAGCCTGAATAGGCGCTGGGCGATGGTGATGGCAGACACCCTAGGATCGCTGACACTTAAGGGTTCATCAACCTGAATCCAATCAAGCTCCATTCATCATTTGAATATTGAGGACGCAGAGTAGACCCTGGGAAGGTAGGAACGAGAAATAAAAAGCCCACCAGTCTTTGAAGGTGGAGAAGCCCCTTCCTAGTTCGTAGCTTCTGTAGCGCTTGGTTGCTTATTCGCACAGAAAATTACAATCATTTAATTAGTTTCTCCTCACACCGGCTCGGAGATCTTAAAATAACAACACCCTCCGTCCTTACTAATTTTCTCACAGAAGCAGATGATTTGCTCCGATGTTGAGCTGGCCTCAACTTGAGCGCAGCCTGGCTCTGGCCATTTCTTGCTGCTCATGGATAAGCTGAGTTCACAGGAAAGCAAGGAAAGAGTTGGGCCAAGTGTAGGTTGCCGTGTGGACCCATCATAAGTCTGAGTGTGTTTGTTTGCTTGTTTGTTTTGCCCTTGGGTATTTTGTGAAGTGTCACAGTGGGTACCCCACCAGGCTCACGAGGAAGTGGCCTCTACCAATCAGGGTCACCTCCTGCCTCTGCCGATGATGCAGTTTGACCTTCTCATAGTGCTCTCTGTTTCCTAGAGCTCTGGACTAGGGACAATAAAGTGGAACAACCGCAGTCCCTTAGGACCTGCCACGCCAGGCAGCCTGCACCTCTCACTGTAGAGATGCTACTTCCATACCATTTACAGTCATGAGCCAACATGCACGCGGTTGTCCTCCAGGCTTGCAGGGCACAGCCATTAAGGGCCCCAGGCATGATTTGAAGTTCATTAGTTTTGAACACAAGTTTCTCTCCTTTGTAAAAATATAAGAAGTATTTTGGGATCCCTGAGATGGCTCAGCAGGTAGAGGTGCTTGCCGCCAACCCTCAGGATCTAAGGGGGATCCTTAAAACCTCCATGGTGGAAGAAGAGAACTGATTCCTGCAAGTTGTTCCTTGACCTCCACACATGCACATGTGCACACACATATATATGTCATAAATAAAAAGCGTTCACAGCTTTTAAAATATTTTTGTTTTCCTTTATCATGATCTGAATCGTGGTTATATAACATTTCCCAGTTGTACCTATTTTTAGATGCACAGCTCAGCAGCATTAGGACACTTGTGTTGCTGTGCAACCATCCCCACATTCATTTCCAGAATGTTCTCCAGCTGAAACTTTGTCTCTACTAAGAGCTAATTCCCCAGGCCCGGTAGTTATCACTCCCTGGATCTGACAGCTCTGGACCTCATGTGAGTGGGAACTACGGTCTCTGTTCTGTGTTAGCCTCATGTCCTCCATGTCCTTCCCATGTTGTGACATGTGGAAGCATGTTCTCTTTTGGGGGCTGTATAATACTCCATTGTAGGGATGGACCACATTTTGTGCCATTCATCTGATGGTGGGTGTTTAAATTCTTTCCGCCTTTGGCTGTAGTGAATGAAACTTTGAGTGCAGACCCACAGGAACCTGCTTAGTCCTGGCTTCAGATCCCTGGGGTATTTGCTTGGGAATAGACCGACTGGGTAACAGGGTGAGTCTGCTTAACTTCTGGACCGAGCATGACCTTGAACTACCAAAGTCTCTTTTATGCTGCCTTGAATTTTGACGCCTGCCAGGCTGGTGTATGGGTACAATCCCCAGAGAACCCCGAGAATTCCATGGCCTGCCTGTGCCCAGGAAGGGGATGGCATAGCTGTGTCTGGAACTAGTGTGCTTTTGTGACTCAAGACAGAGGCTGCTGGCAAGCCCAAGACATCCACATCTGTAACTTGTGTGACAGAGAACTGGGCTGGTGTGGTGCTGGGCTAAGGGTGGGAGTCACCGTCCTGAGGCGGAGGTGTCCTCCTTGTACTGTGGAAGCTGCAGGCTACGTTTCAAGTTCATGCTTTTGGGCATTTTTCCCTATTGACTTCCTCATTGACCAGCTAAGTAATTCAATTTTCACTCCGTAAAAATAAAGCACTCAATAAAAATCCCTATGTTTTTCTCAATTTATTCCCATCAATACTGCTTAACCCTGTTGGAGTTTGTTGTCTGATTTATCATTTGATGGCCGAGCAGGGCTTCTGGGTGTTTTTTGAGTCCTGCAACCCAAATACTCCTCTCTGTGAATTGAGTCAGCTGCTGGGTCGCCACCCTCCTCAGAGTCAGGCTTTGAGGGGCACCGCAGCACACACAGTGTGGAATTTCCTGGCTTGAGGGACCCCTCATCCTGGCACGGGGGAGGGGGGGTTCCTACCTCTCTGTGCCACAGACTCCACCCGCCTCACCTCTGGAGAAGTGGGGGAGGGGCACTCTCTCGGAATGTTATAATT
This sequence comes from Rattus rattus, assembly GCF_011064425.1. Taxonomy (NCBI): domain Eukaryota; kingdom Metazoa; phylum Chordata; class Mammalia; order Rodentia; family Muridae; genus Rattus; species Rattus rattus. The sequence goes on from NC_046164.1 coordinate 68,716,857, forward strand.
ACTGTAAAATGGATAGGAATAAAGGAAGCCAACTCTTTGTGAAGTTATCAAAACACAACTAATCTGTCTGAAAGCATCTGAGAAGAGACGCGAGAGTTTTGAAGCTCTGAGCGGTGTGAATGCTGTTTTGAGACATAGGCTAATTATGAGCTGCCCGAGGAACCCTTACGGTCCGCACTGGGGATGGAGGCCCTGGTCCTCCCGATGCTGCTGTGACCTGCATTCTGTTTCTAATGGAAGAAGCTGTCTCATTTTGCAGTCTGTGAAAATGAAGAGGTTGTATCTTGGGCAAGGATCACAGCTCTGGAAGATCCATCAGAGAGACGCATGCCAAGAAATGTGGTGCTGGGCCAAGAAAGGGAATCACGGAGAACTGAGCCTTCATTGAGGGTGACCTCCAGTGCAGGGTAGATGTTCAGTTAGCGTCTGGTGTCTTATGATTCGCTATGACAAGGGAACTCAGAGGCTCAGCTACTGAGCTCCTATGAGCATAAAGGAATTCCCATCTTGTGCTGCAAAGCCCAGGGCCCACCTCTGCAAGGAAGCAACTAAGCAAGAGAGATGTACGCCCTGCCAAGAGGAGCCATGCTGAAAGGGAGTGAGCTTCCTGACTCCCGTTGGAAGCTGTGTAGCCAGACAACAGCACAGGCTGTGCCCATTGCTAGACCAGCCTCAGCTCTCCCACCTGACTGGGTCAGCCAGGAGCCAGGGTGCTCAGTGGGGAGAAGACACTGGCTCCCAAAGGAAGTTGAGACATTTAAATAGTATCCTTGTTCTCGGTCCCATCTCACTTACGAAAGGCAGAGCCAAGCAGAAAACCCAGGGGACACGTCTGCCTAGCCTTTGACAAAGAGGGTTAACAGAGACTGGGGACAGTGGGAAGGTGGAGTCACTGGAGAACATTCTGGAAAGAGCAGGAGGGAGGATCAGGGGCTCAGGCTTATGGGGGGGAGGGAACCTTCCACACAGAGCACACATCTATTCCACTGCCTACGTACTCAGTTCCCCTCAGTCCCTCCAGCACTGCCTTGGGGTCAGCCTCTAGGGGATACCAACTTTGTAATCCTGGGGACCCTTTGGGGAGGAGCCTTATCTGATGTATCTGGGGCCTTGGCTTCATTCTGTGTCTAGGAATTGATATGCTACTTGTAAAAAGACTGAAGGTTCACCCTTCTTGGAAGTAGTGACTGGGTCCCTCCTGCTTGCAGTCCTCTCCTGCCTCCTCCTGTACACCCCACCATGCAGCCTGGGTTAGGGGGCCGCTCCATGTATGCTCTGATGTGCTGAGCTCTGGTGGCCTCCTTGATGAGGGTGGCTTGGGTTGCTGTGTACCCATTCTGAGGAAGGCTTTTTCCCCTGCATTACTGAGCCTCAGTTTCCCCATCCACTAAGGTACTTTTGTCCCTGGACCTTGAGGGAAAGGACCGGTTACACAGTTGCCAGAAATTATGATTTTCTTGCTCTTAAAACAGGCTTCCACGTGGTTCCATTTTCTTCCTATTTCCGGAGTTACCCACTTAACTGAAACAAAGGCCCTGGGGCCCTCACGAAACACTCATCTCTAGAGGCTGTCTCTGAAGAGTGCTTTTCCCGTTGACATCTGGGTTTTCACAAGTTTCCTGATCAGAGTTATGGCTGGAATGCTACCTCTTAAGAGCAAGTCAGAATCTCTTTCCCTGTCGATGGAGGCAGAGAAGAGGTCTGGCAGTGACCAGGAAACCTGAAACCCTACACTTGGGGGTGGGGTGGGGTTGGGACTGGTATAAAGACAGGACTTCTAGCTTAGTGCTGGCTTTGCTCCTTCCTTGGGCGAGCCTCCGGGTGGCAGCCACTGGTAGAGGAGAAGCTGTGGCATTGAGGTGACCTTTTTCTGACTTGGCTGATCCAGCTTGGCTTTTGGTTCTAGCTAACTGGATGTGTGAGCTGATGTTGGTGGGGACGTGATGTCATCTATGTGGCATGCCAGGGAGACCTACTGTCCCTCTTTTCCAGGACAAGGGAAAGCCCTGCATCTGACTGTGTTTCCAGAGGCTGCTGGTGAACTACTGTTTGCTAGAGACTTTGAGCATGGCCAGATGGAAGGACAGTGCCGAGGCTAATCTACTCTTTTTTTTTTTTTTTTTTTTTTTTTTTTTTTTTTTGGAGGCTAAGGGCCTTCTCGCTAGGCAAGCGCTCTACGCTGAGCTAAATCCCCAACCCCGAGGCTAATCTACTCTTTCCTCTCATGTAGATACACTGTGTGTCAGACTTGATTCAAGGGCTTTCTGAGCTCAGAGATGCAAAGACCCTGGCTTGCTTGCTTCAGTCTTACGGGTGTGTGTGAGCCAGGCTGGGATGCCACCCGCAGAACATGGAAGGTTGGCCAAGGACTTTGCAGTGGACCTCATGCATGCATGAAGTCGGAGGATCCCACTTGGATGTGGCTTCTTAGTTCCTACTGTGTGAACCTCAACTCCGGTCACTTGGTCCCCACCTCAGCCCTGTCACCCATGCTCTCTCTCTCCATGACTTGAGTTCTTCCTCTAAGAAGGCCCTGAGGCACCAGTCCCATGCCCAGTCAGCACTGATAATGGGGTAGGGTGAGACAGTTCCTGAGTGGCGCTGTGTCTGGGACACCGCTAAGCATGACAGTCTTGTATGTGTGTTGCTGCCCTGAAGCGGATGACTTTGTGCTCTGCCTTTCTCCTGGGAACCTGGCTCTCCACCCTCCCCCTGAGTTTCCCTTCACTCTGGCATTGACTGACCAGGGCTGGTGGACTCTGCTGAGCGACCATGACCCACTCACAGGCTGTCCTCTCACCCAGCCTGTCATCCCAGCCTCCAGTCTGTGAGGACTTGGTTTTGTGTCTGTCACCTGCTTCCCTAGGCTTTCTCCAAGGTTCTGACTGTTCCAATGTCTAAGTGTCCCATTCTGGGATCCTTAGACTCCTGTGGTCATGAAGGAAGGAGGACTCTCTTTGGAACCTCCGGGTTCCAACCTGGAATCTCTGCTCCTATCAGAGGGATGCCAGCCAGCCCACCTGCCCTATCGTGCTGAAAGAGCTCCTGTGGCGGAATGGGACCTCCATGTTGGTGCCAGGGAAGGCTGACTCCAGATATGGTGGCCGCCTTACCTCTCTGGAGCTGTTCTGTAAGTTCTGAGACCACCCCGATCTGGTTCTTCTTGTCTCTTGAGCTCACCTTTGACCTATGGGGTCAGGGCTGGGCATGGCCGGGGAAGGAGGGGAGTGTCAAGTGAGCCCTCTGAGCTGCCAGTCCAACAGCCTTTGCTATGCCCGGGCATGGGCTGATCTGACTTTGATCCAGACAGTGTTTCAGAGTTAGTGATGTGTCTGGAGCAGTTGATTCATCCTCAAAGCCGTAAGGGATGTCCCAGCCAGCTCCTCCACAGGATCCAAGAGGTTGACGTGGCTAGATTGGTATCTCCTTGCCTAAGGTGGGAGGGACCCATGGTGACCTGGGCACAGGTGGGGAGGAGGCTCTGAGGCAGAAGCCCAGTGAGGGTGTAAGGAGTTCTCTCTCTCTCTCTCTCTCTCTCTCTCTCTCTCTCTCTCTCTCTCTCTCTCTCTCTCTCTCTGGCATAGGAAGAGGATGACAGCATAGAATTGTGGGAGGTCGAGGACATTCAGGAGCAGTGTCAGGATGCCCACTCACCCTACTTACCCACCTACCTTCTGTCTGCTGGGGTCCGTGACTCGATTGCTGACTTGATGCTGGCTCCCAGGTGACCACTGTGACCATCCTGCCCATTCGCATCAGGCATATGATGCCCGGGATCCCTGAACAAGCTCCCCTTATAAAACAGGCATATGGGGTGTGTCCCTTGGAAGGTTGTTGGGGCTCCCTACCCCTTTACCTGGTTCTATCCAGGAGCCCATGGCCATGAGCCTTATAGTGAGGCCTAGTGAGTCCAAACGCTGTGGTGACCACAGGACCCTGAGTGGGCAGGGGCCAGCTGCACTTCTCAGAACCCGGCTGGCTAACAGAGGAGTTGAGTCATGGCCACAGACTGTATTCAAGAAATCTCACATTTCTGCATATTTTTCTGAAGCAATAAATGAGGGATCTGACACTGAGCCCTAATTCCACTGCAGGAAAGTCCCAACCTTCTGCCTGGAGGAGTGGAAAAGCTTCTAAAGATGGTGGGGGCAGAGAGAGAGGAAACTAGGGCGCATCCTCAGGGCAGGCAGTGACATGTGGCATGTGGTCATCCCCTGACACTCGCTGAGGTAGCTTTTTAAAGGACGAGGTTTATTCTTGTGGAATTCCACCAAGCACAGACACATCCCAAGGGCCATTAGGAGGGAAGCAGGCATGCTGAGGTGGGGCCACTTCCAGAAGGGGCCATGTGTGGCTAAGACTCCATCTCTAATCCTCTAATCCTTAATCCCTTTTATTCTCTCTCCTCTGGAAGAAATTGAAAAGGGAATTTTTTATGGTAGTGAAAGTAGATAATGACTGCTCAACTGTTGATCTGCATAATTCTATCAAGAGTGTCCTGTTATCTGGGTGGGTAGCCCTCTCCTGTGACCTGAGTTCCCTGTAGCTTCCTGTCCACATGATGGTGGCAGTGTGGGTATGGTGTGCGCCCACGTGTGCATGTTTATATGCCTATGCATGTGTGTGTCTGTATGTGCATGTGTGTGATATGTGTGAATGTGTGTGCGTGTGGTGTGTGTATGTGTGAATAGTATGTGTGTATGTGTGAGTAGTATGTGTGTATGTGTGTGTGGTGTATGTGTGCATGTGTGTGGTGTGTGTGTGGTATGTGTGTATGTGCACGTTTCTGTGCCTATGCATGTATGTGTGTGTTGTGTGTATCTATATGTGCATGTGTGTATTGTGTGGTATGTGTGTGTGTGTGTATGTGTGTGTGGTATGTGTGTGGTGTGGTGTATGTTATGTGTGTGTATGAATGTGTGTGGTGTATGCATGTGCTGTGTGTTCATGTATGTGTTGTATGTGGTGTGTATGGTGTGTGTGATATGTGTGTATGTATGTGTGTGTGTGGGTGCCAGTGTGTGTGTTTGTGTGTGGGGGTGTATATGGTATGTCATATGTGTGTATGAATGTGTGTGTGTGTGTGTGTGTGTGTGTGTGTGTGTGTGTGTGTGTATGGTGTGTGTGATATGTGTGTATGTATGTGTGGTGTGTGTGGGTGCCTGTGTGTATGTTTGTGTGGTGGGTGTGTATGGTATGTGTATGTGTGTGTGTGCACCTGTGTGTCTCTGTGTGTGTGTGTGTGTGTGTGTGCGCGTGTGCGTGTGTGTACATGCGTGTGTGATTCATATGGAAACTGAAGATGGGTGCAGCACGGTGCAGGGCCTCTCCTGAGAGTGTCACTTAAGGTTTCCTCTCCAGGAGGCTGCACTGTGCTCCTCTTCTCCCAGCATCTGCACACCATACTCTTGGCTCTGAATGTCTGTGTTCTGGCTGACAACTCTTCCCAGTTAGGTTTCAATTTATGTAAGGGTTGGGTGCATGCTCTCACTTCCTTCTCTGCTTGTGTGCCCTGTAATGTTGTCCGCAAAACCAGGACTCTTGGTCATGGGCCACAGAAGCCCCGCATGGGCTGGCTGAGGGGAGCGACTGGAAGCCACTCAGAGTTGAATCACCCAGTACTGGCTTCGGGCCTGTCTGGCTCCAGGGACTCTGATGTAGGCCCTAGTCTGTGTCCCTCAAGCTGGACCCCGTCTCTCTGTTTTGCTTTCTTCTCAAAGGTCTCCTAGGTCACTCTGTGAAAGTTAGGTTAAAGATGGCTGTATCTCCCAAGGTTGCTAAGAAGTCTACAACTGAAGCTCTGGACTCGGTTGAATCCCTCTTGTTGGCCAGAGGCTGAAATACTGGATGAGCAGTCTGGACTCACAGGCCCACCCTGAAACCACAAGCATGGATTCTGGGGGTGGAGTTTTGTCTCCATGCATAGACCAAGTACCCCTGATGGAGCAGGAGGGTGCTCTGGGCAGAATGCATTGTGGGTAAAGGGAGGGATCAGAACGCTCTCAGCATCCATCTCCCACCCCTTCTGGCCTCTTCACTGAGAGTTATCGCTGCTGTAGGAGAATGCCATCCCACCCCAACCACCTGGGCCAATGGGTGTCAGCCTTGGGCTGTGGCTGCTACTGAGAGCGGTGGTCCCTGAGGTGCTCACAGCTCCCTTTATACCTGCATTTTACGGTGTGTGCCTGGTGGTTACTAAATCTGGTGTCCTGGCATCACTTGGCCCACGTAGAGGCCACTCGCGTGGAACCTGTGTGTGTCTCAATGGTTGTCCTGCCTGGTATATCTGTTATTTGGATCGGCACACTCTGTGGATTCACTGTGGTGACAGGTTCTGGGGTGCCATGCAGGTGAGATGACATGTGTGCCCATGGGGGAAAGAGTTTCCTGGTCATGCAAAGCAGCCTTATTAGAAGGTGTTGGGGAAAGGGGACAGGCACCGAGTGTGGTATAGCTATCATGTCTCTGGGGACAGGGACCTTAAGGTCACCTCTGCTTAACATTGATGATGTATTTCAGCAGCTTTGAGTATACCCCATAAAAAATCAGAACCCAAAGAGGTTGAGACCTTGTGTAGCATTAGGGAACTGGCTGTAAGGTGTCCTGGAGCCTGGCCAGAGCCTCCATTGTAGAGCCGGGAAAGACCTGCTGGGAGGTGGGGGCTCAGGAGGGTTCCGCCTCTGAGACAGAACATGCTCTGAGCCAGCTCTGGTTTTCCCAGGCCAGCACCTCTCCAGAGGAACCTAGAGAGGCTAGGCTACCCCTGGGAACAGTGGTTCAGGGTCTCAGGAGACAGGGCTGTCTATAGTTTCCCTCCTCTGGGCGGTGGATTTTCTTCCTGGTTCCCCAGCAAAGCTGGGAGGTTTCTTCAGTGAATGAGCCTCACTATACCTGGAGGTGGGGTTGGTTCCCATGCCAGGAAGCCGTCTGGGAGGTTTTGTTTGGGCGCCGTCAGCCTCCAGCCTGGCATTAGTGATTGCTGCAGTGTTTGTAGGAAGTTGGAGGTGAACCCCAGATGGAGATCCTTACGAAAAGCCAAGAAGGAAACCAGCCTCTGCCTACGGCTCCGCCTGCCAGAGACAGCGGGAAGGCAGATTCATTCAGCAAATGCCATGTGGGCACTTGCCATGCCCGTGGTGGTCTCCACGGAGTGCCAAGGCCCACACAGGCCTTTAGAGTTTCTAGGGTGCCTGCTGGGATACCCCCAGACATGGGCGGCTCACCCTTTGCCGAGTCAGCACATTCCAGTGTGTCTGGTCTTTGCTGAGAGAAGGTGAGGTCAGCATGGGGCTGGGCTTATGCTGGGTGAGGAGACTGAAGCCGGCTGCTTGTGCAGGAAACTTGAGGATACCCAGCACTGGCAGACACCATGCCTGTGGGCATTTCTACATAGGGAGCTTAGGAAGGTGGCGTGGGCTCAGTGCACTGCTGAGCTTTATGCTGAGTCTGCCAAGCGGCCTGAGCTCCTGGCAGACGGAAGACAGAGATGTTAAAGAGAGATTGGTTTCCTCGGCCTTGGAAGGGGGGACTTCCCACCTCATAGAATGAACACCCAGGCCCTGGTGGGTCCACCTGAAGCTCAGATGTGAACTGTGTGGTTTGAAGCTGCTACAGTGGGCCACACAAAAATGACTGTTCAAACAGTTCAACTTTGTTTGGTTTTGTCTAGTCTTGGACACCAGAAGTTAGCCACATTGAGCCTGGCTCTTCCAGAGGCGCCCGCGCACGTGTGTGTGTGTGTGTTTGTGTGTGTGTGTGTGTGTGTGTGTGTGTGTGTGTTTGTATATGTGTGTTTGTGTGTGTTTGTATGGTTGTGTGTATTTGTATATGTGTGTGCGTGTGTTTGTGTATGTGTGTGTATGTGTATGGTTGTCTGGTTGTTTGTGTGTGTGTGTGTTTGTGTGTGTGTGTAAGACCTGCTCAGCTGCTGCAGGTCCCCCCAGTTTCTGACCCCGAGAGCTCTCCTCTCGCTTGTTTCCTCTCTGCTCCTAACATCACAGGTCTCTTACTGACAGTAACCTTCAGATCCCTTGAGGAGACCTGCGATGACAGTGGATAATCCTGCCTCCCACTCCCAGCTCCTGAGGGTCATCCACAGGGTCCCTCAGTAGAGAACCTTTGCCTGACTCTGGGACTTGACTGTGGGTGTTTTGGAGTCAGGTCAGCCTCCTCCTGTACAAAGGCAAAAGGGGTAGTGACCATGATCTCTGGGCTCCTCACAGAGTTCAGGAGATCCACCATCAACACCGTAGCTGTCCTCTGAGGCCTTGGCTCTGACGTCACATATTAAACCAAGATCTTCCAGAGGCTTTCTGCCCAACTCAGGAGCGGGCCGACCGTTCACACTGGGGCCATGCCACCTTCTCCCCTCTCAAGCTTCCTACTCACTACTTCTGCAAGCCCCTGCTCTGCTGGCTAATTCTTTTAGCTAGGACCAGTCTCTACCATGGCCATGTGGTTGGAGAGGGGGCTGTGTGTGAGCAGTAGAGAAGCTGCAGGTGAACCAGAGGAAAAAGGCTTAAAATGATTGGCGTGTGTGTGTGTGTGTGTGTGTGTGTGTGTGTGTGTGTGTGTGTGTGTGTGTGTCGTGCACATATGTGTGTGCAACAGACTCTGGACTGTTGGTGGCTGGTGCAGAGGTCACTCCCCTCCCCAGCACAGGAGCCACCTGTCACTCTAGGAGCCTGTGCTGTGTGCATGTATGTGTACATGTGTATGCTTGCCCATGGAGACCAGAAGAGGGTGTGAGACTCTCCAAAGCTACAGTTGCAGGCAGTTGTGAGCTGCCTCGCTCAAGTCCTGTAGAAGAGCACGAAGCACTCTAATGCTGAGCCTTCTGTCCAGACTCAGGTCAAAGGTAAAACCATTGACTAGGCCACCTTGAATCCTCTCTGTCCAGCTTTGGCTTCACAGAACACACAGTACAGCTGGAGGCTTGGTGTCGTCTCCTTTGGGCTGCGGTGGCATCTAGAGTGGCAGGTGGCTCCTGTGCTGGGGAGGGAGTGGCCTTCTGCACCTGCCACCAACAGTCCAGAGTGTGTTGTCAGTGTACTTGGGTTACTCAGTGGTCTGACAAACATAGAAACAGAAGGCCAAGAGAGCACCCAGTTAAGTATGAGTCAGAAGAGAACCCACATGGTACAGGAGTTTGTGGTCCAGAGGTCCAGGAGGACACCAAAGACAGTGGTGGTTTTCCCACTGATGCATGTGCTTTGGGGTGTGCAGTTGAGAGCCTGAGAGAGGGGACATCTGGCTGGCATTACAGGGATAAGGGGTCAAGCCTTCCTTAGCCACAGTTAACAGGGCGAATCTAGGCAGGTGGTAGCCTCCAAGACCTGGCTTCTCTGAGTATAAATTGGGCCCCTGGCTATGTGTGAACCACCCAAGGGCCTCCAAAGTCAAGATCTTGCCCTGAATGTTCTATTTCTGAGGACTTGGCTAAGCTGGGCGTTGTATTAGACAGCTGGAGGAACCCGGCGAGGGGTGTCCGTGCTCCTGGCTAACCGCCCTGCCATGGCCAGGTGTTCCCCATCTGCATGCTGAGGGTGGACCTTAATGGTTCTCCAAGCCAAAAAAGGAAGTTTGTGTCAGATGCAAGCCTGCTTTCACTGTTAGGACACCAAACTATTTGCCTAGAAAGCTGTTGAGCAGGCCACGCCCTACTCTGTTATTCCATGTTGCCTAACTGTGAATTTATCGTTATTCAATACATTCTAAAATTGTGGAAGGACACACGTGTTTGGCTGTCTCTGTCACAATGAAATCTCCCGAGGATTGGTAAGCTGAGAAGGCTTTCTTTTCTCCGCTTAACTTTTCGGAGGCATCAGTTATAGATATTGATTCCAGCCCAGCAAAAATAATTCCTCTCTGCAGAGACTGAAGGCATCTGACGACAGTTCCCTGTTGAATCTGTGCAGCTCTCAGCCTCAGAGGGGTGCGCCTGAGGAATGGAGGAATTGTTTAAAGGCATGGTAGGCCTGTCCCCAATTCCTCCATCCCTGCCTTGAAGCCTTCTGCACCACTCTTGTCCATGCCCTTAGGAGCTGACGGACGCACGGACACTGGAGAGATGAGACCACATGGTTGTGATCTGATGGCTTCAGAACAAATTCACCAGCAATATTTAGAGATCAACCCCAGCCCCCCTTCAATCCCGGAAGCAGAGTCTGAACTCGCTGAACCGATTCGAGGCCTCGGGTTGGAGGCCTGCTGCTATCGAGTGCTGGTTGATGGAGGGAGCTCTGCTGTGGAGATGCCCACTGATGAGGTCACAAGCTCAGTGACAGGAGCTGTCCTGAAGCTGAAACAGAAGCTTAGGGACAGCAGGTGACATGTCCTGTGTGGGTAACATGCTAATTATATGACATAGCCCACCATGCTATTCTGCTCTGTACTCTGGTACCTTCTGGGGATACCCAGAAGGGCCCTAGGGATCAACTGAAGTTAGGAAGTCAGTGTGGGTGGACCCACAGAGGGAGAGGCCTGAGCAGGGTCGTGGTGCCACAGGTATGGTAGATTTTTTTCAAACCCAGTTTTCTGAAAATATCTACCCATCATTCACTTAGTAGGTTGGTCCAGGCAAATGGATGGGCCGCTTTCTTGCTTAAGGGCAGCAGGGTCATGGAGATCTCCACAGTTCTGGGAAGTTCAGTGTGCAGAGCTTTGGGTCAGGTACTGTTCTCATGGGCACAGTGTGGCCGCTGTGGATTGGGAAGAGTGTTCCCTCCCACCATGAGCTTGGGCTCTGAGCAACACTGAGAGACCGAGGGCCAGATCCAGTGACACTTCCTGCACACCCGTGTTTCTCTTCTTGTTTCCAAACTGCCGGAGAAACTAAATGATTAATTAAGTGGCGCCCACACAGATTTTTTTTTCCTCCCAAGAATGTTTTTTTTCTTTTTTTAAAACAAAGCAGCGCTTCGCTGGCTTGTCAGAGATGGGGTTGGGAGAGAAAGCTTTAATGGTCTTAATAAATCACAGTTACTCACGTGGGCAGATGCGTCAGGCTGAGGAGGCGCCTGATTAAGCATCTAATTGTGTTGACTGAGCTGGCCACGCCCCCGGGGGCGGCCATATTGCCCAGAGATACTGTGAACAAGCCCTACCACCTCTTCTTGCCTTGTTTCCTGTAACAGAACCAGTACTACAGAGGAGTCGCTCCTGACCTGTGGCAGCCACCTTCTGTTGGCTTTGCATGTGGGAGCCACCTTAGTTTCACAAGGTGGGGGCGGGAGGGGGTGCAGGCTCCACCTCTGGCAGCATGGCCAGAGGCACAAGGACTCTACAGCGGCATTCTATGTGGCTAGCCCTTCCTTGGTGCCTTCCTATCCCAGGTCTGTGATGATCAAGTGTAGCTGGGGTTGCCAGGTGGTAATGGTGCACACTGCAGCACTTGGGAAGCAGAGGCAAGGGGAACTCTGAGGCCAACCTGGTCTACAGAGGGAGTTTCAGGATAGCCAGGGCTAACAGAGAAACCCTGTCTTGAAAAGATAGTTGGGGTTGAGGGAGGGTGACCACTAGCATACTGGCCAGTGAGCACTGCCAGCAATATGAATGATAGAGCATGCAGCTAGCATGTGCCAGGCTGGTGTGGGCGTACAGGACACTAGGAAGACAGAGCACAGTTGAAGTTGGAAAAGCTGGTGCATCAAGGACAGTTTTATCCAGAAAAGGGCCAGCAGCTTCCTGGAAGGGGAGACTCTCATGTCCGAGGTAGCCACTCAGACAGAGCCTATCCTGCCTCAGTGGAGACCTTGGATCTTACTGGGTAGTACTACCACAGACCCACGGACAGTGACATAAACCCAGTCACCGCTGTGTAAAAAATAAATCAAGAGAATCTGAGGGATCTTGAACAGTTGGGATGGCTGGGGTTGGGGGCGTTTCGGAGTCAGTCGTAGGGATGAGTATGTCCCACTGGGGAGACAAAACATGGCTCCCTCTGAAACAGACCGCGAAGCTCATGTCTGCACTGTAACTCACATATAAATTCTCTGTCATATCTTAGTAGCCCAGAGCTGGCAGCGACCCTACCGTCCAGCTGCAGACCTGCTGGGTAAACGAAGGGTGGTTTATCCATACAATGGACTATTATTTGGAACAAAGGAGAAGCAAGTAGTAAAACATGGCTGTACCCCAAGAGCCTTATGCTAAGTGAGTCGCCGCAGGCCACAGATTGTTTGATTTCCTCCTTATGAAATGACTACAGTGGGGGAGATTGAAGGAGACAGGAAGTAGACTGGTGGTTGCTTTGGCCTGAAGAAGGTGGTGGTGGGGGAATCAGTAACTAAGACTGAGGCAGTGGAGTGCTCAGGCGTTGTCATTGTTGGGGGAGGGGGGGTCTGCAGCTGTCCCCAAACCCTTGGGCTGTACCCAAGGTGAGAGGAGTTTAGTAGTGAAGTCTGTGTGAAGTTTCCAAAGAGAGGTAATGAGGTGAGAGCAAAGGGTGGTGGGAAGGGGCCACCTGCTGAGGGACACACGGGCAAAGGAGAGTGGGCGGAGATCGGAGCTGGCACAGTAACCGTGGCACAGTGGCAGGGCGCCCAGGGCTTCTGGGTCAGTGGGAGGGGCCCTACAGAGGAGCCGCAATGGCAAAGATCATTCTCGCTCTGTCCCAACTCGGCTGTGGCGCTCTGCTGTGAGAGCCCTGGGTCTCTGCTGTGGTTCTTCATTATAAGATCTCTTCATGGCCCACTGCTGGGTCTCTCTGCCATGGACTTTCTGCTGTGGCCCCTCTATCACTGCTCTCTGCCTTGGCCCACATGCCTTCCTTCCGTCCTTCAGTGTGTCAGGAGCCTTCTAGGCCCCAGCCTTAGAAATCAGTAGGAGTCACCTCCATTATCAGATACTTGGCCAGGCTCAAGGGGGATGGTGCCGCTCCCTCTCCTGTGGAGTAATAGCACAGAATTTGGGGCCTCACCTGAACACCACCGTAGTGAGAAAGTGTGCCTATGGCAAATCTGAACCACAGACAGCCTCCTAGTTCAAGGCCTCTGAGACGACAGCGTCTCTGACCTCTGTGTGACCTAGAGCCCTGTGGCCAGCCTGAGGCCACAGCCAGTCTCCCCAGGCCTGACCCTGCAGCTTCCAAATATCCTTCCAGCACTTGGAACCAGAGCAGGCAGTAGTGGGGTCACGCAGCATTCCCCAGGCGCCAGCTAGAACAGCCCTGTTTGCTCAAGGGTTAAGTCTCGTTGAGGGTTGCCTGGTGTGGAAATTTATGAAGGGGATTTATTACTAACAGGTGGAGGGCGCAGGCATTTCTGGAGACCCAGAGACAGCCTGCTAGATGCCTTGCAGATAACAAAAGGCAGAGGCCCCTTCCCCTGAGACCCACTAATCCAGAGGCCATCTGTCCCCTTGAGTCATGGCTCTGGTTAAGATGCAGAAAGACCGCAGGTTGCAGGGTGGAGCTGCCATTGGCCACAGCACACAGGGATAGCAAGAGACTGCCCCCAAGTTCAGGATTCCTCACCAGGCTATGGCTTGGAGGAGATCCAGGAACTTCCGGGTGTGGATCTTTCTGCACTTCCAGCTGGTCCTGTCATTGTGTTGCAGAGGTCTGAGTGATTGACAGGCTTCACTAGGGGTTGATTCATGGACTGGGGTTGGGGTGAAGGGTGTCACCTTCACTTCATACACACCCCACACTTGCTGAGACTGGGAAATCAAGCATGCCTATTTAGCTCCTGGAGACAACCAGACCTTAGCTGTACGTTTGGCCCTTCAGACTAGACGAGAGTGACCACGACCCTGAATCTATCCCCTTTTCAACTGAAGGTGTCCCCAAGACCCTCCATGTACGCACAAGGCCTGGTGCCTGTATACTCCTTGGCTGTGCACCCCCGTGGGGATGGAGGCAAGTGTGTCAAGTTTTTTTCTCAGATTTTCTAGAAGTATCCACTACCCCACATGGTGAGAAGGCACGAGGTGAGAGACGGCCAATTAAGGTGGTGGCAGGGACACTTGGGATTTTTTTACATAGTCAGGGAGGAGAAGCCTGGGACTCTGTGGGCCTGGGGACAAACCTCATGTGTCCTCTCCTTCCTCACTGTCACCTCTCTGTGTTCATAGACTGGGACTGAATTCCAAGATAAAGGTGACACAGGCCCAGCTCCTCCCACGGCCTCTCTTGGCTCCCAGTAGCATCTTCTCCCTGGGTCTTCACGGCATCGTTCCTGTGTGGCTCAGTGTCCTAAACTCTTACGAAGATGCCGGTCACTGCACATTGACCTACTTAGTGATCTGCAACTCAGGAGCTCTCTGTAAAGCCTCTGTCTAGTGCTGGAGTCCCGGAGTTAGCTTCGGCCTGTGGGTATGGGGGAGAAAGCTGAGTCTTTCTCAACAGTTTCTTCTTGTTGTCTTAGTTACTTTTCTATTGTCGTGAAGAGACACCGTCACCAAGGCAACCCAGGAAGCATTTAATTGGGGGCTTGCTTACAGTTTCAGAGGTGGAATCCAGGGTGGGGAGCATGGCGGCAGGCAGGCAGGCAGGCATGGTGTTGGAGCAGTAGCGGAGAGTTTACATCTTATTCACAAGTTGAAGGTATATATAGAGAGAACTTGGGTCGATTGTGGGCTTTTGAAACCTCAAAGCCCACTCTAGTGACACATCTCCCTCAAAAGGCCACACTTCCTAACCCTTGCCAAGACAATTCTATCAACGATTGTTTGACCTATCATTCAAAGATGTGAGCTTGTGGGGCTATTCTCATTTAAGCCACCACACCTACGTGTGGGCTGGGGCTGGGAGCTGAGGTGGGGTTGAAGCCTCAGACTTTCCTTATCACCTCCACATGCTGATTCTGTGCCCTCTCCATGTCAAGCTTTTCACCAAGCATCAGGGTAGCGATTCTGCCCACACAAGTTGGCAGTAAGGGGGTCACAGGGGAAGCAGGAAGATGGCCTTGAGCCTGTTATACCATCTGGGGCAAGAAGTTCTGTCTGTGGTCAGGGCTTTGGGCTAACTACACTTTAGCTATACTATTTCTGTGATGGTTACATATTCGCTAGGCTGGGGCCAAGGGACTCTGCCTGTAAGGACCCAGGCCTATCATCCAGTCAAAAGGCCCATGGATGTGTCTCACAAGGGGCCAGCACCCCGAAGCTGGCTAGACATGTGCCTGCTAACTCAGTCAGAGTCAAACACCAGGCTCACTCTGCCTCACACGTTTCTCTGCCTCTGAGGTCCTGGTGCTCTGTGTCTTCTTTGGCTTTGTCTCTTGTGTCTTTCCTGGGTCATAGGTCAGGTCTGCCTGAGGGAATTTCCCTTCTGCTCTGGTACTCAGGAGACTGGGAACCTCTTCTCCGTGGGTGGCCCCATTGCTTCTTCTTTCCCTATTTCTTCCCCCTAGGATATAGCCACAAATGGCTGCCCCCACTGATAGGAATCCCTTACCTGGAAAGTTCAAAGTGCTAATCTCCCCTTAGCCCCATGGGGAGAAGGAACCTTCTCCTCCATGTTGGAGCTGGGAGCATTTCTAGAAGGAACTTCCCTGTGTGGGGAGATTGTCTTCCAGCCCAGAAAGCACTGCTGGAGGGGACTGGTCCTCCAGGTGTTGGAGGCTGTGATGTTCCTCTTGGGAGCCTGGGATCCTCCTGACTGGATCTCTTTGCTTACTCTAAGGGGACAGAGGATGGCAGGTCATTCAGGCAGATGATCTAAGAGTAACTGACAAGGTTGGCTGTGGTGTGGTGAGTGAGGAATGCTGCCTCGGGGTCACATCTGTGTCACTGAAGTGGGAACAGTGTCACTATGCCCCTAGATGAGGGAAACAGCTCCCAGCATCTTAGACAGGATCTCCAGTGAATTGAGACTACTGGGAGAGAGATGGGTATCTAGAGAGATGACACCTACATTAATTTAAATGTTACGTCTGTGGGTATTTGGCCTGCATGGACACTGTGAGTACATTACCTGCAGAGGCCTGAGAGAGTGTGAGATCCCCTGGAACTGGAGTCACAGTGGTTGAGAGCCACCACATGGGTACTGGGAATCAAGTCCTGGTCCTCTGGAAGAGCAGCCAGTGCTCTTAGCTGCTGAGCCATCTTTCTTAGCCCCAACACCCATATTTTTATATTTGTGTGTAGAATACTTTTGTGGGTAGTGTCATCTTTGGGCAGAAGGTCCTGGGGTGTATAACAAGGGCCCAGAGATGCTCCTTTGTATTTCTGTTCTGGGGATGGAACTCAGGGTCTCACAATAACGTGCAAGGCTAAGCAACTGACCCATTTACCCAACCCCGTGTTTGCTTTTCTATGGCTGGGTTCACAGGGCCCATGTGGACCTGTGACATCACCACTGCCCACGTACTCTTAGAGATGCCACTGCTCTGGTCTCCTCTGCACTCCAACAAGGGCCTCAGGTGCAAGGGATGTTCAGGGTTGCGAAGCTGAGTTTAGATGCTGTACTGGTTAGTTTTTAATGTTAACTTGACACAAGCTAGAGTCATTTGGGAAGAGGTACTTCTGGTTGACAGAATGCCTCCACATGACCAGCCTGAAGGCAAGTCTGAAGTGCGTTTTCTTAATCAGTGGTTGATGTGGGAGGGCTCAGCCCATTGTGTGGGGGTGCCATCCCTGAACTGGTGGTTCTGGGGTGTATAATAAAGACTGAGCAAGCCAGGAAGTCAAAGCCAGTAAGCCGCGTCCCTTCCATGGCCTCTCTCCATTCTTGCCTTGAGTTCTTCCCCTGACTTCCTCCGATGATGGACTACAATCTGAGAGTTGTAAACAGAAAGGAATCTTTCCTCCCCTAGTTGCTTTTGGTTATGGTGTTCCATCAGACAGCAATAGGAACCCTGAGTGAGACGGGTGCTGAGGGTGCAATGGTAGCCACCACGAAGCCACATGTCCTGAGGCTCAGCATGGAGCAGGGCTGGAGGGTCTGAGTCTGGGGGTCTTGGGACCATACATTTGGGATGTTCCACGGAGGGTTGTGAGGAGGGGCAGGGAGAGCCCCATCTGCTGGATTGAGAGGAGGGTGGGCATGCCCTGATGACACTGCCACAGTAGTAGTCTGAGACAGTGCAGGCTGTCCCTCTGGGCTCCTCTCTGGGTGCTACTGGTTCCAGGGGTCCAAGCCCTGGTGCCCTAGTTAGTGAGTGGCAGGTGGCCTCATTATGCTATAGCCTGGGCAGTCCAGGATGCCCATTCATTCTTTTTATCATCTCTACAGCCCCCAGGGTTCCCATCCAAGCTCTTAATTTGCTTCTCTGCCAAGCCTCACGGTCCATGACCTTTAGTCTTAGCTTCTTGCTCAGATCTGGGTCTGTGCTGGGGCTTTGCATAATGTGGAACCCCCACCCCCACCCCCCAGTCAGCACCAGCTGCCATGCCTCTGCAGGAAGAGTGCCCTGCTGTGAGCTGCCTGCCTGCTCTTCCTCATCCTTCTCTGAGCCACCCTGGGCTACCATGAACTCCATCTGTGAGCCGCAGTGTTGTGGGTGCCCCAGGAGCTCAGTCTATGTCGACCCAGGAAACAGAGAGGCATTAGCAGAGCCAGGGCCAAGATCCCAGGATGGGCAGAGTCCTGGTGACTCCTGCTTATGGGGCCAACACGAAAACCACCCTGTGCCTGATTCACTCTGCTTCCTCTGGTAAGTGTTAGCTGAGGCCAGGAACCTTTAGTGCCTGTCTATGCAATCATAGTCTTCCTGACTATGATTGTTGTCCCAGCTAGGAAAGGTATGGCCCTCTTTCCTCAGGCAGAGAGAGAGAGAGAGAGAGAGAGAGAGAGAGAGAGAGAGAGAGAGAGAGAGAGAGAGAGAGAGGTCTCCAGGTTCCTATAGGAGTCACAGCACTTGGGCAGTAGGAATGGTCTGGCAGAGTCATGGCTAGGTGAACCTGCTAGGGGAGGGGCAGCTCCACAAAGCCCTGAGTCCGGGCAGGCTCCTTGCTGGTGTGTACACAGTCACTTGGTGTCTGCAGTGCTGGCTGAACTCTGTTCCTTCAGGCTCTTTGTAGGAAGACATTGGATGAGGGCTCCCTGGGATCTCGTAGGTCCCCGGCTGCACTCAGGGAGGAAGTGGCTGCTCTGAGCCAGGCTGGTGGGAGGGAGTTGGCAGGAGGTGTTGGACTGGGAAGCAGGAAGTGAATTCTGAGGGCTGAGAGCTGGGCTCTGTGGTGGGACAGACATGGGTCCTGTTGGTGGTCTCCTGGCCTCCAGTGACTTCTCTGAGCCTCAGTGCTACTTGGGGATCTAGATTCAGAGTGAGGGAGAGGCACTCACTCAGTGGATGGTGACCCTGTGCTGGCCTCTGGGAGGTGCCCCGTATACTCACCTCCATGGTCATTGCTGTTGATGTAGCCCACACCACGCTCTGTCAATGCTCAAGTGTGCCTAGTGTGTAATCAGTGAGTGGGCAGAAATGGATCTGGTGGGAGGCCAGGCTCTGTTAGAACCTGCAGAAAAGACCTCAAGTCTGGAGCTGTGAAGACCTTGTTTCTAGAATAGGCAGCAAATATTCCTAGACGTGTAGCTCTTGCTAAGGTCACTCAAAGGTCAGGCCTGGTCCTTTTCAGCCCCAAACTGTCTGTGTCTGCAAAGACATCTCTGGATGAGATGAATGAATATGGGGTAGGTGGGCAGCCCTCAGGGCCTGGCTCCTGTTGCAAATTGGGTGGGTTGTGCAAATTGTGTAGGGTCTGTGCGCACCTGCGGTGAGGAGCCCTCAGGGGCTGGCATGGGAGGCTCAGATGGAACTGCTATGCCTGAAGCAGAGACCTGTAGAGCCGAGAGGTACCTGGCTGAATGCCACAGCCACAGTTTGTGGCAGGCTGTGTTGTCACTGCCATAACTGAGTTTACAGACAGGCGTAGGCACTGCTGGGCCCACAGGATGGATCGCACATCCAGAATTCTCTCCTGGGCTCCTGTCTGTGTGAGGCATCCACCCAGGGGCTGAGGGTAGGGCAGCAAGCAAAACCGGTAAGGTCCTGCTCTAAACAGGATCCGAACAAGAGGCGGCGGTAAACACACACTGGTTCACATGTGCCTGTGCATTGCTATATGTGTGCAGTCACACGTGTACACTTGCATAGTCACATGTCAGTGTGCACGCATGTGTGTGCAATGGAGATGAACCAGGGAGGGAGTTTGTGGGCGTGGACCAAGTTGGCTTTTTCAATAAGGAGGCCAGCGGAGGTCTCATTATAAAGGGAGCAGGGAATTCTGTGAGGGAACAGAGGAGGGGCTGGGGGAGTGTGGGGCCCAGCATTGCAGACAGCAGAGCAGCGGGTTAAGAGACTCTGAGGTATCATTGCATTGAAGGGTGTGATTGCCAATGGTGTGTCTGTTGGCAGCGGGGCAGATGGCCCACGTGAGGGGTATTGGTGTGAGCATACCAGCACCCTGGCTTCTATTGCTGCCCAACGGTCATTGTGGTTTAGACTCCAATCCAGGCTGGCTTCCCTCAGAGATAATATGCTTCTAGTATGTTTTAGATGGAGACCTAGCCTTGGGGAACGTGCAAGGTTCGGCTGGGGGCCAGACTCATCTGTGAAGGGCAAGAAGGCGGTGCCTGGTTCAGTTAGCTCACGGTGCTCGCCTCTGGGATACACAGTTGCAGATGGCTATATTTAGTTCCTGGCAGAGGCAACGGAGGAGTCCAGGGCCTCGAGTCCAGCCAGGAACAGAAATAGAAATTGAAGTTTCTGCTGAGCTACAAGATAACAAGATGATTTCCACCGTTCTCTTTAGTAAATCCAACTTTAACAGAATTGATTGCAATAAAAATAGATGGCCTTTCACGATGCCGGAGAAAGCCTGCAGTCCAAAGGGATTCCTGCTTCAAACAGTTTTCCTTTGTGATTGCGAAAGGGGCTTTTTCTTCCAGCAGCTCTGTGGGCTAACAGCAGACCTCTCTAGAAGAGATACCCGTGGCTGCTGGCCTCTGCTCACCACAGCTGTCTATCCAGGCGAACCCCACCCATTTCTGCCTTCACAGTTGTGACAGGAACTGGCCTGAGCCCCTGCCTCCAGGCCTGGTTCCAATCTCAGCATTAGGGTTGTTATTGCTTGGTCAATCTAGCCAGGTTTCAGGAACACCTGCCATGGGCAGGTGCGTGCTCCAGGGCCACTCCCGAGCTGCATGAGCAAACCCTGTGTTCACCACCGTCCCCAGGAGAAGCCACAGGTGAGGAGAGAGGGTGTGATTTCTTGGCTTACTGTTGAACCTCTGTTTTTCCATCTGTACAGTGGGAATGACCTAGGTATGCTGAGATCCTGTGTGGCATGCCTCACGGGGCCACAGGAGGATGCACCTGGAGAGCCCAGTCACTCATATCTTCTTGTAGGGGAATTTCTTCAAGGCTGGAATGATCTTTTCATAATATCTAACTTTGCTCTGTAGCCCAGGCTGGCCTTGGTTTCTTGCCCCATCCCGCTCTAACCCACCCCTGCCTTCCTATGTTGGAATTGGAGGCATGGGCAGACACATCCACATCAGCAGTGCTCTTTTATGTTTTTGTCATTACTAGAGACCTAAGTAGTGAAAGCAGTGGGTTCAAGACTAAAATCCTGGTCGGAGTCCCCAGTCTCAGAATAGTTTCTCAGGCTCTGCAGGCAAAGACAAGGAATGACATGTGGACCATGTTGGCGGGAGCAAGATGAAATTATCATCATGGTCTTTCATAAGCAAGATGACCTAAGAAGAATAAACAGTGATTTTATTAAGTTTTGGGTGCTGGGACTTGAGAGGGCTCAATTAGATGTAATTAGAAGAGGCTGTCGAGAGAGAGGTGTTGTTGTGGAGGCCCTGGGTATCAGCTGCTGCCATTCTAGATCCCAGTGCTGCTGAGTAGAGTCACAGGTGTGTTGTTCATGATCCTCTCAGGAAGCCAGGAAGCCAAGGCCCTGGTGAAGGAGCTAGTTAGGGAAGAGCCACAGGCAGGCCATTCCTCTCAGTGGCCACTGAGGGGTGCTGTTGGCACAGAGCCGCTGGGTTGTACTTGGGATGTAATCTGGGGTGAGTGTACACACGCACGCATGCATGCACGCACGCATGCACACACACACACACACACACACACAGAGAGAGAGAGAGAGAGAGAGAGAGAGAGAGAGAGAGAGAGAGAGAGAGAGAGAGAGAGCAGGGTGACTGAAGCAGAAGTTGGGCTTGCCTGCATCATTTTTGTTTCCCCCTGGAGCTGAGGACCGAACCCAGGGCCTTGCGCTTGCTAGGCAAGCGCTCTACCACTGAGCTAAGTCCCCAACCCTGCCTGCATCATTAAATAGCTAAACCAGGGGTGAGGACTGACTAGATTGGATCCCTTCTCCCTCTGTTTAGCGCTTCGCTTCAGGAAGTGGCCACCCCACCCTCAGTGCTAACCGCACTCTCAGCTTCTCTCTAAGGTCTGCTCTGGCCCTGTGGCCATACTCCATATGACTTGACCAGAGACCAAGGGACTCCTTTCTGGCAGACTGTTTGGAGGCTCTGGCTGTCCTTGGAGCCATTACCATCTTGCCCCTTTAGGGTTCTTCTCTTGCTCACCAAGGGTCTGTATCATTGTGCCAGCCAACTCGCCTCCTTCCCTCCCTGCCTCCTTCCCTCTTGTCCTTGAGCCCTGAACTCTTCCCCTCTCTAGGAAGCAGATGGAGAAGAATGCTGGGGCTCAGCCCACTCTCTCTGCTTTATTCAGTCCAGAACGCCTATTCACTGGACGGTGTCTCCTACATTCCCTGCTCGGACACACACGTACACGGTCACCTCAGAAGCCTGTCTCCTAGGTGACGCGAAATCCTGCCAACTTGACAGTGAGGATGAATGCTCACACAGTGGCTTGACCTCCCTCTCAGGGGCTTTGCACCCAAGACAGTAGGAGCTCTGGGCTCTAGGGAAAGGCCAGAGCTCAGCCACAAAGGGCCCATGACAGGACAGTGGTGGCAAGGCCCCTTGCCTATGAAGCTCAGGAAACCTCCAGGATCCTGGACAATGGCTGCCCTAGAGACCTGTGCTTTTCCTTCTGATTTTCTTTGTCTTCTGGGAGGAATTCTGTTTTCTTTCAATCTTCCTGACCTTGTGTTCCCCCACCCCTCAACCTCCCCAAGGTCTATCCTCAGACTGCAGACCCCGAGATCCCGAAGGAACTTAATGAAGATAGTAAGGGGTAAAACGGTCTCTCGAGAGTGGTGTCGGGGCAGGACCTGCACATGGCCCTGGAAGCTAGTGAAATAGGAAGCAGAGGCTCAGCTGAGAAGCTCTGAAAAGAACATTTGCCCTTTGCCGTGTTCGGAGAGAGACAAAGGAGGAAGGAGAATACCCTTTGATGTCTTTGTCTTTTGAAGTGAAAAGCTCAGGGATTCATCAAAGAGGGCGAGGCAGCTCCCTTATCTGTCCCTACTCACTGAAACTGACTGGGTGAAGATGGGCATTGTGGGGCCTGCTTTCTACCTGGCCCCTGTGGGCAGGATGGGGGTGGGGTGGGTGGGTTGGTGCCATCAGAAGGGACCCAATGTCCTGATGGGTGTGAGCTCCACTTTCAGCTCTGGCCTTCAAACTGGGAACACTGTGTGTTCTGGGTTGTGGTAATGGTTCTATTCCCTCCCAGAGTGGGGTACTCACCCCAAAGGTAGAGTGTGAAAGTGTGGAGTGTAGTTAATTTAGTAGAGCACTTGCCTAGCATCAGCAAGGTTCTGGGTTCAATCTCCAGTACTGCCTAAAACCAGGTCTGATGGAGCTTGCCCGTAATGCCTGCAGGTTCCGGGAAGGGGACACAGGACCAGAAATTCAGCCACTCTTAGCTACATTGCTAGTTTGTGGCCAGCCTGGGCTGTATGAAATCTCATTTGAAAAGAAGATGACGAACAGAAAGCAAACAAGCAGGGAGTAAGGGTCAAGCTTCTGTGTATCTCTGGTACCTGCATTCTGTGAGCAGCAGGTGTGGCCCCAGGCCTGGTCCCTGTCCACGCCCACTTCACCCACTCTGGAAAAAGGAGAGAGGGAAGCCCACCGAATCCCCTCTAATCAGGCTTCACTTCTCTGAGAAATGTTTCACCCGCAAATTACCTTGACGAGTCTTTCCTGGGGACTCATAATTTGTTTGATACGTAACGCAGTGTCAGTCGGAATGAAAGATAAACTCTAATTTGCTGGGAGCTCAGTGCCGCTGGAGTGAGGGTAATTAGAGCGATTTTCCTCTTCTGATGTGTGACATCCCCCCTCCCCCTCATCGTGGAGGTCGGAACCAGGGATGGCTGGATCTCAGGGTGCCGCCTGCAGGTCTGGCCAGTCCAAGTGGTGTTCTCTGGTCCCTGCTGACTCTGCAGACTGAGGGGCCACCTTCTAATGTGGCTTTCACCTCATTGAGGTGTGGCTCATTGAGAACTTTGAAGCCGAGACTTGTAAATGTCTCCCCGGAGGGGCAGCTGCGATGTGTGAGTTCACACATGAACCTCAGGGCTCGTGGGCTGGGCTGCTGTTTGCGGAGCGCCTCTGTGGGTAGCTGCCAGAGAAGGTGTGTTGTGTGTTTTACACCTGCCTTGATCTAGAGTTACCAGACACTGTGCAGGATCCTTGGCTGACTTCAGTTTCAGATAAACAATGGGCAAGTTTCAGAATAAGAATACCTGGGGACAGGCTTGAACTAAGAAATTATTCAGCCTACTTGAACTTAAAATTCAAATATCACATGGGTTAGATGTTAAAAAAAAGATTCCCTGTTTGAAATTCAAATTCAAATATCGCATGGGACGTACTTACCTAAAAATGGCTCTTAAGGATCTGTTGTTTGTTTGAAAGCCAGGTTTACCTGTCCCTTTAGGTTTTGTTGGTTATATCCGAAGCCTGGTACTTAGCTGTCTGAGCCCATGGCTTCCTCTGCTGCTGCCCCTGGACTTCATCCTTCCTGGGTGGTGTGGGTCCCTCAGTCTGGATGCTCTGCTGAACTTACGTCCCAGGGAAGCCGGAAACAGACATTATGTGGAGGCTCTATTTGCCGCACTAGCTGGGGAGGCTACCTCAGTCCACACACCCGCCCTGCTCTCCTCCGCCTCTGAAATCGGACCACCCCAGGGCTCTTTCTTACTGTCTCCTCTCTCCTGTAGGTGGATAGCTTGCCTCAGGCTGGAGGGGCCCTGGGTTTGGTGAGCGGAGCATGCTCAGTGTTGTAAAGTCCCAGCTTCCCCTTTTGCTCTGGCTCTGATGTCCTCTATGTCTCCTGTGGGTTCTGGTTGGTGCCATAAAAGGTGCCACCTCTTCTACCATGAGCTTCAGGGTTTCCTGGGCACTGCGTGCCACGCTCTTACTCTGAATACCTCTTCAAAATGAGTGGTTGGGAGAGCAATGGCGAGTTCAGGTTTGGCTCATCAGCGAGTTCAGAGATGCTTCCTCACTGTGCTGTGGGTCAGCGGAGTAGAAGGTCTACTCGGTACCGAATCCCCAGACACAGCGGAACAAATCGGAGCTCATGGTGCCTCTGGCTCCAGTAGGTGCAGCTGGACTGTCCGGGGCCCCAGGAGTGTCGTTCTAGTTGGCAAGCATGTTGCCATCTGGGACTGGTGGTTCCTTTTGGTTGTTCCATCACGGAGTACTGCCACCCTGAACATAGCTGTGTTGGTTCTGTGGGCAGGGCCTTGGAGGGAGGTTGACAAGGTGCTCCTCTCTGAAACCTTGAATCAACCCTGAATCTTTGGCCGGATCTGCCCTTCTGTCTTGAGCACCCCTTCCCTGGTTGCCCTGTACCAGCCAACTGTGGCTTTCCTTCCTTTATTCTGTCCTCTGTTCTGTTTCTGCAGCCTGCCCATTCTTGAGACCCAGTTCTGACCCTGTCAGCATGTGGGCAAAGCCTCCCCCAATGTCCTAACAGACTGCTCCCCGCTCCTGTTTTTATTTCTCCCAGGGCCCCAGCGGATGCTTTGTTGGTCTTGTATCATAGTTAGCTGTAACTATGTCTGCACCCTTGCTAATCGCCTCAGAAGGCAGGCCCAGGTCCCATCAGTCCCAAACCACCTTAGGGACTTGAGCTGTCACCTGACAACGTGGTAGGACAGGAGATACCAAGAAGCCCACGGTAACACAAGAAGCTAAGCAGCAGCCACTGTGAGATCCTTAAGACGCCATCCCAGGATTCTTTGAGCAACGCTGGCAACGGTTTGCCTTTTGAGTTTAGGTCTCTCAGCGTCTGCTGTGTGAAGTCTGAGGTCCCCTCTTGGTGTGCACTTTGGGGTCTTGTTCCACCACTACATGGTGGTTCCATTTTGCCAAAGTGGAGCTAGCTTCCATCTGGGGTGGAAATGGCAGCAATTGGACTTGGTGCATGCTGGGAGGTGAAAGGGGTGTGGCTTGCCCCTAGGAGGCACACAGAGGAGGTGTATGATTACACTCAGAGCTAAGGACAACCCCAGTGAAGACACCAGAACCAGCAGACAGGGATTGCCCATGGATAAAGCTCAGGAAACCGGGCACCAGTTTCTAGGATCTCCCCAGAGGGGAGTATACATAGTCATTTAGTCCCACAGCCGGGGACATAGGGAAGATGCTGTGTCCAGGAGCCCCTCCTACCTGCCGGGCAGACACTGTCCGCAGTCCAGGTTCTTGTTGCCTGCTAAGCAGCGGGGCTTCCTGAGGAGGGAGGACACTTGCTGTGTCTGCTGCAAGGCCTCAGAGCCCACCCATGAAGCCTGCTCACCCACTGTCAGATCCATGCTCCTTTTTGGAACTGAGGCAGGGCTGGCTGACAGGGGGATTCTAGAGGCAACTGGGTGTGTGCTGAGTCCCATGGTCACGAGGAAAGCACTCCCCCTTGCAGTGTGGGATTGACCCTGCCCACTCTGCTGAGCTGCCTGCCTCTGCCTCTGTTCCCACTTGAATCCCAGGTAGCAGGAATCAGACCTTGGATGCTCCAAACACATGGGTAGGGGCCTTGTGAGAGCCAGGCCCTCTCCTTGGCATACAGAGTGGGCCCTTTCCCAGCCTTGGAACTTGTGGCATTCCAGCTTGTCTCCTGAAACTCCCCCTCCCACGACTGTGGAGGCCCCTACGCTTGGGGAATTGGAGTGAATGCTTCTGACTCTCCCTGAAATCGAGATGCCCTGTATTCCCCAAGGACAGCCTGCCCTTTCTGTGGTGGTATGCTCTTCCACGGCTAACTGTCCATCCTCCCTCCATAGAGGCCTCAGCCCCCTCCTTGCTCCTGGCCACCATACTGCATGTTAATTAATGGTGGAGCAGGAGGCCTGCCAGGCCCTTTCAGGGGTTTGCATTCCCAGGGGTGAGTAGGGAGAAGGCACTGTGGGTGTTGGGCCTGGCCCCACATCACTGGCTCTGAGCCCCAGAGCCCCATTGAGCCACTGGGGAGCTGCAAGCTCTTAGAGCCCCTCTGAACTGTTGCTGGGACCACCTCCCTCCTCTGCCTACCCGCTACTCACACTCTTGTTAAACACTCAAGGAAATCCTTTGGAGCAATTAGGGAAGTGTGGAGCCAACACAGGCTGCCCCAGCAGGCTTCATTCTTGGTGGTGGTGTGGGGGCTGGCAGTGTTGGTAAGGGAGCTGGGCACTTTAACATGCAAGGCAGAGCCAGGCTGCCCAGTCGGTCTTCTGCCCCTCCTTGGCCAAATGGGTGGGAAGCCAGGGGAGGAAAGGAAACAACCATGGGAAGCAGCCGTGGGCTGCTTGCTTGGACCCTGTGAACTCAGCAGCTGTAGACAGGTGCTGATGGCCTCAGTGGTCTGGGTTCTGTCCCCTGGACAGCCAGATGAGATCTATCTACAGTGAAGAGGGCATGGAGGCCGAGCCTCTTTTTACCTCACTTAAAATCCTACGGGAGCCTGGAGGCAGCTCCCTTCCAGTTTGCCATTTGTCCCTTGCCTCTAGAATTCCCCAACGGGGTCTCTCTTCTGAGAAGTGAACAGAATCACAGCGGTGACTCTGGTGGTGGGAAGGTGTTTGGTTCCAAACTCCTGGCTGGGGGTCGACCTCTGAGAGTACATTTTGAAGGCCTTGCAGCTAGCTCTCTGGTAACGTCACACCATATGGTTGCCGTCCTTGGTGAATTTGGTAAATACTGACAGAAGCTACAGCTGGGCATAGATAATCAGGAGGAAGTGCCCGCTCCTTCAGTGGCCAGACACGCTGACCCAGCACAGGCCTCTCAGGTCTGACTTCAGAGCAGCCAGGACCCTTCTCTACCACCATCTCTTCTCTTGGTGGACGGCATTCCTGCCTCTATGCAGAGATGCCAGGGTCCAGTGGCTGCCGTCATGTGACAGCATTGGGCTCTCTCTTCTTTCTCCTTGGTACTCAGAGATGTCCCTGGTTTTTCCAAGTGTTTCTAGAAAAACCATTTCACCGGCAGCTTGGATGGCAGCCTGTCTTCCCAGTGACTCCAAACCAAGGCGCTGTGTCTGAGTCAGGCCTCGAAGTACTCCTCTAGAGGGCTGGTGGAAATGGAGGTGCCTTTGGGCTCTGGGCAGGGCAGAGACAGCCTGCACTCTGATAACCTAGAAATGCCTCCCCTGACCTTAATGGATGGGTCCTTCATGTGGGTCCCTTGAGGTTGGGGCACTGAGCACTCAGAGGGCAGGATGTCCTGTTGCAGGTCAGGACTCTTTGCCCCCGTCCTGCTCACCCCGCAGCCACTCCCTCTAGGGTCTGTCCCTGTGGAGATGTCTCCTGCCCCAGCACCCCAGAAGCCTAGTACCTGTCCTGCCCCCATGGATGCTCAGGGGGATCAGCGGACCCACTTAGGGGAGAGCCATCTACAAAGCTAGGCTGATGTCAGGCTGTGGCAGTGTAGGTATGACCCTGAGAAGATGTTGGGGGGACCTGGTTGCTCTCGAAGCTCCTGCCGTCCGTAGCATTCGTGCTACAGTAGGAGCGCGCAGAGGCCATGTTGTGTTAGAACGGAGGTGGCATGGCCTCCCTGTTTGGATTTTATCTGGTAGAGCCTGCTGTGGCTGCTAAGGGTTACCAAGTGTACACTCCTTAGGCAGACATGCTTACTGGAGGCTCTGATGTTCCCGAGGTCTTCAGTGCAACCCTTGAGCAGATTATCAGAATGAATACACGAACTCATACAGGGTCCCAAACATTCCTTTAGAATGTCACAAAACCTGTTTCCTCTACACTTTCTCTGTGAATCTGGGGGATGTGCGTGGCCTATGAGACAAAGCTAAGACACAGACCTGTGAGCCTTCCGCAGGCACTTCCTGTGTGTGCTTGTCTTGGTGCACTTGCGATGGGGTTTGGTGCCCCATTTTGTTATAAGTGTGACTGAGGATGGAGAAGGACCATGGTTTGGAGGCCCGGGCAGCTGGGCTTGGCTACTCTGGAGGACCTGGCCAGGTCATGGAGTTTGACCCTGGAGAAGCATTGTGGGAGCACTAGATGGTGGTGGGGCAGGACTTTCTGAGCCTGAGGCCGAGCAACCACGGCTGATGTCTGTTACCTGAGGATGAGGATGGTGTGACTCTGCCCAGTTTGAAGCCCACCCGAAATGTTTGGAAAACCAGCTCTTCCAGAGAAAGGGCTCCCTGGGAAGGAGACCAGGATTGCTCACCTACCTGAGAACTGAGCTCTGTGCCTCACAGGAGGCCTAGGCACCAAGGAAAGTTCTCAAGGTTCGCCTGGGGCCAGTTCAGCAGCCCTCTGTGGCCATCGACCAAGGAGCTTCCCCAAGCCGGGTACCATCTATAAACTGGGGCAGTTCTGTGATCGTTCAAATTCTTGGAGGAGCTATGTAAGGAGATGGTTTGGGGGTGGACCCTGACCAGCAGGAGAGTGCTATACAGGTGACAGGCCAGGTTCCCCTTCTGGTGACATCCAGGGTGATGTGACACAGCAGGGAGATGCAGATTCAGAAACATCAACACCAACTGTTCATCTTGCACACAACACTGCCTGTGCAAGGTCCTTAACATCTCTGGGCCCTGAATTCTTTATCTGTAGAAATGGGTGGTGGCCTCTCCCTGATGCTCCTCACAAGGATTGGAGGCCATGTTCAAAAGGGTCTGGCATGGGAAAAGTAGTTTCCACTGACCAGATGCCCCTGGCTGGCCTCTGCTAGTCTAGTCTCTGTCTCTGTCTGTCTCTGTCTCTGTCTCTCTCTCTCTCTCTCGCTCTCGCTCTCTCTGCTCTTTCTCTCTCTATGTCTCTGTCTCTCTCTCTCTCTCTCTCTGTCTCTGTGTCTCTCTCTCTCTGTCTCTCTCTCTCTCTCTGTGTCTCTGTGTCTCTGTCTGTCTGTCTGTCTGTCTCTCTCTCTCTCTCTCTCTCTCTCTTTCTCTCTCTCTGTCTCTCTCTCTCATATCTCATCTGTGATTTTCTTCCCCCAGGCACACGTTTAGGTAGGACTTGTAATGTTGTAATGTTACAAATTGTGTGCTCTATAGGACAACATGCAGCCTACCAGAGGCAGCCGTGGGAGAGGAGAAGCTTTCCACCTCACGGCCTTGGGAGTGAGGCAGCTTCTCTGAGGCCAGGCATGATGGCAGTTCACAAGTAGAGCCTGTGGTACTTGGGGCTGGAGTAGTCATGGCATGGTGGGTGCCCCTTGGTTGTCTCCAGAAGCATCAAGGACCCTTCATGTATACTGCGATCCGTATACATGGCACACAGTGGGCCACAGTGTGTGGGGGTGTGTAGTATGCATCGACCAGAGCAGCTGCGGTAACAAACATTCCACACTTTCAATGACATAAAGCGCTATTTACTAGTGTATGACTCATGAAACTGTGGGTTGGCTCTCCTGCCTTCACGGCTTTGGTTTGGTTGGGTCAGTGGCTATGGCTGAGTCCTCTAAAGGCTTCCATAGTTTGGAGCTGTTAGGGTCCACTCTTTCTGTGCACCCTTTTCACTGAGCTCAGCCCTTCTCATATCTTGGTGTCCTACTGGGAGCAAAAGCTGCCATGCTGCCATGCCACCTTATAGCAGGTCACAGAGCTGCCTGGACCTGCTGCCAAACTGTCTCATGTGACCTCTCCTAGGGCTAAGCATTGCTGTGAACTGGCTACATCATCACCTTGAAACCTCACACATATGCTGGGAGATGGGTCTTATACGGCCCCATTTTACAGTTGTGGAAATGAAGGAGCAGAGGAGTGTGCGATAAGGTCAGACTCAGATGGACAGCTGTTTCCTCTGCTGCATTAGGGATGCATGTGTCTCATGTGAGAGGGCTGCTGAGACCCTGATGTTCCTCTCTAGTGAGAGCAGCTTTTTAAGAAGTACATCCTGTGATGGGTGCCCAGGCCTCTGTTCTCAGCGGGTGAGGTAGAATATATCTTCTACAAGGGAGGAACTGCAAACATTTGGTCCCCTGGGT
This sequence comes from Rattus rattus, assembly GCF_011064425.1. Lineage (NCBI taxonomy): Eukaryota > Metazoa > Chordata > Mammalia > Rodentia > Muridae > Rattus > Rattus rattus. Next base: position 68,747,113 of record NC_046164.1, read on the forward strand.
CTCATGTCTATACATCAGTCTGGTCAGTAGGCTGTGGTGTTCCTGATCCAAGTTCTTATGGGTCCTTTACTGTGGGGATTCTCAGCACTCCTGGTGGGGTTTCAAGAGTCCCCTACTCTAGCCAGTGCATAGACAGCCTTCATAAAAACAGTCCGTACATTTGCCTGTTTCTATAGAGACCTCCCAGGGTTTATGTCCCAGAGATGTGTCTTGGACCCTGTGGAATGGCGTCTTCCTGATGACCCTCGATAGTCTGCAGGTCTCCTGGGCTGAAAGGCAGCTGTGGTGCATGTTTGTATCCATGGAAGAAAGGATGGGCTTAGCGGGTACCAGGATGCTCATGGTGTGTAAGCCAGGTGCTGATCAGAGGCCAGAGCCATCGACAGAGGGAACAACGGGTTCTCTCTGCTTTGCTGGGGAATGGTGGGATCTCCGGCTTCCGCCCAGGATAGACAAACCAGGACCAGATTAGCTTAGCCAATGGGAAGGCCAGGGCGTGCTGGGGTAGGAGCAACCACAGCGTTCTCGACCTTAAAGCTAAAGGCTAAGTGGTTGGAAAAAGGGTTCACTGGACCCCGGTTTCTTCATCTGCAAAGGGAGATAAAATTCTGGAAAACTAGGAATAAAATACTGAAAAGGAAAAGACCAGAGGTAAAAGCGAGACAGGAATCCTCTTGTCGACAGTCCTGGGTTCCAGAAGAGAAAGGGGCGATTCTCAGGAAGAACGTTTTCAACCTAATGCATGGGGAATAGCCAAATGGCCAACCCAGCGAAGCTTATGGGCATTTTAAATATGGACGAAGAAGTCTCAAGGTGGGCTGAGGTGGGAATATCGTTTCTATGATGATCAGTCGGAAAGGTGGCTCTAACCAGACAGGAGGGGAAACAAGGAGTAGATAAACCCTCGATAGGACAGTGTAGGAAAGATAAACAGAGATTCTAAAAGGGAGGCATCATGTAAATCAAAATTTGAAATTCAAACAAGGGATTCTGCTTCTGAGTGCTAGCTGGGGCAGATGTGGAAGGATGGCTAAGGGACCACACGCCATTTAATGCCAACCACAGGCCACTTGTAAATTAGTGATCGTGAATGTTCAGAATCAATCTGTGGGCAGAAGCCAGGGGAGAACAGCAAAAACAAAACAAAACAAATGGAAACAAACTAACAAAAACACTGGAGCCAACCTCACCAAGCGAAGGCTATTAACACCTTAGGCACAGTTTGCTCTTCGCAACAGGATCAGCAAGAACAATGGTGGCCACTGGTAGGAAGTGTGTATGTTGCAGGGGGAGTCACAGGGGGGTGGGAGAGTGGGAGGGGTTCGGGGATGAGGGGTTGGGGTAGGAGGGGTGGTGGGGTGGGGGAGTGGGGGTGGGATTAAACCCTTACAGGGGCAAGCAGCAGACCAAAAATACTGCAGTGTTAGAAGTGTATGACCAAGACACAGGGCAAGTTCCTGAAGAATGAAAATCCGAGAGATAAACCTTTCTGTGAATGGAGATGAATAAGTATCATTATACATTCAATTGCTTTCTATAACCGTGGGTATTTGTTACTTGAAATAATCATCTCATCTGAAAGTGTAAACAAGTACTGAATTTAAAATAAAAGAAAAGAGAAAAAAAACCTGTGTCCATTAATGTGATAGACACCCATTGCAGGCTCATACTAGCGTTAAACCAAGAGTGTGCTGTGTGGCTTCAGGTGTGGCTTGATCCAGGGGCCTCAGCGGTGTCTTTAGAGCTCTGTGTCTTTTGCTTGCTCAGTCTTTGGGCTCTGCTATGTGAAGAACGTTTATCCTGAGAGTAGTAAGGAGTCCTCATTCCATCTTGTTGGAAATTAAACAGATAGGAATTTAAACACACACATATATGCATACATGGTGGTGTGTGTGTGTATGTGTGTGTGTGTGTGTGTGTGTGTGTGTGTGTGTGAACACGAGCATCTCTGTCTCTCTGTGTATGTTGCCCTGTGCAGCTGTTAGGGAGTCCTGCTTCACAGAATGTAGAGGCTTCTTGTGAGCTAAAGGTTGTACCAATGCACTTGGGAAGAGAGTTTGGGTTGAGGACCAGGACTGATGGTGGTTTTGGGAGAGAGACCCCTACTAACCTTGGCTGCCCACTGATGCCAACTGGCAGCTGGTAACATTGGAGAAAACAGTCCTTGGATGTGGCGAGCAACCTGTCACTCTCTCCATCGCTTCTTGGTCAACGTGTGTTCCTCAGTCCTGTGGTTCCTGTTGGTTTCCAGCTGCCTCTTGTCTCCCTGGCTGGATTTGGTTCAGCCCCTTTTTCTGGATGATAACCAACCCTTGGTGGTGAACAGGGCAAAAGTATAAGGAGTGTATTTGCCCTGAACTGGAGGTTATCTGGGATCAGCTCCATTGTGACAGCATGGTGGCTTCTGTCCTGCACACCTCCTGCCTTCCTGTTTTACTACTCCCAATATGTGGCTCACATCCTTATGTCTACAAGATGGCTGCCACGCTTCCTGGCCTCATGCCTACATTCTGATCCCGAAAGCAGGGGAGAATGGGAGGAGGGATAAACTCTTTCAGAGAGCCTAGGCCTTTGAAACAACTTTCCCACCCAGTGGCTGCTTATGTCTCATTGGTCAGAACCAGTTACATGGCCATCCTAAAGCAGTGTTGTATACCATTCAGTCAGTGAATTGCAGAGTCTGATTAGGTTTGAAGAATGAAGCAGCCACCCTCTGGCCGGAGGCTCACAGTATCGACAGTTTGCTAGTTATTTTGCTTGCAAGGTAGAGGGGACCTATAAGACTTTGGGGTACCATCTTCTTCCTTGTAGCACCATCCTCTGCAGGAAGCCTGTCCTCCCCGTCCTGAGACACCCCAAGCATTGGAGGCCCAGGCCTCGTGGAGGTAAGGGAGCTGGCCAGCTGAGGCAGAGGCCCACCTTCCTGGCTAACAAAGGTCCTGAGCAGGAAACCCTGGGAGGAGCTGTGTGGGCAGAAAATAGGTAGTCATGGAGACAGAGGTGGGGCGATAGGTCCTGATGGAGCAGGGCAGGGCCCAGGGGCTGCAAGTGTGTATATATGCTCAGAGCAACCTGTGTGATCCAAGGGTCCATGACAGGAGATGGCTTTTCACCCCTGCTCAGTTTTGAAATGTGTGTGCATGTGTACATAGGGACACGTGTGTGTAGAGGATGGAGGTCAGTCTCAGGGGTTGTTCCTCAGGAGCTGTCCACCTTGTTGAGACAGGGTCTCCCACTGGCCTGGAGCTCCTGTGTTAGGTTAGGTTGGCTGGCCAGTGAGTGAACCCAGGGACCCATCTGTGTCTGCCCTGCGGAACTGGGATCACATATCATTATCATGCCTGCCTTTTTACCCAGTCTCTAGGGACTCAAGGTCTCCATTCTTATGTGGCAAGTACCTGCTGGGCTACCTCCTCTTGCCCTGGTTCTGAATATCCACACAGATGGGCTTTTTCATGGAATATACTTTTTTTTTTTATAATGAGAAGGAAGGAATGGAACAATTTTACTTTTGACAATAAATGTTTTCCCAAATGGCCAAGTACTAGGCAGTCCCCTTGGGTTCGTGACATGCCAAGTGACCAAGCCATTTATTTGTTGAGATACGTGAGGGGAAATGGGTATGGTTGGTGGCATGCCAGGTGCAAGCCGGGGCCATAGCAGTCAAGCTGTGTCGTCCCTTACCTGTGCCCTGGATAGAGGAGGCTTTGTAATTCAGATGCGGAAGTCCACAGCTGGCCCATGGCTCACAGGTAGCATTCTGCCAGAAGATTTTAGAAAATCCCCATGGCAGCACTGGGTTTCGGCATCACTATCGATGGGTACTGACGTTATCAGCATTCTGGACACAGACCCTAGAGGCTTCTGCCTGGAGTCACCCCTCTGGGCTAAGACCTTGCAGTTTTCCCAGTCCTTCAGGCCTCTGGAGGACTGAGAAGATGAACACTGTCCTGCCTGTGAGTGGTGTAGGCTATGACACATGGCCTTCCCTAACATCAAGGCCACAGGCCAGCCATATCCCCAAGAGTGGGCCATCTGTGCTCCCCGCCAGTGTTCCATCCTGAGGCAGTCAGGCAGCGGTCCTGTCTCCTGACCCCTGGCCACTGGTAATCTAAGCAATGGTGTTGTAGAGACACAGGGCTCCCATCCATGGAGACAGTAGAGGCTGAGCTAGGAGCCATGAGAAACAGACCACAGGCTACAGACTTGCTCATTTGGGTTCCAGGCAGCTCACAGGTGCAGTAAGGACGGGCAGACGTGTGCATGTGTGTCCTGAGGACCAGCCCCAGGATGACAGACGTGGAGACTGAGTGCTGTTGAGTGGCGTGTGATGTGTGTTGGCGTGTGATGTATGCAAGTCTGGCAAAGGAAGTGCTGGTCTCAGGCTTCAGCTAGGGCTTCTCCAGAGGACCATGGACCTGGGATAGCGAGAGTCTGGAAAGCATTTGGGGGGCTCTTTTGGTGTGGATATTGACAATGCATTCAAGTTCCTAACACCCCCAACAGAACTAATGGCGTCAAATCCATCTGTGTGCATTCAGCTGGATGGAGTGGGAAACCACGGGATATATTTGCCCTTCCTTCACTATTCTGCCCTTCTTTGGTTCTGCGTCTCTAAGACAGGGGTTCAAGCTGAACTGGATGTGGAATATGGCCTCTAGCTTGAAATTGGGGGTGAGGTAGGATAAGTACCTAAAACTTCTGCTTCAGACATAGTGGGGATACTCATGGGCAGTGAGGACTAGGAAGAGGCAGCCTTCGGGGATGTGGGGAGAGAGGCCCCCTTACCAAGGATGTGGGCATGGGAGGCTCCCTTACTGTGCACCTCACATCCCAGGGAATGACAATACAGAGGTGTCTGAAAGGGTGCAAGAGTTGGAAGCCTCAGGACAAATAGGGGGTGGGTATCAGGGTCCATTTGTGAGAAGAATAAGGTTGAGGCTGGCCATAGCAAAGGACTGTGGGAAGCCAGGAAGAGAGGTTGGGGTCTTCCTCTTGGGGTTCAAGTGATTCTTCTGTTGAGGACCTGGCTTCCTGCAGGCTGACCTTCTCCAGTCAGAACTGTACCTGTCATCAGAAGCCATGGTGGGTAACTAGTCCTTCAGTAGTGTGCAGTGAGTAGATGCTCATGGGGCCTGGTATCCTGGTAACATTCAGGAAAAGCCCCCATACCCGATGTGGAGTCCTGTCCTCAGGGATGGGATGGAACTCTGTTCCTTAAGTGTGGTCTGTGTCCCTAATTTCCTGTCATGTGAGGAGAGCTGGCTGAGAAAGGGATGATCTTAGCCCATCATCAAAGCAGGTCCTGACGTGACAGAGTTAGGATTGTGCTTGCTGCTGAGGGATCCCTGGTGTCTTCCCTGTATGTCCCAGCTTGATGGGGAGGGACATCATAACCTCCTCCACTGAAGGACATTTATACCGTCTCCAGCCCCCTTCCTCCCTAGACATAGCCAGGGCCCCCTTACCTAGGTCAGGGCTCAGGCAAGACAGTTCTTTTTTCTTTTTTTATTTTATTATTTATTTATTTATTTATTTATTTATTTATTTTTAAGACAGTTCTTGGTATCACAGCTTAGGTTGAGCCTGGGCACATTGCTGAGGCTTGCACCATAGCTGGGTCCCAAGGTCACTGTGGTGACCTTGAAGAGCAGTTCTGAAGGGAGGCTAAGGCCAACTCTGAGTGTCGTCTGGGTGGGTTCTACTCAAGTACTGATCCAGTGTTAGTTGCCAATCTCTTCTAGAGATGTCTTTATTAATTTTTAAACCACATTTTTTCCTACAGACCTCTTTCTTGCTTGTAGTCATAAAAGGCTCAAGGACAGAGGCAAGGACTGACTCACTAGGCCCCCATAGTCCCTTCAGAGGAGGGTGCTATGGCTAAACTGAGGCACAGAAAGGCTAATCAGTTTGCTGTGGATCGCCCAACTAGCAGTAGCTGAGCCAAGCTTTGAGCCCAGGGAATTCATAGCAGCCATCGGTGTGTGTTGTACACCTCTCCAGCAAGCAGACAAGGCCTTGGAATGAGTAACCACAGGGAGATAGGTGAACTGGCAAGGCCTCCCTTGGAACAGCCTTGCAGATGGTTCCCCATGCTGGCACAGTCCCAGCTGTGGCTCACCAGGTGGGGTTGCCCTCCGATCAGCATTGGCAACTTGCAGCTCGGGCTCCACATGGGCCTTGGCTCTCACTGGCCAAGCGAGGGTGCTGGCCCCAGCCACTTCTTTCCAGCATTTTTGTGTGATGTGGGTATCAGTAGAGCCATGGTGACAAGACTTGGGCTGCCACTCAACGAGCAGTGTTGGGAGTGATTTGCATCATGGGTGCAAATTCCTGGTGGCCAAGGGAGCTCAGAAGAGGATGTGAGGGGAAGGAGCTGTGGGATCACACCATGACCTCATAGCTTTCTCCTCTGCCCCACTCAGCAAGTTTGAGCAGGTGTTTGTGAGGGAATGACTGAAGAATGCATAGGTGGGTGGAGAGACGAATGGCTGAGTGGATGGGAGAGTCGATGAATTCTATCCCAGGTGCCTTTGGGTCCTTCTGCCACCAACATGGGACTCTAAATTAATCAGGGCGGTGTGTTGCCACCTATAGATACACAGAGAAGCTAAACCCACTGAGGTCTGAGAGTCTCTGCCTGGGGACACAAACACCCAGCCTCAGAAGCCACATGCCCTGGCTAGCAGCAGCAAGGTCACTTGTCTGGCCAACACCTTAAAGGACAGCAGCCTAGACTTCTCAAGACAGATACTCTCCTGTCATGTGCCCCTAAGGGGGCAGTGAGAACCCAGTGGCCAAGACCTCCCAGGCCTGCCTTCTCTGGGTGCAGCCCCTGGAAGGCCCCAGGATTGAGCAGCCTCTGAACTCCATAGCTTTTTCTCCCTCTCCTTCTCTCTCTCCCACACTCAGCCCTGACGAGGGCTCCATGATGTTCAGCCCTGAGCTTATTATCCCGCATGCTATGACCCCAGGAGGGTGTGGAGGTGGCCCTCTTGTAGTGTTGGGGGTGGCGCAGTGCGTCCAGTGTCCTCCAGTAGAGAAGCCTGGTGGCAGAGTTACTCACATCACCTTTACTCATTCAGGGTGACTCAGGGTATGCCCGCTGCTGTGGGGATATGGACTCCCTGACTGGATTCAGCCCCAATAGGTAGTCTGTGGAGCCATCCCATTTGCAAAGAATCCAAAGTCCAGAGTCAGTTTCCAGATCCTTCCATCAAGCTCTAGAGCTCACCCCCCCTAAGCCCCCAACCCGGCTTAGCTTCTGTTCCCTCCAGGCTGGTGAGATAAGCCTTCCAGCTGCCCAGAAGCCTGCCTGGATCTCTCTGGAGGCGGATCTGCACCTCTTGATGGATCTGGGGAGAAGGAGATGCACACAGCTAGGGAGCGCGTCAGTTTGCACAGCAGCCTTCAAAGGCTCCGATGAGTCCTGCAATTGAACACACTTACTAACATTAACACAGCATTCCCCAAGTCACCTGCTCACAGGCTCCCTGAGCATCTATCTGCAGTCACATATGGGACACTGTCTTACTATGCCTGCCTGGATCCATCTACCAGTGCTGGTGCTATGATGGGCTGCACTAGGATGAGCCGCAGCGTTCTGTCCCTTTATGTAGCTGGCCGGTGTCTACTCTGTTTTTGAAGGCTAATTTTTATGGGCAGGCCTTACATTCCAATGGAGGGGGTACAGGGGAGCTAGTGACACCCCTGTGGTGAGCTTAGGGGGAGGTGGGTTTCCCAGGCAGCCCCTAGGGGACACCATGATGGTCATAAGTGTGCCATACTTAGCTATTGGGCCAGGCGGACTGTGCGGCTTCTTGAGTAAATGTTTGTTTTTGCCAAGGATACCCTGCAGGACTGAGACACTGAGGTTGCACTCACGCAGCGCAAATCACGCCATGGAAATTTATTTCCTCTCCTTGTGCCCCGCCTCACCCTGGGTTTATGAAACATATGGATCTTTCTTTAAACAATCTCTCAAAAGCTCAGACTTGCAAATTAGTTCCTTGAGTGATCAGCTGTATATATTCTGCATTTAATAAACTCAGTTATTAAAGAAGAGGCAATTGCTTATTCAATTACGGCGGATAAGGAGCGAGGCTTGGCTGAACACTCGGCCGAACACTGCTGGAGACCTAGGGCAGAGCATTAATAAAGGAAGGAAAACACCCTTGAACCGGCCTTGGCATTAGTGTATTCCCTGGAGGCAGAGAAGGTGTCAGAAGACACACACAGAGGTCCCAAGGTTCTCTCAGGGTCTTTGGGCACCCATCTCTGTCTTCTGGCTTTGAAAAGCTGTCTGTGAGCACAGACCGAAGATGCTTCTGTCTGATTTGTGCGGATTTGGGGGATTTGCATTATGTATGAAATGTAATTTGCATTTCATTCCAGCAAAAAGAACAACATTGATAAATACATTTTACGTGTGTACAAAATAGATTTGGGCAAGATATGGGAGTTCTTGGAAAGGAGGTGCATATAAGAAAATTAGCTTCATAGAAATGGCGTTAGCAAAGCAGTAATAGGTGATGCAAACTCTAAGAGAATCAGTACAAATGCAGGGCCAGACATCTCCATCTGCTCCACCAAGCCAGCCTGTGCACAGCCTTCTGGGAGCATCTCACAGGCTGCCTCCTCCAAGAGGCCCTCTGGATTCTCATCTTGCTTTTGAATCCATGCAGCTTCCTGGACAAACAGTAGCAATGGAAGCTGTGGTGTTGTCTGCCCTCCCTCCCTCTTCCTGCTCATCATCCACTCATCTATCCATCTGCCAATCATCTCTCAGTCTATTCGTCTCCATTCTATTCACCTACCTATCTATCTATCTATCTATCTATCTATCTATCTATCTATCTATCTATCTATCTATCACCCATCAATTTATCTGTCAATCTATCATCTGTCATCTATGTATCTATGTATAGATCTATCATCTTTCTATCTGCTGTGTATCATCTGTCATCTATCTACTTACTCACCTATCAATCAGTCATCTATCAATCACTTATCTATGTATCCATGTCTATGTATTTGTATGTATGTACATATGTTTGCATGCATCTATAATCTATCTATCTATCTATCTATCTATCTATCTATCTATCTATCTATCTATCATTTATCTACCTACCTACCTGCTGTGTCCTAAGGCCAAAACCCCCACCCCTTCACCATCTCCAGACATAGTTGGGTAAGGATGTCACTACCACATCTCTCTTCTGATTGGTTCTAGGTGTAAGAATGTGCACCTGTCCATTCACCCACTCACCTACCTTTTATCCTTCATCTATCCTTATATCTACCCACCTATTCATCACCATCCACCCATTCATCCATGTGTTTACCATACACCCATATCCACCATTTCATTCCTTTGTCTACCTATTCACTCATCCACTCACCTATCCATCATCTAACCATCCATGTGTCCTTCTATCCATCTATCTATCCATCCATCATTTATCTACCCACCCATCACCAAACCAGTGGCTCCTTCATCCACTGTGGAAGTGACTTCTATGACCCTCCTCAGTGAGGGCTTCCTGGCTATGTGTTCTGAGTCTTACGAGCCAGCCAGCCAGCCAGAATTTGGGGTATTGCTTGTCCTTGCCCAACTATGCCTGAAGAAATTGGTCTTGTGGCCTTAGGCCACAGTAGGAACTTCCTGGGAGCTCCCTGCTGTGGTGGGTAGCCAGCATGAGACTTACTCACGTCTGATGAGTTCTAGCTTCTTCTAATGACGTCTTTCCCTGGCTTGTTCTCAGGCATTCCTCCCAAAGCTTGGCATTTTTCTACTGCTCCTAGGAGACCACATCGTGCCATACAGGGGTCTGGAACCAGACACCTGGGATGTCATGTGGCACTCACCAAACAGTGGTTCATTCATTTGGGAAATTGGGCAAAATAACCCAGTTTGAGAGAGGGAAGGAAGTGGGGGAGAAGGAGGAGTCTGTGACTGCATAGGGACCCACCTACTGCTTTAGAGATTACTGGTGATGGCTGGGAGTCCTGCAGTGTGGTTACTAGAGAAAGGAAGCGTCGTGACAGGGTAGGACAGAACTTCTGCTGCTTGTTTCTGTGTCCTCACCTGGACAAAGGAAGGATCTTGTCCCAGAGCTCCTGGGGTTCTAGTGCCAGGCCCTGGTATACCATCAGTGTGGGGATTACTTGTCTACATGAAGAAGCCATTGTCTGGTCTGGTCAGCTCCTGTGTGTGACAATGGCACGGGGCTAACAATTTTTCCAGTTCACCATCGCCTTCCTGGCTCGAGCTCCTGTCTTTGACCATGGAGCCTCTCCTGGTCTCTGCTTTCCCCTAAACCCATAGTTTCTGCCAACCTGGGTTCTAGGTGCCCATGACTCCTATGAGGGTCAAGGTCTCTTCTGTACTGTAGTTATGGGGCTGGTAAGACTCCACAGCGTACTCTGTGGGTCCCTGAGGTGAGGGCCTAGCCTCACTAGGTGCTCATGTCAGGCTGTCCTGGAGCCTGCTGGGGCTGCCTGGGCTTGTGCCCTTCCTGCTGTTGGCCATGGTGTCAACAAGCTGGTGGAGTGCCTCTTGTACCAATTCAGTCACTCACTCTTCCTTCCTTCCTTCCTTCCTTCCTTCCTTCCTTCCTTCCTTCCTTTCCTTTCCTCCCTTACTTACTCACTCCTTCCTTCCTTCATTCACTTACTAATTCTCCCACATCCTTAAGAATTAGTATATACCAGGCCTAGCAGGGTCCTAAGGTCGCCATGTCCCTGTCTCTCAGAAGCTCCCAGGTAGTTCGGGGCAGACAAACAGAAAAAGATAACTACGTGAATCACATGCTAAGATTACAGGAAGCCAGGGAAGCTGTGGGGTTCAGGGATGGGGCTAGCAGACTCTTCCCTGGAGAAGCCATCTTGGGTCTTCCAAGTTATTTCCTAGTACTAGTAAGCAGGGGCATCCCTTGCTGCAGAGAAAGAATGGGACAGTCCCAGGACCTGTGCACCTTGGCCTCCTGAAGGGAGTTCCAGAGATCTGAGGGAAGGAGGCCCAGTAGGCAGGTTTGTGATGATGGAGCAGGGTCCTGTTCCGTGACACCCTAGGGCCTGATGGTCTCTGATGTCCCACACAGCAGCTGATGGGCTCTCAACAAATATTCACAGAAGCTGCTTTTGTGTGCCTCACTTCAGCTGGGAAATGTCTGTCCAGGCTGCAAGGCGGGGTTCTGTGAGAAACAGGGAGGTTTTGGATTTTCCTTTCTTGATGCCTTAAAAAAGCCATTGCTGTTATTGGACTGCTGGATCCTTTGGTACCCCCTCCCTTATTCCTAGAAGCAGAGTGTTAAAATTCATAAATGCGTGAAGATATCTATCTATCTATCTATCTATCTATCTATCTATCTATCTATCTATCTATCTATCTATCTATCTTCAGGGCCAGCTTCATCTGGAGTCCCCCCTCTCCTACCTACTTAAGGCTGGCAGACAAGAGGCTCATACAACTGGTACCCCTGAAGCTGGGACGAGATGCCTCCTATTGCTTTTCTCCTCTTAGGTGTAGCCCAGGGCCCAGAGGACTGGGGTTGGTTAGTCCATCTCACTGGAGTTGAAGCACCGGTGGGGGAAGAATACAGGAGAAAATAGATGCAGGGTTAAGCCCTTGCAAACTCTCTGTGGGCCCTGGCTCGCAATTTGAAGAACTTTGTCTTCTTTTTTAAAGCATAACTTTGTTAGTGTGTGTTCATTCATTCACGGAGTGACAGGTTTCCTGATGTCATTCTGCTCATGCATATGGTGCAGTTTGACCACAGCCCCACCATCATCCCCATTCCCCTTCTACAGGTCTCCTTCCATGCCTCATATACATGCGCACATGTGTATATAGTACCTAGGCTCTCCATGTGTAATGCTTTCTGTCTGGGTCTGCCTAATTTCCCTTAGCTTGGTGATTTCCTCATCCCAACAACTGGGATAATGCATTTTCCTGTAAATGACATATCATCTTACCTTGCTATGGCTGACCAAAAAAATTCTATTGTGTATATATCACAGTTTTTGTTATCCATTCTTATGCCAATGGCATCCATTCATCTTTGTCTTTTCTTTTTTATGTATAGTGGAACATTGAATTTATTTCATCATTTCAGATTATAGCCCATCTTTGTGGGAAGTCAAGGCAGGAACGTCAAACAGCTAGTCACATCACATACCCAGTAAATAGCAGTGAGGGACAAATGCATGGATGCTTGTTTGCTTGCTCTCAATTTGATTTCTTCATTCTTAAACAACTCAGCTCTCTGTGCCTAGGGAATGGTGATGCCTACAGTGGGCTGAAATTCATCCTTATCTTTGATGACCTGAACTTAGTTGATTGAGTTGATTGAGGCAGAGTGTCTGGACAGGAATAAGACAGATAGACTTCTGGTTTATCTGTGTGAGGATCTGCCAGTGCTAGGTGTCATCTTGGATAGAGGTGGCAATGACCAGTTGAGACAGAGTGCTCCTGTGAGTGAGGAAGCTTAGAGGAAACATAATGGAGGTGCCAACTCATTCTGGCGGTGGGGTGGTGTCTAAGTTAGGGTTTCCATTACTGTGAAGAGACATCATGACCAAAGCAACTCTTATAAAGGACAACACTTAATTGAGGCTGGCTTACAGGTTCAGAGATTCAGTCCGTTATCATCAAGGCAGGAAATACAGCAGTGTCTAGGCAGACATGGTGCTGGAGAGAGAGCTGTGAGTTCTACATCTTGAACCAACAGCATCTAGAGGAGGACTGTCTCTCAGGTAGCTAGGAGGAGGGTCTCAACACCCACCCACATGGTGACACACTTCCTCCAACAAGGCCATACCTAGTCCAACAAGGCCACACCTACTCCAATAAGGCCACACCTCCTATTAGTGCCACTTCTGTGTCAAGCGTATTCAAACCACCACAGGTGGGGAAGAATCAGGGAAGGCTTCCAGGAGGAGGTAGCTAAAAGTGTATCTCAAGGCTCTTGTAATGGTGTTGCTGTTCAAAGATGTTCAAAGATAGGCTGGTAAGGGGCAATGACTCAGACTAGGGTGAGGCAAAGTGGGGGAAGGGAGGAGGTGTCTAGAGCTGGAGGAGGGGTTGAGGGAGGAGATGGAGAGGGCTATGGCAGCAGATTCAAAGTCGATGTCACTGGTGTCTTCTTCTCCTGGGTCCTAGTCTTGACTTGGAAGAGCTCTGAGGACTGTTACCTAGTGGAGCTGACCTCCCAGTGTCATGGCAAGACTGGGGTGTCTGGGGCTCTGAATTAGCAAGATCTTGAGTGGGTGAGACAGGAAAATGGCCAATGGTAGAGGAGGGTGGGGCTGAGAGGTGCTGTGGAGGGGTGGGAAAGGCGGGCTAGGTGAGGCACAGACCAGAGCACAGGTCTCCAATCCCAAGTGAACCAAAGGCTGAGAAAATGAAGCCGTGAAGGCCTGAGGCCTTTGTTCTACAGACAGTCATGTGTGTCCCTTGATTCTACCTCTTCCTCCTCTTCCTTTTCCTTCTTCCCCTCTTCCTCCTTCTCCCCTCTACTCTCTCCTCCTTTTCTTTGAGGAATAATCTCACGAAGCCCAAGTCATAATCCCCCTGCCTCCTCCTCCTGAGTGCTATGATTACAGTCTGTTCTACCTTGGCTTCTACCAGTGATCCTGAGTTGAGAGTCTGGACTCCAGAGTTGTGAGGAAAAGATGTGTTCATGGTTCTCAGGCCCTGTGTGTACGGCCCTGTTCTCAGCCCTAGAGACCAGTGTGCTTTTAAATCACACCCAGATTTTTGCCATTCTCAGGGACTCCACCTACCAGCAGGACTGAAGTGCAGGCCATAGAAGCTTTGAACATGTGTGTGCATGCCAGAAATACATGTGACCACAGTGTGGCCTGTGGTCCTCTCAAGTGTGAGCATGACTCTGCCCTGTTCCGAATGGGGGCAGCCCACCCTCTCAGCTAGGGTTCCACCTCCATCTCCTGGAGTTGGGTATTTTTAAAGACACGTATGGAAACTAATAGTTGCTGAGAAAATTGTGGCTTAGAACACGTAACCTAAAATTAAAATGTGCCGTTTCACTGGCAAAGGAGTCTTCCCAAAGCCTCAGTTCCCTTGAAGCCACTGTCAAGGAGGTGAGGACCAAAATAGTTCCCTTTTGCTTCAGCTAGCGCCTACCAGATGTAACAGAGGGGCCTCACAACTGGGAGGACGTCAGGGAAGGAGGTTCTGTTTCTGGGTTTTAGCCCTGAGTACCTAGAGGAGGATGCTCAAGGACTCAGCAGTCTCCTTTCTAGACATAGGGGTGGACCAAAGGGATAGTGGTAACTTCTGTGTTCTCTGGCATCATCCATGCATCCATGCATCCATGCATCCATGCATCCATCCATGCATGCATGCATGCATCCATCCATCCATCCATGCATCAATTCATGTATCCTTCCATGCATCCATGCATCCATCCATGCTAGGTGGTTGGCTCATCCATAGAGAAGTGAAGGACAGATCTTTTTGAAGGGTTGGGACATCTCCATGACTCTAGTTGGTGTCTTATGGATATATTTCCACCCAGCACTGCCCCTGCTCTGCTTTGGGGACATTGCTTCTCTGCTCTGAGCACATCTACCACTTTGCCATCCTCTCAGAGAAAAGTCAGGGAGTCTTAAGGCTCTAAGGATTGAGTTCCTGTATCTTTTGATCTCCTTTCCTGTTTCTCTCCTACCCTCATTGGCCTCTACTCTTCATAAGCTGATGGGGCACCATCTGGCCTTGGCCTGGTCACTTGCTGTTTCTTGGGCCAGGCAATGTCCTTTCTTTTTTTTTTCGGGGCTGGGGAATCGAACCCAGGACCTTGCGCTTCCTAGGCAAGCGCTCTACCACTGAGCCAAATCCCCAACCCGGCAATGTCCTTTCTTAAACAGTCTCAATGCCCCTCCTTATCTCCTTCATGTCTATGATGTCGTCTCCTCAAGGATGTCCTCTGACAACTCTCAAGTGTTGACAACCAGGCCTCTTCTCATACATCTTCCTGATAGTGTTTGCTCAAGATAGTTATTCCCAGTGGGTCACTAGGTACCTTGTCCAGCCTCTGTCCATGGCTCCTCTCCGAGTCCATGCCTCAAAGGGCGAGGCCTGATTTGCTGTGGTCCCCCCTGGGTTGGGCTCAGGCTTTGGCAAGTGATAGGATCTGAACAGATGACAAGACAAGTGAGTGGCCTCAGGTCTTGGAAGTGTCCTGGGTGGGAGGAGCTAAGAAAGTACAGTGTGCAGGGATGGAGAAGGGGATATGAGTTGTGGAACCAGGGAGTGGTAGATCCTAGCTAGGCCAAGGTTGCAGCATGGGCCCAGGGGTGGGGGTGGGCTCTGGGTGTTTAAACCTGGTCCAGCTCAGCCCAGAGGCAGCAGGGAGATCTCTGGTGTTCTTTCAACTTATAAACTTATATTTTAATTAATTAATTAATTGGTTAATTAATGTGTGTGTAGATCAGAGAGAGTATCTTCTTCTACTTTGGTGCTTCTAGGGATGGAAGTGTCAGTGTGTGTGAATACATGTGCACAGGCTAGGGGAGTTGGAGGCCTTTGAGGATCATGGAAGTAATTCTAGGTGACTTTGGATGGGCCCTGTTATCCTAGGAAACTTGGATAGGTCCTTCATCCTAGCCACTGATGTCCGTTTAAAAGGCCTCTGCTCTCATTACCAGCTACAGTGACAAATGTGTCACGGCTAGGCGAGGACAGAGGCCAGCAATAAAAGAGGTATGGTCTTGCCTTGCAGCTTTCGACTTCCAAAGACCGGATTTCATCTGACCCCCAGATGTACCCCAAAACCACCTTTATGTGTCTGCCATTGAGAACTGGCATTGATTAAAAGGCATATTCTCACTTCAGAGATGATAAAACGGGAAAACAACGCAGGTCCAAGAATCAATTGTCTATGAGAATAATGGGCCATGCAGACACCGCCAGGCAGGCGGCTTCTTTGTAAATGTGCACAGTTTGTAGTTTACATTCTGGAGAGCCGGGGGTGGGGGGGTAGGGGGGGAGCTCGGCTCCTGTTCGCAGAGGCCACCGTGGAGGCCAAACCTCTGTGTGTTTGCGGAGAGCTGGCCCTGAAATGGAGCTTAGGACTTCCAGCTGATAGACGCTTCGAGAAGTCATGCCATCTGGGGCCCCCAGCCTGGGATAATGGCAATCAGATCCTATGCTTCAGGCATAAGCTGAACTCCCGCAGAGGCAGGGAGGAATGTACCCTCGAGTAGAAGCCTGCAAAAGTTTCCAGAGTATTCCAGAGCGCTTCCGCTCCAGTTTCCACTGTGGCCAGGGCTCTCCAAGACCCTTCTCTCTAATCATTTCTACCCACCCTGAGGGCTGGAATTCCCTACCCAGTGAGCCCTGAGCTAATGCAGCGGGATTGGGGTTCAGTGTGTGGAGAGCCCCAGATGGATCCTTCCCAGGGTTGAGGTGATCGGCACCCCTACTCTTTGCCTTCACTGGCTGCTAGGAGGTGTATTTTCAGGGCGTGGAGGGGCCTTTGCGTTTTAAATCACATCTGGCTGCCAGCTTCTGATGAGATTCCCGGCATCCCCTATGAATATTTAGGAGGATGCAAAGCAGATGTAAATGTATAATGTGAACTCAGGGAGGACTCTCAGTGAACAGTTGAGGGAGGTGGGAGGGGAGCACCACGTCGGAGGCTTCTTCCTCCACTCAGCCTTCCGTCAGCCTCAGGACCCTTCACAAAATAGTCCTTTTTGAGGTCCTATGGTGGTCTTGTTTCCCAGAGCAGACCCCAGATGAGGCATGGATTTGGCTGATGGCTTGAGTGAAGTAGATGGCCATCTAGCCCAGTGTCCAGTGTCCAGTCAGCAGGTAGCTGGAGTTCAGGGCCTGTAGAGACTCAGGGAGACAATGGGGACCAATCACTGGTGCTGTTTTACCTGAAGAGCCAGGTTGCTTACCCATCTTCCCCCTCAGCATTACTGCTGGAGGACTGCTTCCCCTGTGGCACATGGGTCCTGCCCAGGAGGGCTGAGTCTGGGAATGGGAGAGGAGAGACCCAGACATGGAGACTCAAGGCCAACATGTGAGGTGAGTCTCGAGCCAGAAGCTTCCAGAACAGAGTGGGCATAACTGGGGTCTTGGCCCCAGATTGTGACTTTAACAATCTCTTTTAAACTCTGGGGTCAGAGAACTAGGTGTGCTGGCTGCTGCTGCTGGCTCTATCCTAAAGGATGCATGTCCGTGTGGGTGGCTCCTTCTGAGCCTCTGGGAAAATAGGTGGTGAGGGGAGCTGGATGTTTTTTGAATGTCACACACGTGAGCCCATGTAGATGTCGCTCCACTAAAGAGAGGAAGAAGGGAGGGGATCCAACATGGCACCTTCGATGCTGCTGCAATACAAGGCAGGGTAGTAGTGCTGGGAGCCAGGGAGGATGAGGAAGGAGGATGGTGACCTTGGTTGAGACAGCTATAAGAGTCTCCATCAAGGGTTCAAGACTGTGTGGCCCTGACAGGAGAGTAGCAGTGGGAGGTTGCAGAGACCATCCACGCACACATTGGCAGATGGGAGGGGACAAGAGGAATTCAAAGTGTGTGGAATCACACCAGTGACAAAGAGGGGCGTGTGGGTATCTCTCATCTGAAAGTCTCTAAACTACACAGGGATCAAGCCGGCAAGGAAGGAGTTGTTGGGCAAGGGACAGGGGTATAGAGATGGGACCTAGTGCTGGGGGTGAGCCTTCCTGTGCCGGGGGCCTCGTGGGAACCTGCTCCTTGTCATTCCAGTGTGAGAGAAGAGCACACGAGGGGACACTAACGATGAATGCCCTCCCTTCCCAGGTTGCCCCTGAACTAACGATCGTCTTGCCTCCATCTTCCTAGTGTGGAGACGACAGGCCTGTACTTGCACTCTAGCAGTAAGTGTTAACTTTAACAAGGGCGGAGAGGACCCACATGTTCTGTCTGGTTGTGATTTCATTCACGGTGCATCAGTGCCTAGGGAAAGCGCCGAAGAGCAGAGGTTGTCCTGGGTGGAGAGGAGATGGCAGAGTTTTGTCGTAGGACCCAGTCTCGTTCATCTCGTTTCCACCTCCATTTCTATCATCAGCTGCTGCTATGGGATAATAATGCAGCTTCTTTGTCAAAGAAGTCAGAGTCTGAGAGCCCCAGTGGGAGGTCTGAATTATGAGGTCCCCTGTTTATCACCTTCCACAGCCCCAACCTTCCTCTGGGAGTGCCACCTACAGCCTGACAAGATTGCCCGCCATATCTATGAGCCGATGGCCTGAGACTCGTAGAGCAATGGGTTGTCCTTCATGAATATCACATTCTGGTGACACGCTTATTAGGATGGGTCCTAGTGAATGGGGTCTACGTACATGAAGAATGGGGCTTCCAAAAGCTTCCCTCCCCCTTTCCTCATCATGAGCTACGGTGCCCATGGCAGAACCAGAAATCTGTGCCAAGTTAGGAAGCAAAGCAATGTCCCCAGGAATCTCAGACCATTCTCCGAGGAAACCGCTCCTTCATACCAGCTGATCCCAGTGTTCCTAGGACACTTTTCTGCGGGGGCCAGGCAGGGCCAGGTGGCAGTTTATCAAAGGGCTTGTGGATTTGAAGTTACTCAGTGAAACTGACTCCTTCCTTTGAAAACTATACCGCTGGCAGGACCCTGGTCTTCAGAACCCCACACGTCCTTCTGCTCACAGAGCTTGGGAGTGGGCCTTCGTCCTCCAGCTACTCAGAAAAATGAGACACGATAGTGTTCTGAGCACTTGTGTTGGGAGTGAGCTTATTACGGTAATGGAGGTCAGCGAGGGGATGGTGTTGGGCATCTGACACAGAGCCAAGATCTGACAGTGCCCTCTGCACATCTGCTCTGGGTAGAGCAGGCCGTGCTTGGCATCACTCACTTGATTTCTGACTGGGAGTGGCTTCCCCATTGACCTAGATTTCCTTAACTCAATTCCATTCCCTCTCGTGGACTGTCACCCTCTCCTGCCTTCCTGACACACTGTCTCTGCTGCCTGAAGACTTATTTTTTTAAGCCAGTTCTTGCTCTGTAACACAGGCACAAACTTACAACCTTCCTCTCGTCTCTTGCCCTCCTAACTGCTGGGATTTCAGGTGTGCACTGCTAGGCCTGGCCCCCTGATATCTACAAGTGCAGGCACATTAAATTCTCATTTTTGATGAGAGCCTTCACAAAACGAGTGGTGCAATTTTCTGGGGGACAAGGGGACAGGTTCGTCATGGCCAAGTGTGTTCTGGAGTCTAGAGTATAGAGACTTGATCTCTAGAGCTTGTTTCTTCTTCCAGAAGAGAGAGGAAGACCAGCGGTTTGTAAGCATTTGGTGGACAATGTCCCTGGAATCCGGCCGGTGTCCTAGAAACGAATAGCAGCGGATATGATCGTTAATTTCTCCCTAACTTGAAGTCATCATTCGATGCGTGAGAACAGAGCCATAAGGATAAGGGATGCTGCAGATGGGTTTGATCCTGGCGAGCTTCCCTACCAAATGCATGCAAACAAAACCTAGCAGTCAACTGTTTGCTCAGTCACCCAGTGCCCATCACATGCCAGGCACGCGCTGGGCTCTGGCCAGTTGCTGGAATTATCTGGTTGTCAGGGGCAACAGGACCATGTCAGGGGCTACTTAGACAGTGCCAGGGGTCTCATACCGCCTGGAGTCACCACTGGTGCTATTTACTGACCTCTTTCTGTGTACAGTGATGTTGCCATACTTCTTGGTGTCACTTCCTGCTGCTGCTTGATTGCTGCTTTAAGTTTCTTCTGGTCTCCCATAGCCTAGAAACCTACAGGGCTAAGTGACCAGCATTGTAAGCAAAGTAAGGCATCGTGCTCTCTGAGATAACAATGGCGGAAGAAGCTAGGGAGTTTTGTGGTGGGACACTGTGACATTTACTGTGCTTTTGGCCAGGAACTGACACCTATATCTATTTTTCCTCTCTCCTTTAGTTCCTCCCTCTGTCCTTTCCCTCCGTCCCTCCCTCGTCCTTCAGCAGAGCAAACACTTTACACCAAAAGTCTGGGTTCCTGTAACCCATGCTTGATCTTGCCTGTCCAGGTAGTTTTCTGCCCACTAGGTTTGGAGCACGTGGAGTGCCAGGCAATACCCTGGTTCTGGGAGGAGGAGCTCCCCATACAAGGAGGGTCTTGCCTGTTATTGGAAGGCACTTAGCTCTCTGTGTGAGCCAAGCACACTCCTGTTTGACTCCTTCCATCCTGGGACCCCCGGCTAGAGTCTCAACTGTTAGGGAACTGTGCATGGGAGTCTCACTGTATAATAGGGTGCAGGACTCACATCTGGAGAGCTGCTGGGGTCCTGAGCTGGGAAGAGTTACGACAGCATCCTTTGATTTTGTGGGGAGCGCTGGGCCCTCATCCCTTGATGCCTCCTCATCTGCAGACAGGGTGAGCTGTCACCCCAGCTCCAGCCGGGGGTGACTATCTTGTCGTTCTCGAGGTCCAGTTTTATAATCTCTACAGGTTCTTCCCACCCCAGCCATAGCTTCCTCACCAGACCTTCACTCCCGTGAAGCCTACACCTGGCATCTCCGTCTCACTCAGTGCCTACCTCTCTCCTTCCTCCCTCTCCCTCCTCCATTGATGCTCACATCTTCAGGCAGATCTGAACTCTCAGCTTTGGTTCTGATCCTGGCAACAGGGGCCCTGACAGTGTAGACTGGCTGTTGTATGAACGAATCTTTCCCCCCATCACATTAAAAAAGAATCAAGAAAACTCTACTTTTTTTTTTTTCCTTCGGAGCTGGGGACTGAACCCAGGGCCTTGCCCTTGCTAGGCAAGCGCTCTACCACTGAGCTAAATCCTCAACCCTCAAGAAAACTTTACAAAGCCTGTGAGACAGTATCGATAAAGCAAACATGGGAATGAAGAACCAGACCACACTGGTGGGGACAGGCCCAGTGCATGACATGTTGAAGTCCAGCCACTGATCTGAGAGCTTCCTAGCAGCCAAAGCAAAAAGGGAACTATGCATAGATAAAAGTGAGCAGTCGCTCAGTAGCGCCTCAGACTCCAGTGCTAATTGAAGGCTGCAGGGCCACCCATAAATCCCTGGGATCAGCATGGTCTGATTCACTCAGCTGTTACAGTGTTGCCAATGCAGTTTGAAGGCTTAGTCCTGGAGCCTGCTTCATAGCGGTTTGAGGGCTTAGTCCAGAACCTACTTCGTAGGTGTCTGCAGAAACCAAGTCCCCAGTTCAAGGTCATGGTTTTCTCCACTCCAGAGGGCCCAGTCTCTGCAAAGTCTTAGCAGCCAGGGAGGCATATGGGAGGGAGTGGATGCTGAAAGAGGCCACCCACAGAGCTGGCTTATTCCTAGAGCAGGAAGCATTTTGAATACTCGAAACCTGTGAGTGACATTTGTATCTACAGTTAGTTAATAGGACAAGATGAAAACAGAATTGGGAAGAAATGTCTGGTCTGCACAGCCCAGCCTGTTAATTCACCATGCTGTAGAGCAGAGCCTTCGGCTGAATGTGTAATCTCTGACGGGAGACCATTCCAGCTAACCCCCCACCCCCAGCTGAAACTGAACTTCAGACTCCCTGCCTTTCTTTCCCAGATGAACTGCACCCAGTTTCTGTGACTGTGCTTGCTCTGCAGCCCAGCATGATCCTGCCCGGGCTCTTGGGCCCTAACTGCCTCATGGGTGTCTGACCAGGGCCTTAGGTAAGAGTCAAGGAGGAAGCAATAATTAAAGCTCTTCCTCCATCTCCCGGGAGGCTGTTCTGAGAGCTTCATTAGTGACGTGTATGGCGGCCCTGCCTCACAGGTCGCTGGGCAGAATGCAAACCATTCAGAACCCTCACATTTTTGAAGCCCAGCCACATAAAAGACGACACGTTGATAAAATCCTCAGCACAAGAGGGCCGCGGGCTTTTCCCCGTCAGCCTCTCCGTGGAATCAGAGCTCTGGGTCACTCTCCATAGCACACCCCATTCCCGCCATCTGGCCACTGTTGCCAAGGCAACTCATTATCTTTTGGCAAACATTCCCAGTCTCTCTGAGTGCGCTGCGGCAAGCGGGCAACTCTTTGGGAGGCCCCGATACCCTGCCTTTGAGAGTTGGGTGTCTGCTTCATCCAGCAGTTGACTTCACAAGCTCTGAGTTCACTTGCTCTCAGCAGGTCCTTCCTGCCTCTGCCAGTCATGCCAGGCCACCAGGCGAGTTTGTTTCCTGGCCACAAACCTAGGCCATTTTCACACCTACACAGAGAGGCTAGTAAGGGAGTGAGAGGCTGGCTCCACCTTGATGGCAGCCAGGGGTGGGTCTCAGGGTTCTAGAGTCCCTGCGTCTTGCCTTTCCTTCTTCTGCCCTCTTGCCTGTCTTTTTGGGATATGCCTACCACCTATCCATACAATGCTCACACGAGCACCCTCCCACACAATGAAAGCTAGCCAGCAGGGAGAAAGTTTTCTGGTCAGAACCTGATTTCTCATGCCCTCTGGTCAAAGCGTGAGCACGTGTCTTCAGCAATAAGGTCTCACTTGCAGCCAGGAGCACTCAGTGTGATTTTAAATCGTGTCCCAGACTCCCCAGTGGGTCTCCAGGAGAGCCTCGGGGTCCTCATTCATGAGATGGGGTGGACTGACTGCGCTCCACAGGGAAATGACAGGAATGAGG
Source organism: Rattus rattus (assembly GCF_011064425.1). NCBI lineage: Eukaryota > Metazoa > Chordata > Mammalia > Rodentia > Muridae > Rattus > Rattus rattus. The sequence goes on from NC_046164.1 coordinate 68,769,754, forward strand.
GGGACCTTGACTGCACCTGCCGGAGCACTGGAAGTCTGGGGCTGGGCTCAAGAGCCGCTCCTCCCTAGGTCCTGTGCTAGATGGGACGGTGTCCTCTGCTGGCTTTTTTGTCCAGGCCGATGAAGTGCAGTACTTGGGCTTTCTCTCTCTCTCTGTCTCTGTCTGTGTGTCTCTCTGTCTGTCTGTCTCTGTTTCTATTCTCTCTCTCTCTCTCTCTCTCTCTCTCTCTCTCTCTGTGTCTTGTTCCTTGCTTGGTAGTGGACTTGGGCTCCCCTTGGAGTAAGCAGATAGAAGAGGAGAACCTTCATTCAGGTGAGGAGAAACAGGGTGTGTTGGGCAGAGGCAATGGCTCTGGTTGTAGATCTGAGGCCCAGACCATGAGATCTTGATGACTGACAGGCATCCAAGTGGGTCTGAGGCTTGCTGAGTTGAGTGCACAGTGGCTGCTCAGACTGCAGCAGGGACCAGTTCGGAAGCCATTACTGTCTGGGTGAGGCTGTCTGAGTGACAGGCTCTGAAACTTGGAGCTGTGTACTCGGGGAGAAGGCCAGAGACAGTGAGTGACCTTTGCTCCATCTGGTTTCCAGCAGACTGGGGAAGGATGGCAGATACAGAACTCTCGGTCATACCCTTGTCATTCAGTCGTGGGTAGGTGGGTATGTCCCACACTCCTCTGGAGAGATCCCAGTATTACAAGCTTATAAGTTTAAAGATAATACTTTGTCTTTAAAAAAACTTTTAAAAAAGATACTATAGTGAATGTGTTCAGTAGGTAAAGACATTGTTTTGCAAGTGAAGGCCTGACCTGAGATTGACCCAGGGTATGCCAGTGCATGTGAAGAAACTGAGGCAGGGGGATCCCTGGGGCTCACTGGTCAGCCAGCCTAGCCTTATTAGTGAGTTTCAAACCAATGAGAGACCCTGCCTCAAAAAACAAGGTAGACAGCTTGTGAAGCGTGAAAGCCCAAGCTGGACCTTTGCCCTCCCTATTCATGCACCCACACTTGCACACACGTGTGCAGGCCCCCACCCCCACCCTAAGAAAGATACTCTGGTACTGATGTTGACACCAAGAGGGAAGATGGTAGCTTGCTGGTAATTTGGGAGTGAGGATCCAGCATTGGAGGTGGCTTGGATTTGTGGTCTTGCCGAACGATTAAAAGAGCAGAGGGCATAACGAATTTGCTCTTGGAAGGAAAGGCTGCCGTTTCTGCTACCTTAAAAATATTTTTTGGGCTGGAGAGATGGCTCAGTGGTTAGAGCACTGGCTGCTCTTCCAGAGGTCCTGGGTTCTGTTCCCAGCACCCACCTGGCAGCTCACAACTGTCTGAATCGCCAGCTCCAGGGGATCCAACACCTTCCCAGAGACATACATCTTAGCCAAAACACCAAGGCACATATAATAAAACTAAATAATTTCTTAAAAGAATATTTAAAAAATGCTTCCTTGTTTGGAGAAAAAAATATTTTAAACAGTGAGCGGAAGCAGTCCCTGTGGTCACCTCTGTGGATCTGGGTGGGGAGGAGGCTAGTTGTTGGGGACACTAAGCTGGACCCCGTGACAGCGGGGTCTTTATGGCAAACAGTCCCTGCTGTGGGCCTCATCTGATGGTTTCAGAGATTATCTTGGGGGCTCTACAGTGCTGAAAGACTCAAAGGCGTGGGACTAATGAACGGCTAATCTGTGGAAACCCCTGGGAATTGGCCTCTCATCTGCCGTGGCCTCAAGATGAGCTCCAAAGACAGGCCAGCTGGGCCATGAGCGTTTGAGCCTTCTGTGCACTCCGGCATGCTGGGGTCTCACAGTGGGACAGAGGGGAGTGAGGGCTGCGGGCTGCACGCACGTGCCCAGCTGATGAGCACAGTGCCACAGATGGGGCTTCATCAATGACAACGTGGTTCCCACTTTCCCGAGGCTGGTGGTCAAAGACCAATGGTGGCAGAGCTGTAGTCTGGGGACCTGCCTCGGCCTGCCTGTGCTTCTCCCCTTCTTCTGAGATCATGGTCCTTTCAGAATGGGCCCTCCTGTCACAACCTCATTAAATCCCCCCATGGTTTCTTCCCAGCCCCCATCTTGACTGTTTCATGGGAGTTAGAGGGGCAGGGTGGGTTTCTGTCCATCACAGGGGCCTCACATGAGCCCTTCTTGAGATCCTGTTGCTTAGATAGGTGCCTTCCCTCCTTCTGGAATCTTCCTTCCTTTAGTCTTCTATGTTGCTGTAACATCCAAAAGTTCACTGACCAACTCATTCCTCCTGTCTGGAGGTGCCATTGAGGTTAGATTGGGAGACAATGGGGTAGAGCTGACAGTAAAATACACCTGTTCCGTCTGTTCATGTACAGATGACATGTAGAGGTCTCTCTCCTAAGGAAAACAGATACAATTAGGGACCCTGGGGACTCCGTAAGGTTCCCTCTCCCTGGGTCTTCACAGGTATAGGCCCCTTACCAGCACACCCTGCTCCTCCCCCTCTAGGAAGGAGCTTGAGGCTTCCTCCTTTGCAAGCCTGTCCAGTGTGTACTTCTCTGAGCTTACCACACTGTTTCATGTACCTGCCAGTCTCCTTGGCACCGAGTGGAAGCTCAGTAAATATTCATTGACAGAATGAAGCCTCCCGCTGCCTGGAACGGTGCCGGACACCAAGTGGGCACGTGATAAATGCCTGATGAATTGGATGCGTTGAAGTCAGCAGTGTGGATCGGCAGGCACTGCCGAGGAGACGGGGCTGCAGTTAATAAAGCCCTCACAGACCCGGGACAGGAGTGAAATATCACAATTTATGTAAAGCTCTTCATTATAACTCTGCAGGGACGGTCCTCCGGTATTAGCATTTTCCAGACTCTCTTATCAGCGGCACTTCAAGGATAAAAGCCGGAGCTGCAGAAGGCAGCGTGGAAGAACAAACAAGAGCTATTTGCACATCCCAAATAGAGAGGGCAATGGGGCTGGGTCTTTACCTGCCTCACCTAGGCAACACGGCTGCTTAGAAGGAAGATGGGCTCTTCTAAGGGCTGGGACTGTGTGTGTGTGTGTGTGTGTGTGTGTGTGTGTGTGTGTGTGTGTGTGTGTGTGTGGTAAGTCCCCTTTCTATGTCCCCACAGTGCTGGGGGGGCCCAGGTGGCATGACCAGGCCTTTTTTTTTTTTTTTTTTAAAAAAAACATGGGTACTGGAGAGTCTAACTCAGGTCTTTATGCTTGTCCAGCATAAGTGTATTTAACCATTAAACCATCTCCTAGCCCCTCACTGATATTATTTATAATGCCTGATGTCCTTCCGTAGGTACGATTGTGTTTCCCTGCAGGATGGGAGGTGTGCAGAAAGAGGCAAACAGCATCTTCTAATCGCACTGTGCAGAGGGTTCATCCTGGTAGTTCCGGTCCCATGCTGAGAGGGAACACTTAGAACACAGTTTGAAGTCAAATGAGCTTTGAGCCCATACTTGGCCTGGTCTATCGGGCTGTCAGGGGATCTTGGGAGCCTGGCTGTGCTCACAGCTATCCCTGTACCTACTTCGTAGGCCTTGGTGGCATGTGAGTGGTCTTGGGTACAGCGGGTACGTGCTGGGTAACTGGAAGCTAGTGGTATTTTCATGGCTGCTTTGAAAGACTATGGGTGAAACCTTAAGAACCTGGGCCGCCCACACTAGCTGGGGGACAGCAAGAAAGTCGATGTCATCTTCAGGTTTCTTTGGAACCGTAATGTTCTTGTGAGAGCCTGAACCTCTGCTCTATGAAATAGTCCTGTGTCCGAGACCAAAGGCAGGTTGGGGAGAAAAGGGTTTATTTGGTTTACACTTCCTCATTGTAGCCCATCATTGGGGAACTCAAGCAGGGCAGGAGCCTGGAGGCAGGACTGATGTAGAGGCCGTGCAGGGGTGCTGCTCACATGGCTTGCTCAGCCTGCTTTTTCGAAAAGCCAAGACCACCAGCCTGGGAGTGGTCCCACCCACAGTGGGCTGGGCTCTCCCACATCAATCACTAATTAAGAAAATGGCTTACGGGCTTGCCTACAGCCCAATTTTATGGAGGCTAGCAAGGCTTCCTTCTCTCCCATGACTCCAGCTTGTGTCAAACTGACACAAAACCAACCATCATACAATGCTTGATTTGATGTTGTGAACATGGTCTTGCAGAGTATCCAGGCTGTGGAGGGACTGGGCTCAGGAGAACGGCACACAAAAGGTATGTGAAACTCGGGGAGACACTCCCCTGCTTTGAGCCTCGGTTTCTCCATTTGTCTTCACTGTATCTCACTGTTGTTAGAGCTGGAGCTGGTGATGGCTGTTACATGGTAGGCTCAGGAGAGCAAGGCATCCCTGGGAGTGTGGGTCACTGGGGATCTATTGTGTATCAGGACAGCAGTGTCTACCGCCAGGGCCAACCTCTGCAGCATAGAACAATGAATCCCTTTGTTCTCACATGACCACGCTTTTCTGAGTAGTAATGCCACCTGCCGGATGGCTCCCCTTTGTTGGAGACCTTTGCGTCCTGCAGCCTTCACTTCCCCATTAGGACACACAGAAGAGAAGCACACAAGGCAATCATGGTGGCGGAGATTGGGGGACGGGAAGAAGGTGCAATCTTCTGAGCATTGACACCTAGGAAGTGAGGAATTAGGACCATGTTATGGGACAGCAGGGGTGGGCGAAGAGATATCATGGGCATGGAAGCTGGTGGCTTTGTAGGCACTAGCTCTTATCCCTGTTGTGACCAGTGCCACTTTAGGCCATCCCCCTGCACTCGCTTCTGCTATGTCTGCTGGGCTGCATTCTCTCTCTCTCTCTCTCTCTCTCTCTCTCTCTCTCTCTCTCTCTCTCTCTCTGTGTGGGGGGTGGGGTGGGTGCAGAGGTGTCTGTACATGTGTAGCATGTGTGTGTATGTTGTATGTGGATGGCAGGACTGCCTTTGAAGTTGTCATACTGATTGCATGTTTGTTCCCACAGTCATTGCACAGATACGGGCAGGGCCTGACTGGACTCCAAGCAGGACGGGAGAGACTGTGAGGGTCCAGGAAGAAGCCCCTAGCAGCATGGCCAGAGGAGAACTAAGGAATGGCTATTTAACTATTCCTATAGGCAATTAAAGATTTGACAGGAGGAGAACTCTGACTTGATTGAAGGAGGCCTCTCTGAGGAGGGGAAAAAGAGATCCAAGGGACCAATCAGAGAGGACTAAGGAAGTGAGGTATTTGAAGGAGTACCCCACCTTGTCGGGGGGCATGCAGTGTATGCAGAGGTCTTGAGGGGAGAGACCTTGGTGGTTCAATATGGAGGCAGACGGGATACAAGAAGGCTAGAGCCAAGTGAAAGTGAGGGAGATGGGGTGCGAAGCCTGTGCAGCCAGCGAGAGGATTTTACCAAAATCCAGCAGGATGGGGGCCAGGTTAGAGAACCTGTAGGAGCCCTGTGGCGGAAGAATCTGCTGTGAGGCCAGCCATGAACTGATATTGAAGCCTGGTTCAGGAGTGAGGACAGGTTTCTGGGACTAGTGACAACTAGAGGTGAAGCCAGGTGTCTGTCCCCACTTAAAAATCCCTGGTTTCTGCCTGGTATGGCTGTGACGGTGACCCATCTTGCCCCTGTGCTTCAGAACCCAATTCCAGTATGGAGATCTAGGCCTGTGATTATCCAGTGGTGGAAGAATGTTTTTGAGGCATGTGGGCTGGCTAAGACCTGCGTCCCGAGGCCCAGCCTGTGGAGTATCTTAATGAGTGAGGTGGAGCAGGGCAGCTAAGGACCGTTGACGTGTCTTTTGCATGACCAGCCCCTGTTTTCATGTGACTTTCACCAGAGCCCAGCGATGAATTCTGTCTTGGAGGAGAGAAAGCCCAGAGGAAGGTGCAGAGGAGAGTCCCATGGGTTGCTCAAGGTCACAACATAGGAACATCACAGCTTGTTCCCACTCGAGTGACTCATGCCAGTCACCTTGACTGCCTGCACAGGGTGGGTGGGGAAGGCAGCCCTCAGGTGTACGGGCTGGCTGAGATGGGGGTTAGGAGGTTGGGGACAGAAGACACTTCTCAGGGGGAGAACTTGGGAAGCAGTTCCGTCTTGTTGGGGTGAAGTGAGGCCTGATCCTGGCTCTTGGAATTGAAGTGTGTGCTGGGATCATTCCAATCCCTGGGGAGAGAAGTGAGCTGATGCCCCTCCCCTCTCATGCTTGAATCCACCTTCCCTCCCAAGGCTGCTGTCAGGGCACTGCCTGAGCCCTGTGGAGATCTAAGGACCTGAGACAGGGGTGCCCTCCAGACTTGCTAACCAAAGAGAAGTGACAAGATTGCCCATAGTCGATGTGCTCCCATGGGTCTGGCTGGCCTGGGAGGGAACATCCACCTCCCACCAGCAGGGCACATGGAGGAGAAGGCGATTTGGTTTAGGTAATTTTAGCTCCCTGGCTGTTGGATCTCAAATATGTGTTCATCATGGAGGGAGAGGAGGGCTAGGCTGCATTGGGAATAACAAGAACCAGGGTTGGGGTCCTTGTTGACATCTGCCTATTGCCTGGTCACATGCAGCTTGCCTTGCTGGAGCTGGGAGGGCTGGATGAGGTCCTGTGTTGGTGGCAGGTAGGAACTGCGACTTCCTTCCTTCAGAAGGTGATGGAGATGACTCTGGCACTAGCCCGTGCCCTGCTATGAACTCTGGCAGCATGCTGCATGGCTTTTCAGAGGCACTCGTTAATTAAAAATGGAAAACTGTGTGGAGGAAGGAGGAAGAGGAAGGGGGAGGAGGAAGAGAAGGAGGAAGAAGGAGAGAGGAAGGAGGAAGAGGAAGGGGAGGAGGAAGGAGGAGGAGGAGGAGGAAGAGAAGGAGGAAGAAGGAGGGAAGAAGGAAGAGAAGGAGGAAGGGAGGAGAGGAAGGAGGAAGAGGAAGGGGAGGAGGAAGGAGGAAGAGAAGGAGGAAGAAAGAGGGAAGAAGGAAGAGAAGGAGGAAGGAGGAGGGAGGAAAGAGGAGGGAGGAAAGAGGAGGGAGGAAGGAGGAACGAGGAAGAAGGAGGAGGAAGAAGCAGGAAGCAGGAAGCAGGAAGCAGGAAATGGGTCTACCCAGAGAGCCATGCTGGGTTCTCTGCTCAGTTTCTTCTCTGGCTTTTCCTGTTCCAGAGTCTGGGACCTGTGTGGTGATGAAGGTTTTTCTGACCACACACGCTTTTGTTTCTCTACTGATTCCTTCCTTGGCCTGATGTCACAGACACCCCCCTTTCCACAGTCTCTGTGACCCAGACTCCCAGTGAGTGGCTATTCTAAGATATGTCGGGATTGCTGCAGTTGTTTTCGGTATTCAGTGGGTTGAGATGGTGTTTCCTCATTAGGTGGTCCCTAACAGCCCTGGACACAGGGATGAACACTTGGGGATCTAGGTGAGACTCACTGCTTGCTTTCTGTAGGGTTGATGGGCAGCTGCCCTGGCTAGGACAACAGACATGTCCCCCATGATGCTGGACACAGGCCAGCATTTTGGATCTGGATCAGGCATCCTCTTGGCAGGAGGCTGTGAACCGTGCACAGCACATGGTGGTGCACAGCTGGCCTTGCAGGCATCGGGGCTCCCTCACATGGGCTCATTGCCAACGCTTATGGCGTTAGCTTCTTGTACAGTGCTGACTCCCCATCCACTAGGTCACACTTGGAATATGGCCTCACTGGGATTTTTCCATTTACTAAAGGGGCATCAGCACGGCCCAGTTTCTGTGGCCTGGCTTTCCTTTCTACTTATGTTGCCTAGAGGCTTCAAGCCATGGTGCAGTTCCTTGTCTTCCCTCACCCCTGGTGACCGAGAGGCTCTGGAATACCTGTGAATGCGCACATACACACACTTACAAGCACACGCGAGTGTGCATGCACACACCTCTAACATGTGAGGCTGAATCAGGCCAAGGATGATATTGTGTTGTGTTGTGGTAGGAGAGGTACCTGAGGGCAGGGGGGTTCTTCTTGGCAGGGGGTGGGCTCTTATACAGGAAGTCTGGAGCAAAGAACTGTTGAGGGACAGATGGGGGGACCAAGTGTCCTCTTGGCTAATAGGACAGTGGCCAGGAGCTGGAGGGGAGAAGGAAGCATGTTCCAAGAGATAGCTGAAATGATACGACAAGGGCCAAAGATAAGGGGTTTGTCCAGTAGGTGCATAGCTGTGTACTTCTGATGTCTAAGAAATTGCTGCGTGGAATTTGGTCTGATTCATCTCCCTTCTCCACAATACACAAAGCAACAACGTTTGCTCCATTTCTTGGTTACTTATGTTCTCCTACTGACCTGGTCCTTGGCATTACCTGGTTGTTTAGAGTTTGGATGGGTCAAGAGGGGTACTGATAGGCGACATCCCAGCCATCCTGAGATGCTTGCCCCATCTCCCATTGTCTTGTACCAACTGCAGCCCCCTAGATGAAGACCCCAGAAAGGGGCGCTTGGTTACATAGCCTAAACCTATCTGTCCATGGGTACCATGAAGTGGGCCATAGCCCTAATGTGCCATGGAGCCCTTGGGCTCTTGGCGCTTCTGACCATGGCTTCCGGTGTGCCAGGCTCTTTGCATTGGCTGCTGGTTTGGGCATCATAGTGTCTTGACTTTCATGCTTCTCTCATGGCCCCCACTCACCCCACTTTCTGTCCCTGGGTCTTCTTCCTTTGTTGGTGGTTGGTCGGGTTGTTCATTTCTGGGTGTAACAGGGAAGGAGTCGACGCACTGCCTGCTGCTGAGGAGAGCAAACATCGGTATCTGCCACAGCAGCTGGATGCCATGGCTGGCAGTCAGCCAGCCCGGCTCTAGGTTAGGCTTGGGTAGACATGGCTGCCTTGGGTCAGAAATAAGGGAGATGACGTGAAAGCCTGCTGTGTCAGCGCGTCTCACCTGCTCCGCCATGAAGGAGAGAATGGGTGTCACCTCTGACTTTCAGGTGGGGAAACTGAGGCATGAGTGAGTGAAAACTGTGGCCAGGATCTGAAGATAATTGGCCTGAGTCTGAAGCTACTGTTCTCCTGCCCAGGCGAGCTCTCTAAGGAGGACAGATAGTGTCCACTGGGGAGATAGAGGCTGGACCCAGGCTGTCCAGTCTCTGTGCTGTGAACTTTGTTCTCCTGTGGAGAGGGTGATCTTTATAGCTAGCCTTTGGGGAGATGAATCTATAGAAGTTTCAGATCATCACTGTGGCCTGGGCAGGGAGCATCTTAGTCAGGGACCCTCCCTAGTCTTGAGAGCGCATCAGTACCTGCTGTGGACTGTCTTCCTGCTCTTGGAGCTGTTCCCTCTGCATCTCCCATTCATCCTGCCCTCTCTTCCCTTCTTCCTCTCTCCCTTCTCTCTCTTCTCTTTGCCTCTAACTTCAGCTCCTCCCACCTTCCTCCATCTTCCCTCTTCTCCCCCTCCTCCTCTCTTCCACAGAGAAATCCTCGTGGTCACCACACAATGAGGTGATTGTGAGCTGGAGTCCCACTGAAGGCCAGGAACATGGTGGAGGCCTGATTTTCATGAATGATTCGATGCCCGGCCCGGCCCACTGCAGGCAGCAACCTGAGCTCGGGCGGCCAGCCGGGTGGTTTGCTTCAGGGCTTTGTCTGGGAATGAAGAGGCCCTGGCCAGCAGCCATGTTGCCTTGGTATTGGGGAGGAGGGACGGGGATGGCTGTTGGGGCCTGTAGGACAAGCTGGGTCAGCTGGGTCCCAGAGCTATGAGCCACTTTGCAAAGCGGCCCAGGGGCTGGGACTCTGGTCAGAATCTATGGGTAAGAAGGGTGTGGCTGGCCTCATGTAAGATTCTGGAGAAAAGGCCTACTATGTACCTATGTATGTACGTACCACTCACAACATTCCTACAGGAGGATACCGGATTCCCACATTGCTGGACGGGAGGCTGGAACCACTGTGAACCCAGTGTCAACATGGGGGAGCATGGCAAGCCTTAGAGATAGCATCTCCACCACCCAGAGGGCTCATTTTCTGGCACTGGTGGACATCTCAGCCCTGCTCTGCCTGGTTGTAGTGCAGGTTGGTCAGGGTGGGGACACAAGGTACCCAGCACACAGCAGTGAGCTTGAGTAAAAATGACAGGCCAGTTGCTGATGAGACTGCCCAGGAGCTTCTCTGGGGTTGGTGTGACCCTGCCCTCTGCAGGTCTGAGTGGATCTCCTCCAGAACAGCCCTGTCCAGCACTGGTATTGAGACTCAGTGTCAGCTCTGTGGGATCTGCTGCTTCTTCCCCGCTGTAGCGACACCTGCTGGTGGCCAGGCTGGTCCTAATCCTAGGGCTCCCGGGTGGCTCTCCCAGGTCCTGCCTCCTAACTCCAGGAGAATATCTGCTTAGCTCCCCAACCCAGCATCTCTCAGGAGCCAGAGTTTCCCGCCCCTTGAACGGATAATGTTTTCTCTCTAATGGCTTGTGAGCCTCATCTGGACAATGGTTTCTCTCTCTGATAGTGTATCAGAGATGAGCTGTGGTATGAATAATGGCTTTCTCTCTAATGGCATGTCAGCGATGAGCCTTGCATTTGGCCCGCACACTCCGATTGTTAACTGAGACCGTGAGCCAGTCGTGGGCAGCCGTGGACAAGCTCTGCCTCTTCTTTCAAAGGCCCTTGGGTGGGATGTGGTAGACTTGGGGGAACCCTGGAACTTTGTAAGACCCCCCACTTCCCTTCCCACTGCCTTTCCTCATCAAGGATACCTGGCTCAGTGGTGGCTGAGGTCACTGGAGGACGAGTGGATAGCCATAGGCATAGACTTTGGGCAGTTACCAAGGATCCCTAAACTTCAGTGTTACCTCCCATCAAATGGGATTCACAGTTGCTGGAGCCCCTAAGAATCACAGGATAAGAATTGCAAACACTGACCAACCCCCAGACCTTGTCACCAAGGGAATGCACAGAGATTTTCCCAGGAAGCTGGGGACCCCCTGCAATAGGCAGGAGCATCCTCCTTATTCTCCACAACTTTATTGTCACTGACTGTTGGGGACATGAAGGGTCTGGGTGTCTCTATTTCCCATTGCCCCCCTGCTAGAGTCCACCTGCCTGGTCTGGCTTCTGAGTCGCAGGAACAGGCCTCATGACCCTCCCCATCCAGAAACCAATATCTTCTTCCCTCCAGGGATCTGTTCAAATCCTTAAATTCTTGAGACACCAATACTCACTGTTCTGTCCCAAGACTAGCTGAAATCATGCCTCTTTGGATGCCTGGGGGTCATTCTACCTCCCTGGGATAATCGCATCTTTTCCCAAGCCCCTGCGCTGTGGTGGGTGGTGATGGCAGGGAATCTATGTGCAGTGAGCCACCATCCCTCAAAGGGCACACTGGTCCCAGGAGGAACGGTCAAATACCCCTTCACCACCACGCCTAACTGTAAGGGAAACCATGCAGTCTCTGCCAGTCTGTCATCAGGACACAGCCTTGACCCTAGTCTGAATGCTACTTTGTGTTCCTTCTGTCAGACTCTGCCCTTCCCCCATGTCAGAAGCCCAGCTCAGCCATGGCCAGTGGAAGGTCAGAAAGTCTGCGGGGCCAAGCAGCTAAGCCACTGGGTGCTGACGTAGCCCTTCTAAAGTCTCAGAATTCTGGAATTCTGGGTCCTGTGGCCTACGTTCCCTTTCAGGGCCAAAGTACGTCTTCTTAGGTTGTATGACCTGAATGTGCCCGGCAGCATCACAGGAGAGGACACGAGAGATGGATCTTGATTGTGCTGACTGGCACCCACATGTAAGCATTCGAGGCCCTGGAAGTCAGGATGGGACTGTGGTGTTGCGATGGGCAGTGTGAGAGCTCCCACTGCGTCCAGCCAGTGAATGAGGAGAGCAGGGCCAGTGGCAAGAGAGCCGGATGCTGGCAGGGTTTGCCTCATCCTTCCTGGGATCTTACTCTAGACTCTGGGATGATTTCAGAGGTTGGGATGATTTGAAATTGAAGGCCAGGGCAGATGTTTCTGGAAGATGTTGGGAGCTTTTTGTTACCCTCTGCCAGATTAGCAGCCCGGATTTGGGCTAGACCCAAAAGCCAGGACACATGTACAGGGTTGAAGCCAGATGCCATGAGGACAGGAGTGAGGGAAGACAAGGGTGAGGGGAGAGCTTTGGCTGCCCTGACTCTAGCCTCAAGCTGGCCCCATCCTAGGGGAAGAGAAGGCCTTGAATCCACTGCATTTCACAACCTGGCTCAGGCTGTATTAGTTCAGGCCTGAGCCCAGCTAGAAGCCACTGTGTGTGGTCCTGGGTACAGAAAGCCCAGAGTGGCTGGGATGAAGGGGAGGGTGTGTAGGAATCCACAAAGCAGTGGGCTGAGTCAGGCCTTTACAGATGTTCTTGCTGGCTGTTGTTCTTGGTAGTGTGCAGATGGGAAGAGACACTACTAGAGTTCTGAGCAGTGTTTCCAAGTGGTCTCAGCGGGTCCTCTGAGAGAGCTGGGTTGCCCATCAGGTGAGCAGTGATCATGTGCTGGACCCCTATCTGCTCCTGCTTGCATTCCCCAACAGAGTTTACCTCCAGAGCAGCATAAACTGACCCAAGAGACTTTCAGCCTGGGACCTTATTTATTTTCCTTCTAAATCCAAGGACAGTAGCCAGTTCTATCTCGGTGCCCAGTCCAAGGGCAAAGCACCTTGAGTTCTGGGCATCTGCCTATGCCGGCTTCTGCTGTTTCTCCTCTCAAAGCCTTGTGTAGAAGCTGCTCAGGTCTTGGGTCTGAAAATTGCATTCATCCTGGTGCTGTCTCCATCCCAGTGCCGTGGGACTCTGGTGGATGGGGTCTGGCAGGCAGCTTGTGCCCTCGCCACGCTCCTCACATGGGTTCACATGGACCTGGAAGTTACCTATAGGCATTTATGTTCCTCATACTCCAGGCCTGGCACCTCCATCTCCATCCAGTCTGGCCTGTGGTTGTCCTTCCAGAACCCATTGGACCCAGCCCCAGGCAGAGTCCTCTCGTGTGTGTGTGTGTGTGTGTGTGTGTGTGTGTGTGTGTGTGTGCGCGCGTGTGCGTGTGTGTGGTGCAGGGTGTGGGGGGAGATAGGGCCTGCTCCAGGCCTCTACACTTGGAGACTGACCTGGTAAGACAGGTTTTTCTTGTTGGGGGCTGGTAAGTCAAGACAGAGAGGATGGACTGCCCTCCACTGGTCAATGAATGACTAGGAGGCAAAGTGGAAGATTGCCGTTAGTGGGCACTAAGTGGGTCCTGGGACCACCAAGGGCCATGTTACTACAGGGGGTAGAGGGACTAGGACAGTGTTGTCTGAGGAGAGATAGGTGGTAGCAGGCTTCCCTCAGAACCTGGGGCTAGGAAGCCGAGGCCGTTGCCCTATGCTATGGGAGATCTTTGTTCTAGCATCTCAGTGTTTTCCCACAGCCCAGCTAAGCCTCTGGATTGCTGGGAGTGGCCCTGCCCTGGAAGAGCTCCGAGGACCATCAGCACCATCAAAGCTCCGTCCTTGCACAGTGCAGATTCTGACACTGAACATGTATTGACATTGATGTACTACATCTGCTTTGCAGATGAAACAACAGGCGCAGGCTATAAGTATATTGTACCAGGCCCTGGATGTCCAGTCCCTGACACTGTCAATATCAATATCACTGTGGTCAGTGGGGCATCTCATACCTTAGCCAGCCTGTTACCAGGCTAGCCCCTTTGCAGTAACCAGGTTGCCAACTTTGGCTGAGGCCTCTGCAAGATCGCCAGGCGAGGTGGGGCTTCTTCCTCATGCCCTTCCTGCAGCCTTAGCAACTTCTCCTTCATGCCCGCTTCCCTCCTAAGTTAGCCTCTCCCTTGTCTGAAGGGTCAGTTGGCCTGAGGGACCAAGCCCGTCTCTCTCTGAATCAGGGTTCTCTGGACCTTCTCCTCATTCCCTCACACAGCCCAGAGATAGCCCGTTACTCAGGGTACTTGTTCACACCACCAGTGTCTGCTTAGTGGTAACTATGTCAGGCACCAGAAACATAGCAGCTCTCACAGGAGGCCCTGTCCCCGTGGAGTGTGTGTCTCAGGGAGAGAGGAGAGCTATGGCATTTCTGTTGTTGTTGACATTTATTTAATCCCAATCTGGGGTCCCTAGATACCCTTAACCATCCAATTCCCGGATAAAACACACAATCTTTTTATTTACAATATGCCTTAAACAGCACAAGAGCTGGCCAGATACCTACCTTCTATGCTGTTAGAATCCACTTTCCTATCGATAACCCCGAGTTAATTCTTACTATGTTTCACCTGGGCTGCTCTTACCTCCAATTGGCCAGCCTTCGGGGCCACGTTTTTATGGCTCACCTAACCCTTGGCGGCTTCTCCTTCCTCTTTCACCCCTCCTCCTCATGGTTCTCCTTTGACCCCAAGCCTGGGAACTCTAAACCCCACCCACATCTCTTCTACTCAGCTATTGGCTGTTGGCATCTTTACTTACCAATCAGATATAACTGGGCGGCAGGGTCACATAGAGTCACTTGGGTCTACGGGCAGATTCCAGGTCTTAGGGGTCCCCATTGAGCATCTCAGTAGACAGCAAGACCAAACCTCAACTCCTTTCTGAGTGAGATAGAGTTCCGATCACTGGTTCTCGTGTCTGGGTGTCTGGCTGTGTCCCCCAGGCACCGTCTTGTAACTCTATTTATAAGTCATCACCTGCAAGAATTCCAGGTGTAGACACCAAGAAAAGGCAGCCAATCTGTGTGTGGTAATGTATGGTAACGTATCTCATAAGAAACGTCAGGGTCATTACCAAGGCTCCCTGGCATGGGCTTGCCGAGTGCGTTTCTGCCACAGACCTTGGTATCTGTCATTTCACCAGTGTCTGCCTGGCTTTCTCCCTACCCTATCAGTTTCCTTTCTAAAATGGCAACCCAGGGCCAACCCTGGCTGCTCTGTGGCCCAGATCCCTTCTGTTTTTCTACGTGATGTTCACAGTTGGACCAGGCTCTGTCTTTCACTGATTGATTTTTTTGTCTTCCTTCTCCAGCAATGTAAGCTCATGCTGCCTGTTTTGTTCTCCGTTGTATATGCATCTTCTGGAACCGTGTCAGCACATAGTGGACGATCAATAAATATGTCTTCTGTGAATGTGCAAGTGTACGTGCCTCACCCCAGTGTGTGTGTGTGTGTGTGTGTGTGTGTGTGTGTGTGTGTGAAGTCCCTGTTTTCTTTGATGAGCTATAAAGAAATATTGTACAGTAGTTCATAGTGTCAGGAAACACAATTCCATCTGACTGGCACTTCCTAACTCCCTGATTAGCCATGACTAATCTCTGCATGTGCCTCCTGCAGCCTAGGGCCCCATCCTAGCATAGACATCATCTCTGGGCC